>NW_016107589.1:659577-662774 GCF_001604975.1 Cebus imitator | reverse complement strand
AAAAAAAAAAAAGAATGAATTGTTGGCTGGGTACAGTGACTCATGCCTGTAATCCCAGCACTTTGGGACGCTGAGGCAGGTGGATTACCTGAGGTCCAGAGTTCAATACTAGCCTGGCCAACATGAGGAAACCCTGTCTCTAAAATATAAAAAATTACCCGGGCGTGCATGCCTATAATCCCAGCTGCTCGGGAGGCTGAGGCAGGAGAATTGCTTGAACCTGGGAGGCGGAGGTTGCAGTGAGCCAATATGGCATCACTACACTCTAGCCTGGGCAACAGAGCAAGACTCCATCTCAAAAAACAAAGAATGAATTGTTAAACTAAATTTGGCCTGAGGATGCCTTTGTACTTGAGTCTTTACACACCAAGTTGCAACCTAACTTAGTCCTTAAACTAACTGAAAGCCTAATTTAGAAATATACTTTTGTATTAAAAAGGAATATGAAGAATGCAAAGATACTATTACAGGACACTTTACCTTGGCTTCTTGACCTTCCAGGGAAAACTCCATTAATTCATCTGAAATCTCTTCTGCCTGGCCTTCTCCTAGTTTTGGATTTTTATCCAATTTTGGAACAGCAGTAATAGGACTGCCCAGATATTTCATTTCACTGTCCACCAAGTTTCCATTGTCCTATAAAGGATATTGACCACATTAAAAAATACTCAAAATATATAAAATCCTAAATGTAAGAGCTAAAACTATAAAACTCTTAGAAGAAAACATAAGGGAAAAATTTCATTACATTGGATATGGATAATGACACCAAAAGCACAGGAAACAGAGCCACTCGTGGTGGCTCACACTTGTAATCCCAGCATTTTGGGAGGCTAAGTCAGGCAGATCACCTGAGGTCGGAAGTTTGGGACCAGCCTGACCAGCATGGAGACACCCCATCTCTACTAAAAATAAAATATTAGCTGGGTGTGGTGGCTCATGCCTATAATCCCAGCTATTTGGGAGGCTGAGGCAGAATTGCTTGAACCGGGAGGGGGCGGAAGTTGCAGTGAGCCAAGATCGCGCCATTGCACACCAGACTAGGCAACAAGAGCGAAACTCTGCCTCAAAACAAAAAAAGCACAGGAAACAAAAGAAAAAAATAAACAAATTGGTCTTCATTGAAATGAAAAACTTTGTGCATCAAAGAACACCATTAAGAGAATGAAAAGGCAACCCACAGAATGGGAGAAAACATTTGCAAGTCATATATTTGATGATTTGATGAGGGATTAATATCAGAATATATAAAGAACTCCTACAACTCAATAACAACAACAATAACAATCAAAAAGGACATGAATGGACATTTCTCCAAAGAAAATATTCAAATGGCCCATAAGCACATGAAAAGATGTTTAATATAAGTAATCATTATGGAAATGAATATCAAAATTATAATGGGATACTACTTTATACCCATTAGGATGGCCATTATATGAAATAACAAGTGTTTGTGCATTGCTGGTGGGAATGTAAAAGGGTGCAGAGCCATACTATGGATACTAGCATGGCAGTTCCTCAAAAATTAAACGTAGAATTATCACATAATCAAGCAAATTCCACTTCTGAATATATACCCTAAAGAATTAAAAGCAAGGACTGGTGCAGTGGCTCACGCCTATAATCCCAGCACTTTGGGAGGCTGAGGCAGGCAGATCACGAGGTCAGGAGTTTGAGATTAGCCTGGCCAACATGTTGAAACCCTGTCTCTACTAAAAATACAAAAATTAGCCAGGCATGGTAGCACGTGTGTGTAATCCCAGCTACTTGGGAGGCTGAGGCAGGAGAACTACTTGAACCCTTGGCAACATGGCAAAACCTTGTCTCTACAAAATATACAAAAAAATTAGGCCAAGGCAGGCAGATCACATGAGGCCAGGAGTTTAAGACCAGCCTGGCCAACATGGCAAAACCCTGTCTCTACTAAAAATACCAAAAAAATTCACCAGGTATGGTGGCACATGCCTGTAACCCCAGCTACTAGGGAGGCTGAGGCACAAGAATCGCTTTAACCTGGGATGTGGAGGTTGCAGTGAGCGGAGATTATACCAGTATACTCCAGCCTGGGTGACAGAGACTTTGTCTCAAAAAAACAAAAAACAAACAAACAAAAAAAACATGTCCAGGCATAGTGGCACACGCAGTCCCAGCTACTTGGTAGGCTGAGGTGGGAGAATCATCAGAGCCTGGGTGTTTGAGGCTGCATAAGCTATGATTGTGCCACTGCACTCCAGCAGAGATGACAGAGTGAGACCACACACACACATACACAAACACACATAGAGAGAGAGAGACAAAATATTGTATTATTCCACTCATATGAGGTACCTAGAACAGTCAAATTCATAGAGACAAAAAATAGAGGTTATCAACAGCTGGGCAGAAACAGAGATGGGGAGTTATCACTTAATGGATATAGAGCTTCTGTTTTGAATAATGAAAAAATTCTGAAAATGAATTGTGGTGATGGTCTCACATTATTAATATACTTACTGGCACTAGACCATATACTCAAAAATAGTTAAAATTGTAAATATTATATACATTTTACTGCAATTAAAAAAAAATCACACATAAGACTATCCAATAACTGAACATACTCCAGGTCTTCCCTCCATCCCAGAAACTAAAAATCTAAATAAAACATGATCAACTTTATCTTAGGATAGAATAAAAATAGCTTTCCCTCAGGGTTGAGATTAGCAATAAGAATTCAAATCTCTGGAGTCCATGGTTTATGAAAATCAAGTGAATGCCTGGGTAAGTTAAGACCCCAGTATATAAGTGCACAAAAGACACTAGAGAAAATATGTAGGATAATAATCACATGAAATCACTAATTATTATTATTATTATTATTAATATTAATTTGAGATGGACTCTCACTCTGTTGCCCAGGCTGGAGTGCAGTGGTGCAATCTCGGCTCACTGCAACCTCTGCCTCCCAGGTTCAAGTGATTCTCCTGCCTCAGCCTCCCAAGTAGCTGGGATTACAGGTGTCTACCGCCACACTCAGCAAATTTTTGTCCGTTTTTTTCATAGAAATGGGGTTTCACCATGTTGGCCAGGCTGGTTGTGAACTCCTGACCTCAAGTGATCAGCCCACCTCGGCCTCCCAAAGTGCTGGGATTACAGGTGTGAGTCACTGCATCCAGCCACTACTAATTATTTTTATTTTACTTTTTTTTTTTTTT
>NW_016107589.1:654050-658478 GCF_001604975.1 Cebus imitator | reverse complement strand
TGGGTGTATCACGAGGTCAGGAGTTTGAGACTAGGCTGGCCAACATGGTGAAACCCTCTCTCTACTAAAAACACAAGAAAAATAGCTGAACATGGTGGCAGGTGCCTGTAATCCCAGCTACTCAGAAGGCTGAGGCAAGAGAATCATTTGAACCAGGGAGGCGGAGGTTGCAGTAAGCCAAGATGGCACCATTGCACTCCAGCCCGGGCAACAAGGTGAGACTCCGTCTCAAAAAAAAAGCAATCTTTATACTTAAAGAATAAAGTAGAAGAGGCCAGGGCGCGGTGGCTCATACCTGTAATCCCAGCACTTTGGGAGGCTGAGGCAGGCAGACTACTTGAGGTCAGGAGATTGAGACCAACCTGAGCAACATGGTGAAACCCTGTCTCTACTAAAAATACAAAAAATGGCCAGCATGGTGGCTCACACCTTTAATCCCAGCACTTTGGGAGGCCAAGGTGGGCGGAACAACTGAGGTCGGAGTTTGAGACCAACATGGAGAAATCCTGTCTCTACTAAAAGTACAAAATTAGCCAGGCATGGTGGTACATGCCTGTAATTTCAGCTACTAGGGAGACTGAGGCAGGAGAATTGCTTGAAACCTGGAGGCAGAGGTTGCGGTAAACCGAGATCACACCATTGCACTCTAGCCTGGGCAACAAGAGTGAAACTCCGTCTCAAAAAAAAAAAAAAAAATTAGCCAGCCATAGTAGCATGTGCCTGTAGTCCCAGCTACGCAGAAGGCTGAGGCAGGCAGAGGTTTCAGTGAGCTGAGATCATGCCACTGCACTCCAGCCTGGGCAACACAGTGAGACTCCGTCTCATATAAAAAGAATAAAGTAGAAGAAAATCAAAGCCCAAGATATTTTTCCCCCTTACATTTAAACAAGAAGATCAGAGGATATATAGCTCCTGTCTTTTCCTGTTCAAACTTTACTTCTCCAACCCTCTTTTTCCCACTTAAATTTGGCTTGATGATGCCAGTTAGAAAAATTCAAAGGCTCATAAATTCAGAGCTGCCATCCTATAGCCTATAACATTCCAACTGACCCTTAATAATGATGTTCAATGACTTACCAGCAGACATAAAGGAGACACATAAGGCTCCCCTGATCTCTTTTGAAATCTCAGGTTCCTGGGTGCATGCCACTCCAATGGCCTCAAAGTGCTGTTTTCCTGCATAAGAAAAACAGCATTAGTTGGGGAAGAGAAGTGTCAGTTGGCCCTGATAAAAACATTTCATCTGATGAAGCCATGAATAACCCTCACAAAACACATTTCATGTAATCAAAGTTGACCCTACATCCTGAGCTTATATAACTTTGCATTGGAAGATGCAAATTATAATGTGCATTTTATGTATGGCATGCAGATTTGCTTTGGAAGATACTAATTTTATGGTCACAAGTAAAAGGAATGGGGTAGGGGTAGGTAGCCTGCCTGGGAAGGTGACAGTGAGAATTTAAAAAGTGATTATAGGCTGGACACGATAGCTCACACCTATAATCCCAGCACTTTGGGAGGCCCAGGCAAGTGGATCACCAGAGGTCAGGAGTTCGAGACCAGCCTGGCCAACTTGGTGACACTTTATCACTACTAAAAATACAAAAATTAGCCGAGCACAGTGACACACACTTGTAATCCCAGCTATCTGGGAGGCCGAGGCAGGAAAATCGCTTGAACCTAGGAGGCAGAAGTTACAGTGTGCAGAGATTGTGCCACTGCACTCCAGCATGGGCAATAAGAGCAAAACTGTCTCAAAAATAAAAGTGATTATAGGCCTGGTACAGTGGTTCACACCCATAATCTCAGCCCTTTGAGAGGCTGACGCAGGTGGATAACTTGAGGTTAGGAGTTTGAGACCAGTTTCTACTAAAAATATAAAAGTTAGCCAGGCTGTGCTGGTGCATGCCTACAGTCCCAGCTGTTTGGCAGGCTGACGTAGGAGAATCGCTTGAATCCTGGAGGCAGAGGTTGTAGTGAGCCGAGATTGCACCACTGCACTCCAGTCTGGGCGAGAGAGCAAGACTCAGTTTCAAAAATAAACAAATAAATAATGATTATAAATGGAGATTAGAAGGACAGTATTAAATCAAGAAAAAATGGATTAGAACAGCCAAAAATATGAGCATATCTTAAGTCAATGTAAGAAAAGAACAGTAGCTATCTTTTATGGGTAATGACCTGGGTAAAGAGATGGGAGGCAGGGAAGAAAAAAGATGTCTAGGAAAGGGGATTAGCTGAAAGGATTAGATAGAGAATTACCTTAGTGATTATGTGGCTCTGGAGAGGCTAGTTTTAACTTGGAAGTGAAGAATAGCCTAAGATTTGCATAAAAAGGACCATGGCTTCCTCAGAGTAAGGGCTTAAAAGTTAGACTAAGGGAGAAATAAGAAATTAATAAATCTACACTTGCATATAAAGTGGTAAAAAAAAATCTGTGAACAAGTTATGCAAGTTATCCCTACCTATTAAAACAAACAACTGAAAAACTCTTAAATCCCTACACTACAGTGAGGATAATTTTTGTCCTCAAACTTTTCAACCGAACGTGAGAAATAACGATGACCTACGACTCTGAGCTGGGTCTCTGTCTTAGGGCCAAACTTTAATGAGAAAAAACAAAAACAAAGAATTTTTTTCCCCTATAGCAATACAGTTTGCTTGCCTAGCACACGAGATGTAAACAGTTCTATGTTTCACAATGACACCAACAAGTTTCTTCACTCAAAAAAATAAATCTGTCAATATATCTAGGTTTCCATTAAACACTCACATTTTCTTTATTTGCAGATGAGCTACACATTGCATCTCTCTTTCTATGGCCACGGTCCAAACCGTTTGGAGTGCTACAAAGAAGCTGTGCCTAAAAAAGAGTGTTTGCTGAGAACGTCCATCATCCTCAAGCCACAGGTGCATTGGAAACCCTCTCCCTCCCACCCGAAAAACAAACCCAAACCCAAAAAAGAGAAGCTACTCACTGGGCTACTTTTCATTGGGTGCTGGTGATGATCCCTGCAGATTAAAACAAACTGCCCGTCAGGTTAGCCCCAAATATGGTTTGATTATTCTTCAGCGGATTGGTACATCCCAACTTTTTCTTTATTTCGTTCTAGGAGCCCTTTTCCTAGTTGACATGTCTCTTCCAGCAACAATACATAGGGTATTCTCTGTGGTAAACATCAAGACTCAAGTGACATCTTGGGCATAAGACCCTCATTTTGCCTGCATAACCATGTAAATAAACATGTACCAAAAATGAATAAGTTTTATACAATTTACAATTTACTAATTTTCCAGCACAGTGTATTGGGGCTAATTTTTTTTAAAAAATTAATTTCTGTCCTCCCTCCCTGGATTTCATTATCTATCTGGGTTAGAGCATTTATTTTTTATTTTTATTTATTTATTTTTTGGAGATGAAGTCTTGCTCTGTCACCAGGCTGGAGTGCAGTGGCACAAACTTGGCTCACTGCAACCTCCGCCTGGGTTCAAACAATTCTCCTGCCTCAGCCTCCTGAGTAGCTGAAACTACAGGTGCCCACCACCACGCCCGGCTAATTTTTGTATTTTTAGTAGAGATGGGGTTTCACCATGTTGGCCAGGATGGTCTCCAACTCATGACCTCATGATCCGCCTGCTTTGGCCTCCCAAAGTGCTGGGATTGCAGGCGTGAGCCATAGCGCCCAGCCAGGTTAGAGCATTTAAAGCAATTCAGGTCAGGCATGGTGGCTCATGTCTGTAATCCCAGCACTTTGGGAGGCTGGGGCGGGCTGATCACTTCAGGTCAGGAGTTCAAGACCAGCCTGGCCAACATGGAGAAACCCTGTCTTTACTAAAAATACAAAAAATTAGCCAAGCCTGGTGGTGCATGCCTGTAATTCTAGCTACTAAGGAGGCTGAGCCACGAGAATCACTTGAACCTGGGAGGCAGAGGTTGCAGTAAGCTGAGATCAAGCCATTACACTCCACCATGGGCAACAAGAGCAAAGCTCTGTCTCAGAAAAAAACAAAAGAGAGAGAAAGGTTTTGTACTCCGCAGAATCTGTATAGGATAAAATCTCTATGACTAGTGCTGAAAGGCTTTTGCATGGGGTTCATTTGGCAACAGAACTTACATCCCAGCTAACTGTACTTCCTGAAGTCCTGAAGAATCCAGGTGACCTGCAATCAAATATAAAGATTCAGTAGGGCCGGGCACGGTGGCTCACGCCTGTAATCCCAGCACTTTGGGAGGCCGAGGCGGGTGGATCACGAGGTCAAGAGATCAAGACCATCTGGTCAACGTGGTGAAACCCCGTCTCTACTAAAACCACAAAAAATTAGCTCGTCATGGTGACGCGTGCCTGTAATCCCAGCTTCTCAGGAGGCTGAGGCAGGAGAATTGCCTGAACCCAGGAGGCGGAGGTTGCGGTGAGCCGAGATCGC
>NW_016107589.1:651728-653300 GCF_001604975.1 Cebus imitator | reverse complement strand
AAAAAAAAAAAAAAAAAAAAAAAAAAAAAAAAAAAAAAAAAAAAAAAAAAAAAAAAAGAATTTATATGGGTCATTAAAAGAAGTGCTGGGAAACAGAGCACTATGCTAACCTATGGACTGTTTTGTTTTGTTTTGTTTTGTTTTTTTGAGTAGAAAAGAAAGGTTATCACTCAGAAAATCTGAAATTAGAATTCTGTAAGGTTGACTAATGAAACATTCATTTTGGAATGTTTTATACAAAACATGTAAGAATTAGTTGACAACATATTCCTTTACGCTGGTTTCTTTGCCTCTGCTGAGATTAGACTAAGGCACAAAACTTCTCATATCCTGTGACTATACTTTCATTACCATCATTAATCAGTCAACAAAATATATTTCTTCTTGTCTAACATTTTCAAATGCAAAGTAGTTCCTATTAGTGTTATCTTTCTCTTCCCATTGGCTTAATCATTCTCAAAAATTCTCTAGTTACCCACAAAATTCCATCGCTCTAGGCAGATTCTCTATATACTTTCACCACTTTCCATCTCTATTCTACTTCCCTGTCATTTTCCTTAAAAGTTATTCTTCCCTTTGAGACCTTTGCCTCCCTTTTCCCTACCAGTTTCATCAAGGTCTGCAGAAGTGGTAAGCTGAGTGGCAGATATCTCCCCACTGCTAAGACTCGAAAGATCAAGGCAACGTTTTGGGGTTCCTCTGTTGAGACATAAAAGTACATCGAAATTCCCATTAGATTGTTATATCTTTAAAAGTCAAAAATCATGTCATACTCTTCATTTATTTATTTTTTATTGTTTGAGACGGAGTCTTGCTCTGTCACCCAGGCTGGTGTACAGTGGCACGATCTCAGCTCACTGCAACCTCCGCCTCCCGGGTTCAACTGATTCTCCTCTCTCAGCCTCCTGAATACCTGAGATCACAGGTGCCCAACACCACACCCAGCTAATTTTTGTATTTTGAGTAGAGATGGGGCTTCTCCATGTTGGCCAGGCTGGTCTCGAACTCCTGACCTCAGGTGATCTGCCCGCCTAGGCCTCCCAAAGTGCTGGGATTACAGGCATGAGCCACCATGCCTGGCCAATCCTCTTCACTTGAAAGATCCCTTTTTTTTTTTTTTTTTTGAGACAGAGTTTTGTTCTGTCGCCAGGCTGAAGTACAGTGGCGCAATCTCGGCTCACTGCAATCTCCGCCTCCTGGGTTCAAGCAATTCTCCTGCCTCAGCCTCCCTAGTAGCTGGGACTACAGGTAGACGCCACCACGGCCAGCTAATTTTTGTATTTTTTAGTAGAGATGGGGTTTCACCATGTTGGCCAGGATGGTCTCGATCTCCTGACCTCGAGATCTGCCCACCTCGGCCTCCCAAAGTGCTGGGATTACAGGCGTGAGCCACTGCGCCCAGCCAAAATATCCCTTAATGGCTATGAGATCATCTGAACAGTGTCTAAACAAATCTAATTGCTTTTGAAAATATCTCAGACTGGGCTGAGAAAAATCTCCCACTACTATAATGTATACCTCATTTTCTCCTTACCAACATACTGAAACAGATATAGTTTTTTTGTTTTTTTT
>NW_016107589.1:645377-650766 GCF_001604975.1 Cebus imitator | reverse complement strand
TGCAGTGAGGCCATCTTGGCTCACTGCAGCCTCCAGCTCCCTGGCTCAAGCAACTCTTCCACCTCACCTCAGCCTCCCAAGTAGCTGAGACTATAGGTGCCCACCACCACACTCAGGTAATGTTTAATATTTTTTGTAGAGACAGGGTCTTGCCATGTTGCCCAGGCTGGTCTTGAACTCCTGGACTCAGGCAATCCGCCCTCCTTGGCCTCCCAAAGTGTGGAGATTACAGGAATGAGCCACCTCGCCTGGCTGAGATTATTATTTCTATGTCAGAGGAAAGAAGGTGAGACTCAAAAGGGTTACAATGTCAAGGGTAGAGCTGAGACTTAAACCCTGACCTTTGAGCCAGGATAACTGAAAACAACGAAAAACCCAACTGTTTGGAAATAGCAAAGGCAATAAGATGTAAAAATAAAAGTATATTTACCCAGACAAAATGCTTAGGTTTGTAGAATCACCAAGAAATTCACCCACTGTAGTTCTAGAGACATCTGGACAGACGGTAAAGGAAGTGTCTCTCTCCAGGAACAGGTTTAACATTTTCCTTTGATTAGACCTAAAACTGGGTCCTGAGCCAGAGCTTCCTTCCTCTCTTAAGGATGAGAAGAGTTCTGCAGACATGGTCTTCGAGTTCTCACAGGAGAAAAACAAAACCTAGCTAGGAGGAAAACATCATCTGTATCGGTACATCACAGTTCCCTCCGCTTTCCCAAACTCCTCCACCCTTTTCAGTCAGGCGGATCAGCACTGGAGGAAGGGCATCCCCGAAGGGTGATTCACAGCCTGGCTTCAAGGTTAAACTGCACTTGGTCGAAGCGGCTTGGCTTCAGGTTAGAACCTGAATTCACTGACGAAAGGCAACCTTAGGACTTTAAAGATGGAATAAAGTGGGGATTTTGACTTGTTCAACGCGACACAACTCCAGATTCCTTTCCAGAGGAACCCGGGTCTGGTAACTCGCAATATTGCCCATTCGGCCTTCCCAACCTCCGTTTGTGGGGGCCCAACTGGACCCTAAGGGGTCAATGGGGTCTCCGTGATTCTGTGGCGGAGACCACTGTGAACTTACCCCAAGCCTGGAGTCTGAGGCTTGCCATCGGGAGGAAGGAAAGTGGGTAGGGGTCGAACACAGGCGGAGATTCGAGCAGAATAAAAGGAAATCTAGGGGAAAGTAGACAGTTAACCAAACTGCAACTCTGCCTCCCAACTGGGAGGGCAGCGTCGGACTCCGCGGCTTCCCTGAGCAGAAGGCCGAAGTTACCGCCTCGGAGCAAGAAAACCAACAGCCCCAGGCGTTGACCATTCAAACCTTCTGCCCGCCCAGTAATTTATCTCGGCTCGCCTCTAAGCTGCGTCAGCCAATCTCCGCGCTCGCGCCCAGACATTCATGGCCAATCATTGGGCTCGCACAACACCCGGGGGCGTGTGCTTGCTCTAGAAGCGGTAAGACTTGCCCCGCCCCATAACCAGAGCAAGATTGCGATTGGCCCACCAGCGCTAAGCAGGACTGTGGGGTATGCCCGCCTTAAGAGGAGCCTGACGTATCATTGGCTCTCCCTCTGAGCAATCGCCACACCCTTTCTGTTTTCTTCGTTTCCCTCCGCCCCAAGAACCCCGGGAGATTTAAATCGCGCCTTGCGAGCAATGACCATTCCCCTAGGATAATACTAGGAAAGATTGTTTTGGGTGTAGGATGTTGTAAACGTTTCATTTTCATGGCTTCTTTCTTGTGCCGTTTGCGCGGGCGTTTTCTTCTACGTTTTGCTGGCCTTCCACGAGAGACGGAGCGTTTGCTGCCGGTGTGGCAGGTGTTGGGGCAAGACAGGTGTGCGGGTTTATGATGAGAGGCATTGGCCCCTTCCGAGAGCTTTCCTTGTTTGGTGTTTCTTTTAGTGTATAGCATCTCGGAGACGCTATTGTACGTGGGTAAAAAGAAATTCCGTTGCAGGGAAGTGGAGGAATTAAATCATCCCGGAATAATCCTTATGACAGTCCAGAAGACCTCAAAGTTTGGTTATTAATGGAATTTTTGAACAACGACTAAGTGGTGTTATTTAGAAATTATTGGCCAGGCGCGGTGGCTCACACCTGTAATCCCAGCACTTTGGTAGGCTGAGGCGGGCAGATTACATGAGGTCAGGGGCTCAGGACCAGCCTGGCCAACATGGTGAAACCCTGTGTCTACTAAAAATACAAAAATTAGCCGAGTGTCGTGGCACACAATCTGTAATCCCAGCTACTTGGGAGGCTGAGGCATGAGAATCGCTTGAACCTGGGAGATTGAGGTTGTGCCACTGCACTCCAGCCTGGGCAACAGAGTGAGACTCTATCTCAAAACAAAAACAGACATTCCTGATGTTAGGGATTTGCTTTTAAATAATCCTGTGCTGGGGGAGGGTATTGATGATACAAGATTGACCCTGAGTGTTAAGCAATAGGGGGCAGGAGGGTCCATCATATCTGCGCTACTCAACGTTTAATGTGCACACTCACCACCTGGGGACCTGCTAAATGCAGATTCTGATTCAGGAGGTCTGGGTTGCAGTTATGGCCCAAGATTCTGCCCTTTTAACGAGCCCCCTGCTGATGGTGAGGTAGCTGGTCCTAGGACTACACTTTGAATAGTAAGGTATTATCTCATACCCTTTACTTCAGTGTATATTTAAAAATTTTCGGCTGGGCGTGGTGGCTCACACCTGTAATCCAAGTACTTTCGAGGCCAAGGCGGGCGGATCACCTGAGGTCTGGAGTTCAAGACCAGCCTGACCAACATGGTGAAACTTTAAAAAAAAAAAAAAATTCCATAATAAAAATCTTCCAAAAATAACCTTGGAAGCTCTTTAAGATGTAGGCTCCAAAAACCATCATTCAATAGGTCTAAAGTGGGGTCATTAACAAGGCCCCCAGGTGCTACCCATGTAGCCAACTTGCAGATCACACTTTGAGAAACAAAAGTCAAAAGTGCAACTTTTGTCTGATATCAGTATCTTGCTGGTGGTAGTGGCTGAGAGGCACAGTGTAGTCAGCTGGCTTTTATCCTAATTCCCTTTTCATCTGTAGAACCTGCTTCCCCAGAAAGGAGATGTGTGAAGAGTCTTTGTCCTCTAGGATGCAGACAGTGAGTGTGGGAGTTAGCACAGAACCTTGCTATGCCAGCTGAGTTTGAAAATCAGGCTGGGGATTAAGGGAGTGTGGGATGAGTTGATATCTGCTTTGATGACTACAATATAATCACACTTTGTGGAAAACTGTATACTTCCCTGCAGGTGGGAAGTAGAGACAGATGAAGTTATTCTCCAGTGGCGGCAAAAGCAGGTAGATTATGGCAAGTGTACACCTGGCTACCAGTGCTTTCTACAGCAGGTCCCCAAGTGAGTGCAGTTATAGATGGTCACAACAAAGGTGTCAACCAAAGTGGCTTTCGTTCAATGTTCAGGTGATGGAAATATACTAGAATCTGTGTGCTCTGACAAAGTTGCAGCATTCCTAAAAGAAATTCTCTAAAAATCTAGCCCCAAAAATAAGTTTGAGATTTTTTTCAAATGGAAATTATACACCTAGCCCTTAAGACTTTTTTTTTTTTTTTTTGAGGCAGAGTCTTGCTCTGTTGCATAAGCTGGACTGCAGTGAGTGGTGCAATCTCTGCTCACTGCAACCAGCTCCCAGGTTCAAGCAATTCTCCTGCCTCAGCCTCCCAAATAGCTGAGACTTCAGGTGCCCGCCACCACACCCGGCTGATTTTTGTATTTTTAATAGTGGTGGGGTTTCACCACATTGGCCAGGCTGGTCTCGAACTCAAATGATCCACCCACCTTGGCCTCCCAAAGTGCTGAGATTACAGGCAAGAGCTGCAGTGCCTGGCCGCCCTTAAGACTTTTTACAGATGCAATGGTGCGCCTGTAGTCCCAGCTACTTGGGAGAATTGTTTGAGGCCAGCCTGGGCAACAACAACACTCTTAAAAGCTCCATGTTTCCTAATGAAATTGTTTTTTGTTTTTTTTGAGACAGACTCTTGTTCTGTCGCCCAGGCTGGAGTGCAGTGGTGTGATCTTGGCTCAGCGCAACCTCTGCCTCCTGGGTTCAAGTGATTCTCCTTCCTCAGCCTCCCAAGTAGCTGGGAATACAGGCACGTGCCACCACACCCGGCTAATTTTTTGCATTTTTAGTAGAGACAGGGTTTCACTGTGTTACCCAGGTTGGTCGCAATCTCCTGACCTCAAGATCTGCCTACCTTGGCCTCCCAAAGTCCAGGGATTACAGGCATGAGCCACTGCACCCGGTGAGATTGTTTTCCTACCTTTTTTACTATCTCATTGTGACTCCAGCTGGCTTAGCTAATTGCAACATACTTACTAACTACATGTACATTTACATGCATGCATACAAACTGTGGAAGGGTAGAATTATTTTAAAGGGAAGTCAAATATTGTCTTTTATATCTTGATTTCTGAGGGTGTTGGAATATATCTAATTTATCCTTCCCAGAAGAAAGAATATTAGGGAGGTGGGAAGTTTGGTGTTTAATCTGATTTGAAGATTTACTTTTTCTATTGGATTGAGGGCATTGATCCTATGTCATCCTTGGGGAATCCCTATCTAGGCTCCTGATTCACTGTGATAAGCAGTGAGCTGTGTTCCTTCACCTTGACCTCAATCTGACCCATATTTGTAGTTGCCAGGGCACCGCGGCAGCCTGGGCTTCACCCTGAAATACCAAACAAGAACCAGCGGTACAGCGGTTGCTCCTGGGATGCCCAGATCAGGCAGTGGAGAAGAGCCCTACATTTCTGGGACCCTCCCAGCCAGCCTCTGCAGGGCAGGGGAGCTGAGGGGTGTGTTTTCTATTCCTTGTTCTTTTCATGACTGGTGGGCTTAGCCCTCCTTCTCCCCACTTTGCAGAGATTTAGCTTTCACTGGGTGAAAAGGGAGGGTCTGAATTGAATGCATGTTCCTCTGACTCGGCTGTTCCTTCCTAGGCAGGGAATGGAGAGTCTCTTAGAGCCAATGGATTCCACTCCTTTGGATGACCTCCTGGATGACTGGCTCCAGGCCCTGGAACCCTCAGAATATGGATGGAAAGTATCCTCTGCTGAAACCCACTGGGGCAGGGTCAGAGATAGGGTTCGGACCATGAAGGCACAATTAAGATGCTGTTCAAAACAGTGGCTCAAGAACAAAATAATACAAAGGGGGCAGCAGGGAAGAAGAGTAGGACATGAGTAAAAAATCACTGGGAATTAAAAGTGGAATAAGGAGATTTCATTATGGGTAGGTGTGTTGGGCTGCACTTGAAGGCTATTTAATAGATGATGAAAGGGGATGTAACCTTCCTTTGAAATGAGGCTTGAAACTTGCAGGGTTTTTTTTTGTTTTTTTTTTTTAGTCT
>NW_016107589.1:637164-645142 GCF_001604975.1 Cebus imitator | reverse complement strand
TTTAGTAGAGACGGGGTTTCACCATGTTGACCAGGATGGTCTCGATCTCTTGACCTCGTGATCCACCCGCCTCGGCCTCCCAAAGTGCTGGGATTACAGGCTTGAGCCACCGCGCCCGGCAGTCTCAGTTTCTTTCAATGTTTTGCAAATGAGCCAATGCCTACTTTCAACTCAATCATGTAGTTAGTAAACTTGGCTAATAATAAAAAGGGGAAGAGCTTAGTGGTGAAAAGCAAGGGCTCTTTGAATCTCTTTAGACTGCTTTTTGACACTACCTTTACCTATCACGTGGGCAGTCACTTAACCTCCTGGGCTGTTTCATTTGTCAAAGAGAAGGTTTTGTTTCATTGGATGACTGTAAGAAAAAATGAGAACATACATCAAAGTATGTAGGCCACGTGTGGTGGCTCACACCTGGAACCCCAGCACTTTGTTTTTTGTTCTTTTGTTTTGTTTGATCTCAGCTCACTGCGACTTCTGCCTCCTGGGTTCAAGCGATTCTCCTGCCTCAGCCTCCGGAGTAGCTGGGATTACAGGTGGGCGCCATCATGCCCAGCTAATTTTTGTATTTTTTAGTAGAGATGGGGTTTCACCATGTTGGCCAGGCTGATCTGGAACACCTGACCTCAGATGATCTGTCTGCCTCAGCTTCCCAAAGTGCTGGGATTACAGGTGTGAGTCATCATGCCTGGCCATTCCAGCACTTTGTGAGGCCAAGCTGGGAAGATCATTTGAGGCCAGCAGTTTCAGACTACCCTGGGCAACAGAGCAAGGGCCCTCTCTCTACAAAAATAGAAATAAATATGCTGGGCATGGTGGCACACCCCTGTAGTTCTAGCTACTCAGGAGGCTGAGATGGGAAGGTCTGCTTGAGCCCAGAAGTTCAAGCTGCAGTCAGCTATGATGTTCTCACTGCACTCTGGCCTGAGCAACAGAGCAAAACCCTGTTTCTACAAAAAAAAAAAAAAAAAAAGCATGGTGTCTGGCACATAAGTGCAATTATTGGAAACCATGTGTCCCACACTTCATGGCGCCTGCCTCTGCTCCTTTTGCCAAGGGGAAAGAGGCAGTGCAAGGTAAATCTCTCCACCCCTATTTTAGCAGTTAGGATTGTACCTTACTTTTCCTCTACTCTTTTTCAGTTTGCAGACTTTGTGGCTCCTGCCTCCTCATCTCCCTGGCTCAGTGAGGAAGATCCCCACCATTGGCTCTACTTTCCAGCTGATCACAGCTATTTACCTGTACCAGTCATGAGTAGGGCAAAAAATATTTACAGAGAACAGATGTCTTTCAGAGGACTTTCTGCTAAGTGTAATAGTGAAGATTACTTGCATTACTGCTACTTTCCAATCAATTTAAAAAAAAATCGAAAACTTTGCATTACAAAGAGATCATAACACGAAGGCATTGTTTAACGCCTCTTCTTTATCCATTTTTTTGCCTGTCTCCCTGAACCATCTGTGAGGCTGAGACTCAAATTTACATAACAGCCAGAAACCATCAACCCAACCTCTTCACACACTAACGTCTACATTCTCTTTAAAAAAGACTTAAACTTTGGCTCATGTGGGAAGTGGTGGTAGTGGTGGAGACTTAATAAAAGGTGGTTTTGTCTTCCTGAAGTGAAAATGTAGCACCGTCAACATCTTTTCCCCATCTGCCTGTTTCCTCCCTCCCTTTCTGTTTAAGGAAAGTGTAACCACCGTACTTCTCCCCACCTCCCAGCACCTCCCCCCGCTCCACGCACCTCCCCCCACCCAACGCAAGCAACTGAACCGCCTATGATGTCATAATCACAATCCCATTACCTCATCCTGCTGAGGGGGGGGCAAAGAGGGAGAAGAGGGAGTGAACAGCCTTGGGCTATCCTGAGCTTTACAAACTGTTCTGGGTGAGGGCAAATTACAAAACCGAGTGGAAAGGGCCCCGCAACCATTGTAAGTCCTGGGTTTTTAAGGTTCATGCCGATCCGGCAGCTGCAAGAGGGGCTCCTGGGACTCAGAGCAGGCCCTGATCGGCGCTTGGACCACACTTCCCAGCAGCCTTCACGCGGCGGACAGGTCCTTTGCTGGGGGAAAGGGGATTCCTTCGAAGAGGTGGCCGTGGAGGGCGGAGCAGCAGAGCAGGTGAGGGGCACTGTGACTAATTGCGTGACGCGGTCCGAACCAAGTGGGAGGCTGCAGTTGGGCCGATGGAGGGAGGGAGGCCAGGGGCGATGCCTTTGTTTACCTTCTTCCGACGTGGCCTCCCCCACGGGTTTCGAGATGTGCCTCGGACTGGGACCGTCCACTTTCTGAGATATTTAGAAGGGGGTGACTCGTTAGTGAGGAAACCACCCCCATCCCTAAATCAAAGCGCCAGTCTAGTTCCCGACAGCGCTATCTGAGAAAGACGTTGAGAGAGACACCGCACGGGGCTGCGGCCTCCGCGGGTAGCTTGGGGGGATTCTGCGAGCCGGAGCTGTCCCCCTGCTCTCCTCAGGGACTCGTTGGTTCGCCCCAGCGCCTTTTAAGGGCACCGTGGGGCGAACGGAGCGCTCAGAGCTGCTCCGGCCGTGGCCCTGGGAGCTGGAGGAGCCGCGGTAGGTGGCGGAGGGCAGGTGGCTCTGGGGCCTCGGGGCGGGCACCTCAACTGTTCCTCCCTCCTTCCCTCTTTCCCCTCCCCCAGTCCGGCCGCCCGCGCGGCCGGGCCTCGCAGGCCGCCTCCGCGGGGAGAGCACGGGACCCGGTGGGGGAGGGGGTGGCGGAGTGCTAAGTCCCAGACCCTCCCCATCCCTTGCGTCCTGAGTTCGCTTCCCGCGGCCAGATGATGGAACCTAGTGGGAGGAGGCGAACGCCAGCCTCCCTGAGCAAGCCTTGGCGACCCCCCCCCACCCCCCACCGCGGACCAGCGGACGCCCCATGCCCCACCCCGCGGGGACAGGCAGGGCAACAGAGGGATAGCTTGAAGATTGGAAGGGCCTAGCCTTTTGCTTCTTCATGGGGGTGGGGGGAAGGGTGTTTCCCACTTGTCACCCCTATCCCCACCAGAACCATATGGAAGAAGAGGCGGAAGGTCTCCACTTACCTGTTCGTGCACCTCCCTGCCTTCCTCATGTTTTCCTTCAGTCTCCCCAAGAGATGTAGGGCTGGGACCTGGGGGGAAGGTCCCCAAGGGATTTGTGACTCTCCTCCCTCTTGGCCTGACTTGATTCTACCTTGTCTAGATTCAGCACAACCTCAGCATCCCTTAAACAGGAGTGTCAGGGGTTACTGCCATCAGTAGCAGATGGGGTGGGGGTCCGATCTTTATTTTAGGGGGCTGATGGTGGAGGAAAAGCCTGGACTGAGGGTTAGGCCTGGTGGGGTTGCTGAGAGGGCCTAGCGGCCTGCTGCTCAGTGAAGGGCTGAGCCCTTGTGCCAGTTGTTAAACTGAGAAGTTTTAACTTGTTTAGTGAACGTTTGGGGCTGTCTCTACCCTTCAGATATACAAAATGGAAGGGGAAGGAAGGCAGCAAGATCGGGCTTCTTACACTTTTTTCAATGCCTGCTTGAGAAAGAGGAGGCCCCTCGCGGAGCTGGTTTGCCTTCTTTTGTGTCCTGGTTTGATTCCTTATGGCTTCCGTTCTGTTCCCCCTCTCAGCCTGGCCTGTTTTAGGAAACTCAGGCCGAGAGTATCAGTTGCGTGGTGGTAGTTGCATTGTTTCAATTACCGCTGTGTGTGGCCACATCCCAACAATTAAAATGCAGAAAAACACAAATTCACTCTCTTCACTTGATCCTAGAGATGGTTGGGAGTTTGCTGTTTGTCCAAATGTCTTTCGAAAAGCTAGGGAGTTTGTTTCACTACCCTGCTCCTCATATCTGGTTAGCCTGAGGCCTGGGGTCTCTAGGGTAAAATCCTGCACTTAGATTTCCTCTCTGGTTGATCTTTGAGGGCAGAGTTAAGAAACCAAGAGCAGAAGTGATATAAGCTTTAGCTTCTCCCATAAGAACATAGGGGAAGCAGCTGAAGGGAGCTCCCTGGAAGCTAGAATTTTGTTCAGGGTGGTCATAATTATGCATGAAAATAATAGTTAACTCTAATGATGATTGACTTCTCTTGCACCTTTCTTCCAAATAACTCCAAGTACATCCAGGTTTATTTCTTTGCTCTTCCTTGTGGCCTCCTTCTGAGGTGTGAATAGGTTAGAGATGATTTCCTCTTTATTGTAGAGTGGTCTGCCCCCAAGGTCACAGAAGGAAGAGCCCTCTTGGGCTTTTCTTAGTGTGCAGGTGAGGGAGGATGGTATTCAGCCAGAGATACACCCTGTTGCCTTCTTCATCTTATTGATATCATTATTTCTGACATTCTGAGGTCTTGAAGATTCACAAACGGAAATGAGAAATGGTAGTCTATGTGGACTCCTGATTTTTACAGGCCAGGTGGTACCTTTTGTACATTTTAGTATGTTATGTTGTTCCTGTGACAGATTTAGATTTTTCTGCCTACTTTACATATGGGTAAACTGAGGCCAAGGAGTATTAAATGATTTGCCAAAACTCTCAGAAAATTAGATTAATAATTAGATTTCTTGATCATTTGTTCTCTTGACTAGCCAATGCTGCATACATTCTCTGGTAAGCTGTCAGCTTTCTGGTCATTTCTGGGAATAGACAGAACAAAATCAAGACTCTGATTTAACCTCCCCTTTTCCGTTGAGCAAGACCCCTTTGGTAATTATGTGGGCTTGAAGCCTGTTCTTGAAGCCTGTTCTCTGATGGAGTTAGTTTGCTTCTGTCAGAAATTGACCACGAGAAAGAATCTTGCTTAACTGTATCCATGGTCTTTGCATCAGATCAGGCTAAAAACTTAGTCGAATAAAGTCATGTAGTTGTTTATAATGTCTGTGGAGTTGAAATGTATTGGAATTACCCTGACCATTTCCTTATCCTCTTCCTATTTGATAAGAAAACATACACAGCATCTATGGGAAAACAATAATATATCAGATATTTAGGCAGTGGGAGGACATAAAATCCTATGTACTCTGGTCCAAAGCAGAGTCATGCCTACAACCACCGTTCCTCCTTGTTCTCTTATTACTATTTCTGTAGTTTAGGAGAAGGGTACCTCTTTTCACTTCTGACTGGAAGATAAAATACTGGGCTGATCTTGATGTAAATAATCATTTGGGCATCCCTCTCTCTCACTTGAACAGCTGTTTTCTAAGTGGTGCTGGTATTCCAGTTAGAAACAACAGAGCATGAACCAGGTTAAGAGTGGCAAATAAGTTTCAACTTGATTGCCAACTCTATTTTATTTTGTATCTAGACTGCCAAGTTCACAATTTCTGAAGCTATGTTTAGGCTTAGCAGGAAAGAGCTGTGATCAATTGATGTCTGCCAGAGGCCTGGCTTAGGGGTGCTGTGGTATGTGTGCCATGCATTTTCCATCTCTGGACCAGGTGCATCTCTAATATCACTTGGGGCTGGTCCCTCTAATTGGCAGACTCAGCAGGCATGACTGGAGAGGGAAGTCCCAGTGGTGCTAGAATGGTGCTGCAGTGGCAGAAGACGGCTCACGAGTGAGGTCTGGAAGAACAACAGGGAAGACATCCATCATTTGCTCCAAAGTGTGCAAGTCAAATCCTGGGGAGAATCATGATAACCCTGATCACTGAGCAGCTACAGAAGCAGACTCTGGATGAGCTGAAATGCACACGCTTCAGCATCAGTCTGGTAAAAGACCAGTCTTCCTGCTTCTCCACGACCCCCTCCCCCTTTTTTCTGAGGCTGATTGTTGCTACTACTTTACTCTTGTCCTGTGCTGTATGAATCATGGTACTTAACCTGGAAGAGCCCACTAAGGGCTCAAAACCCAGCCCAAAAGGAAGGGGGCAGGGATTTTTCCACCTATAGAGAAGGGACAGCAAAACCTGGGTGGAGAAGGGTTTGAGATGTTGGAAGATGTGGACTGTGACTTACTAACTTTGGGAAGACTAAAGGAAGAACGCTTAATGTCCCTAACATCCCAATAGCTCATGAATTGCAGAGGAGAACTGAAGAGGGCTTCCTAGAAATCTGTCAGTGTGTCCTGAATCCAAATCATGATGGATATTCTCTCTTTCTTAGCCTTTGCCTGATCATGCAGACATCTCCAACTGTGGGAACCCTTTCCAGCTTGTGTCTGGTAAGGCATCGTGTGTGTTTGTGTATACCCATGTCTATCTCCACACAATTCTATCATTGGTTTCCAGTGACCAGGGTTGGCAAGCCTAGCCCTAGAACTTTCTTGCCAGGGTCAACTTCTGAGATTGGTAGTTGTCTTTCATGTTCTAGCATGAAAGTTATCTGGTTAGTTTGCTCTTATTCTAGCTCTGTGGGCACTTTGTATAGTCTAATTTTTTAAATAGCTAATACATTCACATGGTTCAGAATTTAAAAAAAAAAAAAAAGGTTATGCTGAGAAAAATCTGTCTTACTCTCCTGTTCCCTATCTACCCAGCTTCTGCCACCTCCCTAAAAGTATTAGTCTCTTTACAGTATATGTGACCGGAATTTTTTTATGTAAAAAGAAGCAAATGTATATCTATCTATCTATCTATCTATCTATATGTATATTTTTTTTACTTTAAGTTCTGGGGTACATGTGCAGAACATGCAGGTTTGTTACATAGATATACATGTGCCATGGTGGTTTGCTGCACCTATTTTATTTCCACATTTTTGACACAAAAGGTTGCATATTATATATCATTTTGTCCCTTTTTAAAAAAAAGAAACTGGCCGGGTGCAGTGGCTCACGCCTGTAATCCCAGCAGTGGATCACAAAGTCAGGACTTTGAGACCAGCCTAGCCAACATAGTGAAACGCCATCTATACTAAAAATACAAAAATTAGTCAGGCATGGTGACATGTGCTAGTAGTCCCAGCTACTCGGGAGGCTGAGGCAGGAGAATCGCTGGAACTCGGGAGGCAGAGGTTGTGGTGAGCCGAGACTGCCACTGCACTCCATCCTGGGCAACAGAGCGAGATTCCATCTCAAAAAACTTTAATATAGCTAGGAGATCTTTCCCTATCAGAATGCTGAGCATTCCCTTATTATCTATAGCTTTGTATTATTACACTGTATCAATGTACAGTGGCTTATTTTTTATTTTTATTTTTTTCGAGGTGGAGTTTCGCTCTGGAGTGCAATGGCGTGATCTTGGCTCATCTCAACCTCTGCCTCCTGGGTTCAAGCAATTCTGCCGCCTCAGCCTCCTGAGCAACTGGGATTACAGGCATGGGCCACCACACCCAGCTAATTTTGTAATTTTAGTGGAGACAGGGTTTCTCCATGTTGGTCAGGCTGGTCTTGAACTCCCAATCTCAGGTGATCCGCCCGCCTCTGCCTCCTAAAGTGCTGGTAGAGTGGCTTATTTAACAACTCTTCTATTGATTTACATTTAGGTTATTTCCAATCTTGTTTAGATACATAAAATTGTAGTGGGCCAGGCGTGGTGGCTCACACCTGTTATCCCAGCACTTTGGGAAGCCTAGGTGGGTAAATGACTTGAGGCCAGGAGTTTGAGACCAGCCTGTCCAGCATAGTGAAACCCCGTCTCTACTAAAAATACAAAAATTAGTCAGGTGCAGTGGCTCATGCCTGTAAACACAGCACTTTGTGAGGCCAGGGTGGGTGGATCACGAGGTCAGGAGTTTGAGACCAGTCTGGCCAACATAGTGAAACCCTGTCTCTACTAAAACTACAAAAAAATTAGTCCGGTGTGGTGGTGTGCACCTGTAATCCTAGCTACTCAGGAGGCTGAGGCAGAAAAATAGCTTGAACCCGGGAGGTGGAAATCACAGTGAGCCAAGATTGTGCTGTTGTACTCTAGCCCAGGTGACAGTGCGAGACTCCATCTTAAAAAAAAAAAATTAGCCGGGCATGGTGGCTCAAGCCTGTAATCCCAGCACTTTGGGAGGCCGAGGCGGGTGGATCACAAGGTCAAGAGATCGAGACCATCCTGGTCAAC
>NW_016107589.1:621723-636654 GCF_001604975.1 Cebus imitator | reverse complement strand
AGTGCCTATAATCCCAGCTACTCAGGAGGCTGAGGCAGGAGAATCACTTGAACCCAGGAGGTGGAGGTTGCAGTGAGCCGAGGTTGTGCCCACTACACTTCAGCTTGGGCAACAGAGTGAGACTCTGTCTGAAAAACCGAAAAAAAGAAAGAAAGAAAGAAAAATACTGTAGCAAATAACCTTGTACATATGTCATTTTTGTGCCTGTGAAAATATATCTGAAGTATAAATACCTAGATTATTAATTACTCAGTCAAAGGGCCCATGATCATAGGGACATTTAGGTGGAGGCATCACTAGTGGACAATCAGAACTCTCTAACTCACGCTGCTGAGCTGTTCTGCATCTCATTTACTGTTGGGATACTTAGCAAGGAAAGTGCTTTGGCAAAAACATGTTCATTCAGTCTCTTCCTCCTGTTTATTAAAGACTTGCTGGAAACCAGGTATTGTGTTATAAGTATAGAACATGATCTCATGGTCCCTGCCCTAAAGAGGTTAGCAGGGGGAAGAACTATTGACTAAATACAGTCAGTATTAGTTTTGCCATCAATTGCTCCAAATATCCAGCCCCTGCAGAATTCCACCAGCTAGCCAGAGGAGTTTGGACTAGGCCCCTAGTCCCTTAATGAGCCATCTCCCAAAAGCCACATTTTTTATTGGAATACAGTGAGTGAGAATCAGTTCTTTTAGTCCATTTCCTCTTCCTTCCCTTGATCCCTCCATCTCTTTGGATTTAAGGAAGGCCTGGAGGAAGGGATTCGTAGTATGCGGGTAGCCAGACACAAAGGAACATGAGCAGCACAAAGTCTTAGGGTTTCTCAAGCCTGGATTTCACTGTCAAAGGCTTTCCCCACCCTGTCTGCCCTCCCTAGGAATAAAAGTGATCTCTTACCTGCCTGATTACCTCTTACTTCTTGGCAGCCCTAACTCCTGACTTGGTGCTGTTGACATATGAGAAGAGGAAAGGCCAAAGAAGGAGAGCATAGGCCTGCTTTTCAGCATCCAGGGCAAGAGTAGGGGAGGGGCAGGGGGAGGGATGAACAGGGACACACATAGACCTGTTTGTTTCTCTTGACTTTTACTTTTGAGAGAGAGTGGCAGGTATTAGATGAAATGTTTTTGATTCCAGGTAGTTTGTCACAATGCAGGCAATATAACATAGTCGTTTAGAAACCTGGCCTTGGCGTCAGACAGACCTGGATTTGAATCCTTTGGTCTTTTGATTGCCATGTGATTTTGGGAAAGTTACTGAATTTCTCTTATCTGTGAAATGGAGATAATGATAATGATACTACCTACCTCATGAGGTGTTTGGAAAATTTCACATAAAGTTCTCCGTACATTGTATGGCACATGGTAAGTTCTTTAAAAATGTAAGCTATCAGGCCGGGCGCGGTGGCTCAAGCCTGTAATCCCAGCACTTTGGGAGGCCAAGGCGGGTGGATCACTCACGAGGTCAAGAGATCGAGACCATCCTGGTCAACATGGTGAAACCCCGCCTCTACTAAAAATACAAAAAATTAGCTGGGCATGGTGGCGTGTGCCTGTAATCCCAGCTACTCGGGAGGCTGAGGCAGGAGAATTGCCTGAACCCAGGAGGCGGAGGTTGCGGTGAGCCGAGATCGCGCCATTGCACTCCAGCCTGGGTAACAAGAGCGAAACTCCGTCTCAAAAAAAACGAAAAAAACCAAAACAAAACAAAAAAAAAAAAAAAAAAATGTAAGCTATCATTAATATTATTTTTATTATGAATGCCTTCCAGAAGGTGCTTCCTGGAGGGGCCTGCCCCACTGTTCCTGTGCTGAGTTCCAGGACAGCTTCAACTTCAGCTATCATCCTTCAGGCCTGAGCCTGCACTTCAGACCACCCAGTCGGGGAGGCTCCCCCAAGGAGCAGCCCCTCTCCCAAGTCCTAAGCCCTGAGCCCCCAGACCCAGAGAAGCTTCCTGTGCCCCCTGCCCCTCCATCTAAGAGGCACTGCCGCTCACTCTCAGTGCCCGTGGACCTGTCTCGCTGGCAGCCGGTGTGGCGGCCCGCCCCCTCCAAGCTGTGGACTCCCATCAAGCACCGGGGCAGTGGTGGAGGGGGTGGGCCGCAGGTGCCTCACCAGAGCCCCCCAAAGCGGGTCTCCAGCCTCAGGTTCCTCCAAGCTCCCAGTGCCTCTTCTCAATGTGCCCCAGCCCACAGACCCTACAGCCCTCCTTTCTTCAGCCTGGCCCTGGCCCAAGATTCCTCTCGACCCTGCGCTGCCTCCCCTCAGAGTGGCTCCTGGGAGAGTGATGCTGAGTCCTTGTCACCTTGCCCACCTCAGCGCCGCTTCTCCCTGTCACCCAGCCTGGGCCCGCAGGCAAGCCGCTTCTTGCCTTCTGCCCGGAGCTCTCCCGCATCCTCCCCAGAGCTGCCCTGGCGACCTCGAGGTCTCCGCAGCCTTCCCCGAAGCCGCTCACAGCCTTGTGATCTGGATGCCCGCAAAACTGGGATCAAGCGGCGCCACGAGGAGGACCCCCGGCGTCTGCGTCCTTCCTTGGACTTTGACAAGATGAATCAGGTGGGACCAGCAAGACTAGGGGAGCTTGAATGGGAGTATGGGGACTCTGTTCTGTTCCGACTTTTGAGCTAGCCCCTAGCTTCATTCCCCTGCTCCCCTGCCACCCACCAGCAGCACCTCCTTTAGCTCTTAGCTAGGGTGACCTACCATCCCAGCTTGCCTGAGACTGTCCCAGTTTTAGCACTAAAAGTCCCCCCTCCTGTGAAATGCCTTAATCCTGGGAGTTAGAGAAACTGGGGTAAGACCCATGTTAAACCTTCCAACAGGGATCCCAAATTGTCCTGCAAGTGGTACTTTCCCTCCTTTTTGTTTTTTTTGTTTTTTTTAAAGATAGGGTTTTACCGTATTGGTCAGGCTGGTCTCGAACTCCTGACCTCAGGTGATCCGCCCATTTCAGCCTCCCAAAGTGCTGGGATTACAGGCATGAGCCCGCGCCCGGCTTCCCTCCTTTTTAAGAATGCATAAGCTGCAAAAAATCCCATCATCAGTGCCCACTCCTTGTGCCCAAGGCTGGTTTTGCCACTTGCTTGTCACTGTTTCAAAGTGGGTCTGTGAAGGCTGAAGCAAGTTGGGCTGCTATAGTGTAGTCATCTGTTAGACAAATGTTTTTTGACTTCCTAGTGTGAGTGCAGTTATTTTATGCACTTGCTCACTTTTTTCATATTATTATTTCTAGACCACTGGGTTACAAACCTCTTTAAGAATAGATTCACTTTTTTGGCCGGGCACAGTGGCTCAAGCCTGTAATCCCAGCACTTTCGGAGGCGGAGGCGGGTGGATCACGAGGTCAAGAGATCGAGGCCATCCTGGTCAACATGGTGAAACCCCGTCTCTACTAAAAATACAAAACATTAGCTGGGCATGGTGGCGCGTTCCTGTAATCCCAGCTACTCGGGAGGCTGAGGCAGGAGAATTGCCTGAACCCAGGAGGCGGAGGTTGCGGTGAGCCGAGATCGCGTCATTTGCACTCCAGCCTGGGTAACGAGAGCGAAACTCCAACTCAAAAAAAAAAAAAAAAAAAAAGAATAGATTCACTTTTTCATACAGTTGTCCATCCCATCTGCAAACATTTACTGACTCTGACTAGGCACTGGCAGTACAGAGTAGTATAATGCAGATGATGTTCCTGCCTGCATAGAGCTTCTGAATCTTTTTTTTTTTTTTTTTCCTACTGCTTTGAGCAAAAGCAGTTTTCTAATGGAAACAGTGGGCTCCAAATTTTGTCAGAAAGTTTACAAACCTCACCCTAAAGCCTAGGATTCTTGCCTTCAGGTGTAACTGTCTTCTTTGTTTGTTTGACAGAAACCATACTCAGGAGGTCTCTGTCTCCAAGAAACAGCCCGGGAAGGCAGCAGCATCTCTCCACCATGGTTCATGGCCTGTAGCCCCCAACCCCTCTCGGCTTCCTGCAGCCCCATTGGGGGTTCCTCCCAGGTGCTGAGTGAAAGCGAAGAGGAGGAGGAGGGGGCTGTGCGGTGGGGTCGGCAGGCACTGAGCAAGCGGACACTGTGCCAGCAGGACTTTGGGGACCTGGACTTGAATTTGATTGAGGAGAACTAAAACTGAGAGGCTGCTTCCTGGGGCCACACAGACTGACTCTCTTATGGCTACTAACAAGTGTCGAGGCCCCAAGGCTGGGGGCCTAGCCTGGGAATGGGGGTGAGTGGAGGGCTCCGACTCAGGGCAGCCGGAAATCTTCTCGCTCCAGCAAGCTCGACCATGCCGAGAGACTGGCCGGGACAAGATAAACGGAGCTGGTGGCGGGAGGGACAGCCCCAGAGCAGACCCTTCCCATGGCGGCCCTGAGTGTGAGTATCCCTGCCATGAAGAGAGCAATGGGCAGGGAAGGAAGGGGTCTGCTGACCCCAGCTCGGGGAATTTCACTAGCCCCTTTGCTTCAAAGGGCACTTGTGTCTTAGAATTTGGCCAGGGTGGGGGGTTGAGTCAGCCTCCTCGGAGAAACTGTGTGAGAGTGTGTGCGTGCATGGGAGTGTACTTGTGGAAGGGTGTGTTTGCGTAGCCTTAGGGAAGGAAGGCAGTTGCTCCTTAACAGCAGAGTATCATGATACCCCCAGGATCTTGAGTTTTTTACAGGATGGTGGGTTTGCTCAAGGAGTTAAGAGGTGGGCACCAAGTTTTCCTTTTTTCTAAATAGCTCTGGAACCAGGCTTGTAATCCATAGCATCACCAACTCTGCAAAGGATTTCGTTTTGGGGCACAGCAGGGTGTTTTAAGTGCTGTGACTTCAGCTAATGATCTTTTCCTCAGCCCTCCCGCCCATCCACTAGCTCAATCCTCAATATTGAGGAATGCAGATGGGGGGGTGTCACCATATTTTTTCTGTGCTGGCCTTTTTTTCTCATCAGATTGTCTAGGCTTTATACCAGCTGCCTCTTTTGCCCTCTTGAGTAGAGTTGCACATGGCACATGAGCAACTGAGGCAGGGTTGGGGGGGGTTCCATCTCTCTCTTCTCTGCTGATGGGATGCTTTTCCCCTTACCCTCTGCCCTTTTAGGTCATAGACTAGGTAGGAAGGCCCTATATTGGTCCCCAGTATCTAGTGAGGCAGACGTGCAGCAGAAGTGGCATTCAGTCCTCAGCAGACATGGGTGAGCTCACCGCAGCACTGCTATTTGGAAGCTGACTGCAGGAAACCAATTCTTACAAGATCCAGGCCCAGCCTCTTCGACCTGCTTGGGAAAGAGGAAGGGGTGTTTAGCATTTAATAGTTTGCTTGTCTTCCACTCCTGCCAGGAAATGTTTATTTGCCTCTAATTGGCCCTTAGAGACCATAGGGAGGTTGGGGCTCACTGAGGGATTGGCTGAGGATGTATAAAGCAACGGCTGTAAGAAGCAATTGGGAGTTTGGTTGTCATTGGATTGAATTTACTTTTTTGTTTCTCACCCAGAACTTGAGTCAGGACCGCTGGTCCCAGTGGCCACAGTGATGGGTTTAAGTACCTTGGTAGGGCTGGCACCAGTGGAAACCCATACTAAAGCTGCCACCACAATAGCTTGTGAGGTTTTGTCCAGTTTTGGTTAGACCCTGCTTGACCATATTGGACCTACCCTTCTTGTTTATGGCAAGAAGGACATTTTTCTCTTCAATTTCCAGGGTTTCCTAGGATCCAGTTCTTCATGTAGGGGAAGAAGACCAAGGTCGTTGTGTTTTCTTCCTCATGGAATTGAACCTGACATTTTCTGGGTTTCCGGAGCATCAGTGAGGCTTCAGCCTCCTCGTCTCCACTCCAGAGAGGAGGTGGCCATGTCTTCTTAAGCCTTTGGCCCTCAGAGGCTCCTCCGTATCTCCTGGCTAGTTACCACTGGGCTACCAGATCTCTAGGGGCCTGAGAGAAGCCCTCTGGAGAATCCAGGGAAACTGTGAGCCTAGGAGTTGCCCATCTATGGTTTCATTCCTCCCCTGGCTCTTCTCCCTCTTCAGGCCATAATTTCCCTGGTGGCAACTTCTTTTTTTCCTGGGGTATCCTCATCCCTGGGCTCTCTGCTACAGATTGGCTGTGCCAGCTTCCAACAGGTCACTGGCAATGCCAGTGAGATTTCTGCAGGCTCTAAGCTGAAGAAGTGAGGCAGTGATTCTGCCTCCATCCTGGTTTCCCCAAAGGCCCAGGGCACCATTCTTAGGGGAGAAGGTCTACAGTTACCATTATTTTAATTCCATTACTTTCAGTCTGGAAAACTAAGCTAGTCAGAACTATCATCTTGCTTCCCAATGTAAGAACCCATGGCCCTGGAACAAGCCTTTTCAAGAAGTGGTTCATGTTGCTTTACACAGTAGATCTGTTCTAACAGTTCTGTGTAAACCAAATGCTATTTTTCAATGCATTTGGACTGCTGATCATTTAAAAGCAGCCTATGATTGCTTCTTTTTGTAAAGCAAGCAACCTCCCTCCACTTTAGCTGTTTTGACTATTTGGATTTTCACATATTGGGCTTACCCAGAGTGGAGCACACCTCCAGGGCATGTGGCTGACACTGGGTAGATGTCTGCATCTGTGCTGTGTGTGTGGTGTGGTTGGCCAGTAGGTGAGTATCCCTGCGTGTGTGAGTGAAGCCACTCCCCAGGCTGGTGCTCTCCTCCTGTGCCCAGTGACTGCCCAGTGGCAGCCCAGCTGCCCTTCACTCCCACCTGCTGCCAAAGTCCCTGTGCTAATGGGATTACAAATACAAAAAGTGGAAAAAAATTTTTTCGTAAACTTTGTTTTATATTAAAAAAAATCCATAAGTCTGTGTGTGTTAAACATGAGGTTCTGCCTCTGTGGCTGTGTTTGAAAAAATAAAGTTTTATTAGAATAATCCATTTTCCCAAGCAACCTTGTGTACTACAGTGTCTTCTTCCCTTCCCCACAAAGAAGGACAAGGAAGAAGCAGGGTAGAAAGCCACCTAACTTTTCTAGCCCCTTCCTCTAAGATGTGGGTCAGCCTTTCAAAAGGGGCAGTGTTTGGACCCTAGGCCCTTTGTCGGCCATGGGAGATGATATACTGTGGCCCAGGCTTCTGCTAAGGCCACAGTATATTTTCTTCCTGGGGTATCCTCAGGAAGGCCTGGGTTATTTTTGAGTCTGGTTTGGTCTCTCTTTCCCTGGCAGTTATACTTGTCTGCTCCTGCCTGCTGTCACTCTCACTTCCAGCAAGTTGAAGTCAGTATTAATGCATTCCAAACTCCCCGAGAAATGCTTTATGGTGCAGTCAGAAACTTGTATAGATTGGTTTGTAGGTTTTGGGAAGTAGGGAGATGGCAGAGTGGGAGACGGGGCCAGGGATCTTGAGTTTTCACATGTTATGTCCTGGAGGGATAGAGGTTTAGTCATCAGAATTCAGATTCCAAAGACCTAGGCAATTTTTCCATCCTAAAAATATTGCTTTTGGAAAATTATCCTAGCAGCAAAGCTTCTCTTTTGTTGTAGAAGAGTATTTTCCCTGATGTTTCCATTTGGAGTGTTGATTTGCCGAAAGAAGCTATGTGGCTCATTCTCTTTCTTTAGACCTTTCTATTCCACCCTTCTCCCTATGTTGACATTCTTCCAATGTGTGTGGGTGAAGTGTAGTTGCTTAGAGATCCAGGCAGAAGCCTCTGTCCCTAAGGCTTATCCTTTCTTCACCATTTGTGGTGCTAACTTGCCAGGCAGCAAGGAGAGTCAAGTTGCTTAGCCTATGTCCTAGTTTCCGGCTTCAAATTGGTGGCACTCATCATTGAATACCAATGAAGTCTGTGCAGGAGGACAGTATTGATTTGACTACCTGGAGCAGGAATCTTTGCAGGGATGCAAATACACCCTAGGAAAAGTGAGGGTTGTCCTGGAAACGAAGGGCTTTTCGGGAGGTGGGGGCCGGTGGCATGTGGTTAAAGAAGCTTAGAAGTACAGTTTTTTTCTTTAAAACTGATGTTTCACTTCACCTACAAATGATTTTGTCTCCTTTTTTCTTTTGATTTTATTTTTGTGAATTTTTCTGCTGTTTACTTCCTGTGAAGCCAAGTGTGATTTCATTTTTCATTCCTGAAGTCTTGTTAATATAGGAAAGAATGTAAACTCCATGAGGACAAGATTTTTTTGTTGTTGTTCAATATTGTGTCCCCAACACTTTGGAAAGTTCCTGGCACATGAAAAGTGCCAGCCACATTTGTTGAATGCATTTCCCTTTTGCCTTTCCCAGTCCTGAGCTTAGGTATATTTCTCTCTTTGCTGTGAGAAACCACCCTTGGACATTGGGGCAGTATATATGGAAGAAAATCCCAGCAGTTAATTTTGATAGAAAAGTTGCAAGGCAGATAGGTCTTGTATGGATTCACCCTTGTTCCCCTCCTACCAACTATAGTTTATGGGCCATGTGCTTTAAGAGGTGGCTCTCAGCCCAGAAAAACATTCTGAATCAGGCCTCAGATTGGCTGCAAGAGATGGAAATTAAAAGGAATGGGGGGAGGAATGTTTTCTTGGTGCTCCACAGGGTTAGCTCTAGAATGATTTCCCTATGTGTTTTGTACTTTTGCTAAAGTCAATAGTTGGTTACCTCTCTCCCCAAGCCTTTGCTACAAGAAAAGTAGGTCAAGGGTGTAGACAAGGTTATGGACAGGAGATAGCTGGGTAGGCACAGAAGCCTTGGAGAAAGAACCAGCTACCTCGTTCCTCTCTGTAGGAAAAATCAATGAAAAAAAATAAAGTCACTTTTAGAGCAGTAGTCATGAGTTATTACTAGACCCTTTATCTTTTGTATCTGGTTTGTGTATACTCCGTCTCTGCATCCATGAGACCATGGAATGTGCTGGTCCCTGATATTGCCAACTTTAAATGATTGAGGTAATTTCCTGTTGCTTATTGTGAGTAACAATTTAGCCAAAAATCTTAGCATCTCACTTTCTCTACAGGCTCCTTTTCTAATCAGGATCTATCAGTTGCCCACACCTGTATTCAATGCATTCAGATAAGAGTTACGGAATTCTCTTTGTCCTCAGCCCCACTAATACCATGGTAAGATGGGGTGCTACTGAGTAAGAGAACCCCTTTACTGCTGGTCTAGTTCCAATTCCCCTAAGAGTTGAATGGAGAAACACATAGGCTTAATAATATTGGTAGACTAGGAAGGGAAGAAGTTAGGTTTTAGGAAAAGCACCAAGATGGGGGGGGGGCACGTTGGCCTTCAGTCAGTGGCAAGAGTGCCATTATACATCCAATGGAAGTAATACATTGGCCAGTTGGAAAGGAATCTAAAAAGTACTGGTAGTGCAGAATGGGATGTTACTATGTTATGGGCCAATGAGAAGGAAGACATTGTGTTTCACGGACCAATGGGGAGAACATTTCCTACAAGACAACAGGTAGGCCAGTTCATATTTTCAGGTTAGGAAATCAATGGGGGTATTAGCGACACTAAATAACTCAAAAACATCCACTGTCTAGTACCTTGCTCTTCCACCCCCTGCCCCGTAAATGTCTTTGGTGTCTGAGGAGAGCAAGCTAAGGCCCTCTCAGATATACGACTCCCTAAAGGAAGACTGAGACCAGGGATGGTGCCATGGGGGAGCTGAAGGACCCGCCCACTTCCCTACCCCAGCCGAACCTGTAATTCCCCTCCCGACCGCAGGGGGCACTGCAGGCCCCGGGGAGATTGGGGCGGAGCGCGGCGAGGGGCCAGGAGCTGCCGCCCCGCTCCAGAGCGCGGGGGGCGCTGTGCGGGGCCCGGGCTGCGGCTCCGCTCCCGGCCACGGGGGGCGCTGCGCGGCGCCGGTGGTTGGTGGTGGCTGTTGGGGGGGGTGGGGGGGAACGGCGGCCGCGGGTGGTGCGGAGGGAGGCCTTGCGGGCGGATCGGGCGCTTGGCGGCGGAGGTGGTGGGAGGCGGCGGGCTGGAGCGCGGGTCAGGCCGGCCCCGGCGATGGCGGACGCGGCGGCCTCCCCCGTGGGCAAGCGGCTGCTGCTTCTGTTCGCGGACACTGCGGCCTCAGCCTCGGCCTCGGCCCCCACGGCGGCGGCGGCGGCGGCGAGCGGAGATCCGGGGCCTGCGCTGCGCACTCGAGCCTGGCGGGCCGGCACGGTGCGGGCCATGAGCGGGGCGGTGCCCCAGGACCTAGCGGTGAGTGGCGGCCGAGTCGGGCACTCGAGGCCGGGGCTGCGGGGCCTGCGGGCGGCCTCCCCGGGGGCCTTTGTGAGGGGGCGGTGGAATGGGGGTGACCCATTTCTGTGCCCCCCAGATCTCCTTAGCGCCCCCCGCCGGCACCTCGGCACCCCGAGCTCTTGCCGGCATGGCTTCCGCGTCGGGGTGTGCGCCCCGGTTTCCCCCGGGGGGCGGCCAGGGCGCCAGGAGGTGCTGCTTGCAGCCGGCAGGCCCCGCCTCCTGGGCGACCCTTTTCTCGGCGTTCCCCCCAACACGCCTTCGGAGCAGGCTCTCGAATCTTGAGCTCCCGGGAATCTCAGAGTTCGGGCAGTGTTGCCACTGCCTTGTCGAAGACGCGGACCTGTGGTCCCCAGCCTCTCCCGGGAGACCTGCGCCCTGTTCCTTTTCTCCCAGAGCCCCAAGTGGGGCGGGAATGTGGGCAGCTATGGGAGGCACAGAGGCTGCAGTTGGAGCTGTTCGGGGCTTTTTTATCTGGCAGTTACTTCCTCCTTGTCTAAGCTGGGCTCGGCCTGGCGATCTCCAGAAAGGCCAGCTCTCGGCACTGTCTCAAGCTCTCCTCTCTTACGTTTCTGGGTGACAGGGGCTGCAGTTGTGGCTGTTTTTGATAAGTTTGAGATCTTTCTTAGTAGCCGAACGGGGCTGCTGGGTGGTGCTTTTTGCTCCTAGCTCAGCTACTCCCCCAACCTTGGGAGAGGTTTTGTTTTGAAACTTTGTGTTTGGGCTTGGCCCCTTTTGAATGCTTGCCTTGGTGTGTTTTGTGATTAAAGTTGTTCAGTCATACAACTTAACCAGCATTCGCGATCATGATGTGTTATTCTCGTTAATGTGGCGGCAAAATATAGTGTTTAAGTTTTGTAAAGCCACTTTATTTCCTCATTTTGATAGGAGCCCTAGCTTCTCTGGTGAGATAAGGCTATGAAAAATGGTGTGTGTGCGTGTTGGGGGGCGTTCTTTTGGAATGTAATGGATCAGGAAGCAGAAAGCAAATGTTCTTAATGAACTTGTTTCTGCAGATATAAACAAGAACGCAATTTGTGAGCTTTGGAAGTAATGTAGGTTTCTGATGTTCATTTTTCTTCCTATTTATCAACAGTGTTACATTGTCCTTTTTTACTAATATACAAGCTTTATGGGTTTTTTTTGTTTGTTTGTTTTTTTTTGGCTTATGAATGTCTTAGGCTTTGCTTCTGCTGCTTGGGTTTTGATCTTTCTTCATGCTCTATAAGAAACGCTGCTAGGACATTTATGAGGCCTTAGTGGGGCAAATTTGCAAAAAGATAGAAAAAAGATAAGGGGATGGAATGATGATTAAGACTGGGATTTGGATCTCTAGTCCTCTGCACTTTCTTTAAAAGATGGCTGGGATGGGAAAAGAAGTGTCCATTTCAGATTCATTCTACCCCTTGGAGGCAAAACATACTTAAGATCCACTGTTATATGCATACTTTGACCTAAGGCCTAGTTTGCCCTAGCTATTCATTGGGATTTATCTTCTGGTTTTTACAATTGTCGTCTCGTTTCCTCCATCATATGCATTGCTAATGAGCTCTGCACCTGAAATGGCTCCCCATTCACTTTGTTGTTTGCTGTGCTCCCTAAGGGCAGAGGTTTTTGAAGCTCACTTCCTTGCTGGACACCCACTAAGCTAGATAGATAACTTTACCATTGAGCCCATGGAACTGGGTTCTCAAACCAAGTAAAAAGTTGCAGTGATTCTTGGAAATTAAAGCAAAGAACATTACAGCTATGTTGAGGTCTTGCTTGGGGCTATGTGAATATAGAGGCAAAGGCAGGTTTGTATTTTGGGAATACGTTTATGCTTGTCTTACATGTATATACGGGGACATAGATGAGAAAACAGCCAGACCAAAACTCAGAGCCTTTAGATTTTTTTTTTACCAGCTTGCAAAATTGTTCAAGAATTGCTGTTTTGTTGAGGTTCTATTAATGACAATGACTAGTGTAGGATGAGAACGGGCCGTTTTGTTTTTCTTTCTCATTAAAAGATATTTCCTTTGGACCGTGGGCATGTGGACCTTTCCAATTTGCACCACACACGGTAGTAAACACAACTGTCTTCCAATCAAAAGTGTTCTTCCCGTACTCTAGGGTGGAGTTTGCAAGCAGCTGGCCTGTGATTGGGCAGATTTTCATTCAGTTATATTTAACATGTTTTCAGGCATGCTTGGTTTTGAGTAATGCCTAGCAGGGCGCCCCCTTTTAAGGATGAGTAATTGAGGGTTGCATGAATGAGTTTCTGAAGTGATTGAAAACACACTTCTCAATTTTAGACTCTACGAATATACTCTTTCTAAATACATTTTGATTCAGATATGTTATAAAATATAGTACTGATCCATTTAATGAAACATTTTTTTGGAAAATAGTAACAAAGCCAAGTGCTACCTTAAGATGAAAGGTGAAAAAAAGGAGTCAGGATCCTGTTGATTGGAATTTTTAATAAGGGTCTGATAGATGAACATCACCAGCAAAGCTCTGCTGACAAATAACTACTCAGATATTTAGCCAAGGCAGGACAAAAGCCTTTCCCCTTTTTCTCATGGAATAGTAGTTTTATTTGTGTTTTTAAATGGCCTTTTATTTTTCTTTTAATTAGTTTATTGGGTTTTTATGCATTTATCTCTGGCTCTTCATTCCTAATCTGATGTCCTCTTTGTGTTCCTAAATGATTATTGGCCCAGGTAAGTTGCAGAGACCTTGGTCACATGTATGGGTGTCATAGATAAAACAGATCCCCCCCAAAAATGGATTTTTCCTTTTTTATTTTTGTAAAAGCAAAGCTTGTAATTTGCAAAATGTCAAACAAAGGTTTCACACAGGAAAAACCAGCAATGTCTTTGCTCATCTTTCTTAATACTAGTACTTTACTAATTTAAAACATGAAAACATTGAACCATATACAAAGTTTTCTTTTTTAGCAAATGGTGTCATACTGCACAATGTTTGCACCCTGGCTTTTTTTCATTTGAGAGTATACCATGGGGATCAATACTTATAGATTTACTCATCATTTTTGGTAACTCCCTTATATTCCATAGAATAAGTAGATCTACCATATTATTCAGTTATTCTTCCTGTTAATGGACATTCAGGTTATCTAAAGATTTTTGGCAGTATAGGTAATACTGTCATTAATCTACTTGTACACATATTTTTATGTAATCCAGGTTTTATTTCTATAGTTTAGCAATCCAGGATTGAAATGTTTAGTTAAGAAGTATATGTATTTTTTATTGTATTAGATAATGCCAGGTTATTTTTCAGTAGGAGTAGAACATTTCATACTCCCACCAACAGTAAAGTGCTTGTTTCTCTTTACCCTTGCCATGACTGATATTATCAGTCTTTTTCATTTTTGCCAATCTCATGGGTGAAAAACAGTGTCTAGCATTTTCATGACTATTTGTCCTTTTTTTCTGTGTGTACTGGCTTTTTTATTTGTTGCTTATGGATCTCTTTTGCTCATTTGAGAAAAATAGGGGTTGTCTTATCACTCTCTGCAAGTTCTGTATGCATGGATATTAACTCCTTTACCTGTGTAATGGGTTGTATTTTCTTTCATTTGTCTCTTGACTTTTTATGTTGCTGTTGTTGAGATGGAGTCTAGCTCTGTCGCCCAGGCTGGAGTGCAGTGGCTCAATCTGGGCTCACTGCAACCTCCGCCTCCTGGGTTCAAGTGATTCTCCTGCCTCAGCCTCCTGATTAGCTAGGACTACAGGAGCGTGCCACCACGCCCAGCTAATTTTTTATAGTTTTAGTAGAGATAGGGTTTCACCGTGTTAGCCAGGATGGTTTTGATCTCCTGACCTTGTCGTCTGCCCTCCTGGGCCTCTAAAAGTGTTGAGATTACAGCCCCGAGTCACCGCCCGCCCAGCCTGTCTCTTGACTTTTTTTAATGGGTTGCTTTGCATACAGAAAAATGAGAATGTTATCAGAATTATCGGGCCTCTTTTTGTTCGTTTTGTTTTTGAGAGAGTCTTGCTCTGCAGTGCAGCCACATGATTACAGCTCTCTGCAACCTCTGCCCCCTGGGCTCAAGCGATCCTCTCAGGGACTACAGGCATACACCACCAGGCTAGCTAATTTTTGTATTTGTTGTAGAGATGGGGTTTCGTCATGTTGCCCAGGTTGGTCTGGAACTCTTGGGCTCAAGCAATCTTCCTGCTTTGGCCTCCCAGTGTTGGGATTACAGGTGTGAACCACCATGCCCAGCCAACATGTTTATTTGTTAATTTTTACTTTTAGATCTTTGGTCTATCTGGAATTTATTTTTTATTTTTATGTATTTATTTTGAGAAGGAGTCTCACTCTGTTGCCCAGGCTGGAGTGCAGTGGTGCGATCTTGGCTCACTGCAACCTCTGCCTCCTAGGTTCAAGGAATTCTTCTGCCTCAGCCTCTCAAGTAGCAGGGACTACAGGCGTGCACCACCATGCCTGGCTAATTTTTGTATTTTTATTAGAGATCAGGTTTTGCCATGTTGGCCAGGCTGGTCTTGAATTCCTGACCTCAGGTGATCCACTCACCTCATCCTCCCAAAGTGCTGGGATTGTAATTGGAATTTTTTTCTTTTTTGAGACGGGAGTTTCATTCTTGTGGCCCAGGCTGGAGTGCAATGGTGCAATCTTGGCTCACTGCAACTTCCACCTCCTGGGTTCAAGCAGTTCTCTTGCCTCAGCCTCCCAAATAGCTGGGATTACGGGCACCCACCACACCCAGCTAATTTTTTTTTTTTTT
>NW_016107589.1:618270-621033 GCF_001604975.1 Cebus imitator | reverse complement strand
TTGTGGAGGCCCGGGTCTCGAAATTTTGCCTAAGGTGGCTTCAAACTCCTGGCCTTAGGTGATCCTCCACCTCCCACCTCGGCTTCTCAAAGTGCTAGGATTACAGGTGTGAGCCACTGCACTTGGCCTGAAATATTTTTGTAATTGGCAAGTGAGATTGGGGAACCTGATTTGTTTTCTGCTGAGTAACCAGTTGTGGCAACACTAATTTTATTAGGTAAACCATCCTTTTCTTTCTGTATGGTAGAATTAAATGGTCTAAATGTAGTATTACTTGGTTAACCAATTGTGGCAACACTAATTTTATTAGGTAAACCATCCTTTTCTTTCTGTATGGTAGAATTAAATGGTGCTCTAAGTGTAGTATCACTTGATTTTGAATGTGTATCATAGTCATCTCATTTATCCAGAACTTACCAGAGAAGTGAATATCTGCCCTATTTTTTTTTCTTCCTTAATCTTTCATCTCTATTTCAAGGAATGATGGACTCTAAAATACTCCTTTTTCCTTTGATTAGAGATAATGTAATAATTGTAGCAATGTCTAGGCTAGTACTATGTTTCTTCTATCTGAGAGTCTTCCAGGAAGAGTGAAAGTATATCTGCCTTCTTTTTTTATACCTCTCCACCCAACATTTCCTCTGTCTCAGGGTAGGGTAGGTAGACTCTAAAATATCTGTCTATTTTGTTTCTAAATAATGTAAATAATTATAATGCAAATAATGTAATAATTATAGTCAGGTCCAGGATAGTACCATATTTATCATATTTCCAGTGTATGATTTGTTATCCTCTACCTATGTTCAAACAGAATTTCAGCCCTAGTTGAAATGGGAGTTTATGGCTTTTAAAATGCTTGTGTCATTTTATTACTTATAATTCCAAAAGTTAAAACGCTGAGTGATACCTTGATATTTATGCTCTGTTTATTAATGTAAATAGAATATGTTTTTGTGAATCTGTGTATGGTATGGTGTAGAGAACTTTACATAAAAATGAAATTGTACTTTTTGACGTTAAGAATATATACTGTATAATTGTGAGCCTCTCTAAGCACACTCATCACCTTAACTCTCCCTTTACAGCAGCAGGTCTGTTTATGAAACACTGAGCCATGGTTGAATTTTTCAGACACTCAAGCACTTCATATAGTTGAGTTGATTTTTTATAAAAAGATTGTGTGTGTGTGTGTTTGTGAGAGAGAGAATTTTAATAGCTCTATTTATTTTTTCTTTTTTTTTTTTTTTTTNTTTTTTTGAGGCAGAGTCTCACTTTGTCACCCTGGCTGGGTGTAGTGGCACAGTCTTGGCTCACTGCAACCTCCATCTCCCAGGTTCAAGTGATTCTCCTTGCCTCAGCCTCCCGAGTAGCTGGAATTACACGCCCCAGCTAATTTTTGTATTTTTAGTAGAGACAGAGTTTCACCATGTTGGCCAGGCTGGTCTCGAACTCCTGACCTCAAGTGATCTGCCTGGCTTGGCCTCCCAAAGTGCTGGGATTACAGGCGTGAGCCACCATGCCTGGTCATTAACTTCCCGTTTGATTCTAAGGGACTTGTTTCACTAACTTCCCACCTGCCAAGGGTTCATTCTCTTTTTTTATTACACACTTTCCTGGGTCTCTTCTCCAACTTGTTCTAGTTTATTTGGTTCCCCCTCCACCAACAGACTCAAAATGGTGGGTAACATTTTCTGTTGTGATTTTCTCTGCAACAGCTGGGGTGAGTAGGCTTTGCTTCCGCAAGGCCTGGGGGACGCAACACCTGTTGTTGCTACTCAGTTTTCCACTGCCTTTGACAGGTTAGTGGTTTTTAAGCCTTTTCCACTGTACCATCTCTACTGCCCCTGAGGTGAAAGCATTGTCTTTTGCTCTTGATCTCTAGGTGGGTAAAACCTGCCTGATTAACAGTGACTCAGATAGTGTGACCTCTTTCAGTTTGCAAGAGCAAAAACTCCTTTTCCTGTGTATGTGTGTATGTGTGTTTCCTTTTGTCGTGACTTCAGAGGTAATCAGGCTCTAGGGGACTGATTCTCTCTAACCGAACTCTGGAGGAACTCTGGAGGCTGAATTGTAAATCCACATGCAAGGTTATTAATTTACAGTGGGAGATATACCTATCCATTGATCTGCATAGAACCCCTTTCTGCTCTATGCTAGAGACCAAATTATAGATAAGAAGAATCCTTGATGTGCAAAGAACTGGACAAGGGAAATTTGGTTTTGCTGAAAGGCTGTTTAAAGCAAGCAGCCTTAATTTTGGTGATCCTCCACTTTCCTGGTATTTTCTGGCTTCCGTTGCTTTGTACTTTTCTTTAACTTTTTCTTTTAATACTGTCATCCATTGAAATCCTAAACAGAGAAAAGAAAGCCTGGCCATCCTTCAGGTCCATCCATTCTGGAAACTACAAACCCTATAAAGCCTTTCTGATTCCCCAGCACGTAGTTTTTACTCCTTGTTCCTTTAGCATTTGGGGATATTTATTATAGATAGTTTTTCTTGTTATAGATATGTGTAGCAAGATGTATAGCTTGTGAAGAAGTTCAGGAAACGCCACCCCAAAATATGCTGCTTTGGACCTCAAACTGAAGGCAGTTGGGGAACAGCTGATGGAGGGCTGTCTCTGAACTTCCTTCGTCTACCTAAAGACACATCCTCCAAAAGGAACTCTAGGCCAAGTGCTGTGGCTCATGCCTGTAATCCTAGCACTTTGGGAGGCCAAGGCAGGTGGATCACTTAAGGCCAGGAGTTCGAGACCAGCCTGG
>NW_016107589.1:615773-617276 GCF_001604975.1 Cebus imitator | reverse complement strand
CCTGCAAAAAAAAAAAAAAAAAAAAGAGAAGGAACTCTATTGTCATGAATACCTTCCCTGGTAAGCTCATCAACCAGGGAAGATTAATTTCTGTTTTAGGAGATGAGACTGGAGGCCTATACCACATGCAGACAGACAACCTTAGTTGTCACCTGTTCTTCTGAGGGCCGACTGATTTTTTTTTCTTTCCCAAGAATCATTTACTAAGCTGGGTGCAGTGGTGTGTACCTACAGGGAGGATCACTTGAGCCCAGGAGTTATACACATACACACACACACAATCTTAAATGAATAATGTATATGGTTTACTCTCCCCTAAGTTGCCTATAAGAAATATAGAAATATAATTATTTCTATAATTTTATACTATAATTATGTAAAAATTATTTCTATAATTTCTATAGAATAAGAAAGCTTCTCAGTCTTACTGGGTTCTGGGTATTTATTTTTCTTTCTTGTGATGCCCTGTACATGTAACAAATTTGTATACTTTTTCTTCTCTTAAACTGCTCACTGTCAGTTTATTTCAGTCACTTAACCCTCAGAAGGTAGAGGGAAATTTTCCCTCCTCTACACTTGCTTATCTACTGTACTAGATTGTAAATTCATGGAGATCAGGAAACGTGAATTTTTCTGTTTTTTCCTTTTCGATTCCCTGACCACTCTGTCTAAAAAAAGTAGAACATTTTGAAGCCCCTGTTAGGCTGATGTTCACTTCTGATTTATTATGGAATTTCTACTTTGTCGCCCTGTTATATTTATAATCTTTAAATTTTTTCTTTTACATATTTTTATGGATATGGACTCATCTTGATACTGGAGTCATCTTGATATTGGAACTCCAGTCCAGGATACACTGGTCTTTGGTTTTGTGATTTGCATCTAGGTTGTTTTCTTAAATTTGAAGCATTTGGTGTTTTGTTTTTCTGATTTTGAAGTAAAGCATGCCTACTATACAAAATGTAGAAATTATTCTAATAATATTAAGAAAAGAGCTAGACCTTGTGGTCTTAAAATCCATTATAAGGTACTCATTATATTTTGATATGTAATCTAAGCTGTTTTTAGGACTTTTTTTAAGTATAGTTGAATTCATACTGCATTTTTATTTTTATTTATTTTTTTCTTTTTGAGATAGAGTTTCACCCTTGTTGCCCAGGCTGGAGTGCAGTGGCATGATCTTGGCTCACTGCAACCTACACCTGGGTTGAAGTGATTCACCTGCCTCAGCCTCCCTCGTAGCTGGGATTACAGGTGCCCGCCACCGCACCTGATTTTTTTGTATTTTTAGTAGAGACAGGATTTCACCATGTTGGCCAGGTTGATGTTGAACTTCTGACCTCAGGTGATCCACCTGCCTCGGTGTCCCAAAGTGCTGGGATTACAGGCGTGAGCCACCGTGCCTGGTCTCATACTGTAGTTTTAATTTTGAGTTATGCTTTTTCATTTAATGTGGCAGATATTTTCTGGGGTTTTTGTTTTTTGGTTTTGTTTTTTTTTTTT
>NW_016107589.1:611666-614898 GCF_001604975.1 Cebus imitator | reverse complement strand
TGGAGTACAGTAGCGAAATCTCAGGTCATCACAACCTCCACCCCCCGGGTTCAAGCAGTTCTCCTGTCTCAGCCTCCTGAGTAGCTGGGATTACAGGCATGCGCTACCACGCCCAGCTAATTTTGTATTTTTAGTAGAGACAGGGTTTCACCATGTTGGCCAGGCTGGTCTCCAGACCTCAGGTGATCCTCCCACCTCAGCCTCGAAGAGTACTGGGATTACAGGTGTGGGCCACAGCACCTGGCCCTTTAGGGTTATTTACTAGGATTATGATCTAGAGTGGTATGATAGATACTGAGTATGTACATATTTAAGATTCTCGATATGTATCAGTTTTTGAAAAGTCACCCCAATTTTTACTCTAACTTGAGTTTGCTAAAGGAATAAGCATTTATCTGGAGCCCATATTCTGCTATGCATTTTAAGTCTTTATTTCCTGTAAACCTACAGGCAATCCTTAGAGGTCTTTATTGTCCCTATTTATAGGCAAAAGAAGTGAGGCTCAAAGAAGTTAAAGTAACTTGCACCAAGCTACGCAGTTAAGAAGTGGGAGAGGTGGGATGCAAATTTGCATCTTTGTGATTCCCCAGCCCCTGAAAGCACTATAAGTGCTGGAGTTTTTATTCAGATTATTTCTGTTGTTCCCATGTACTTCACATTTAATTTATTCAGGATGTTAGAAAGTAGAAAAATTTGGGGATAATTGGTAGAAAGCTATCTCTTGAGAAAGAAACTGTAAAGGGAAAACTTTTTTATTTGAAAACAGAGTATTCTACTCATGCGTCTTCCCCCACTTTGACAAGATATCCCACAGTTGTGTAAAAATTTTTTTAACAGAGTTCACATTTTGTTTGGAGTATAAGTAGAAAAATTGGAAATTTTAGGAACCTTGGAAAATTATCTTTGATTTCCTTTACGATCTCACAATCATCACCATATCCTGTTTTTATCTCTAAATTCTCAAATAATACTTTCCAGTCATACAGTATTCTTATTGGCTTAGGTCTTTTAAAAGGGTTATTCATGCTTTGTAATTGGTCTCCCTGCTTCCAGTTTTTTCCCTTCATAATTTGTCTTCCAACCTGACCCCAAAGGTAATTCTTTCCTTTAAAAAAAAATTATAAATACTTTTTTTAGGCCAGGCACAGTGGCTTATGCTTGTAATCCCAGCACTTTGGGAGGCCAAGGCAGGTGGATCACTTGAGTTCAGGAGTTCGAGACCAGCCTGGCCAACATGGTGAAACCCCCGTCTCTTAAAAATACAAAAATTAGCCGGGCATGGTGGTGCATGCCTGTAATCCCAGCTACTTGGGAGGCTGAGGCACAGAATTGCTTGAACCTCGGAGGTGGAGATTGTGGTGAGCCGAGATCGGGTCACTGCACTCCAGCCTGGGCAGCTGAGTGATACTCTGTCTCAAATAAATAAATTCTTTAGGGATAGGGCTCTTGTATTCTCACAAGCACAAGTGACTTCCTTCCTCATGTTACTACCCCCAACTCTGGGTCATGTAAGAACACTCCCTACTGCCCCACCGCATACACACACACAAAACCTTTTAATGATAGTTGCATACACACACCCACACTTCCTTTTGGCAGCTAGATGAAGCCCTAATCTTCTATCCAAGTGTTCAAGGTCTTCCATATGTACTCTTAGCCTTTTTTTTTTTTTTTGCCTCATTTACCACTGCTTCCTCCCCAAGTGTGTTAAATAGTTCCTGGCCATTGTAGAACTTAACTGGGGCTTTTGTTGTCCTCACCCTCTATCAGTTCTCTGCACATCTGAACTGATCTTATGCCTCTGAATACCCACCATACTTTATTTTACCCTATTTCTATTTATCCTGTGACATATTACTGCCCCAATAGTGCTTTACAATGGACCAAAGTGCTTTCGAATCTGTTTATTTTAATTTTCACAGCCAATCTGTGAGGTAAGAAAGGTGTGTCATATCACAAAAGAGGAAACTAAGGTTTGAGGAGAGAAAAGTAAGTTGTCCAAGTTTTTTTTGTTTGTTTGTTTTTTTTTTTTTTTTAAGATGGAGTTTCGCTCTTGTTGCGAAGCAGGGAGTGCAATGGTGCGATATCGGCTCACTGCAACCTCTGCCTCCTGGGTTCAAACGATTCTCCTGCCTCAGCCTCTCAAGTATCTGGGATTACAGGCATGTGCTACCACGCCCAGCTAATTTTGTATTTTTTTTTTTCTTTTTCTTTTACTTTGGTCTTAGGACTCTTTAGTAGCACTCAGCTAATTTTCTATTTTTAGTAGAGATGGGGTTTTTCTGTGTTGGTCAGGCTGGTCTTGAACTCCTGACCTCAGGTGATCCGCCTGCCTTGGTCTCCCAAAGTTCTGGGATTACAGGCATGAGCCACCACCCCTAGTCCAAGTTTTGCAAGAGAGTAGAACTGAGACACTAATTCAGGCCTCTTGGAACATGAGCTCCAAGCTTTGTACATTATGCTGCCTTTCTTGGTGCCTGAGTCTGCACTTAAATATAAGTTTGAATACATCTCTCTCTCTTTCCAGTTGCAAGTTACTTGAAGGCAGGGACTGTCTTATTCCCCTACAACATGTATGTATCTATGAATGAACCTATTTATGTATTAAATATGGTGCAGTTCAGTGTTCTGGCCTGCTTTTTTCTTTGTAAAAATCATTCTTCTCCTTTCTGAGCCTTGCATCCTCGTCTTGTTTGTTTGTTTGTTTGTTTTGAGACAGAGTCTTGCTCTGTCGCCCAGGCTGGAGTGCAGTGGCGCAATCTTGGCTCATTGCAACCTCTGCCTTCTGGGTTCAAGCAATTCTCCTGCCCCAGCCTACTGAGTAGCTGGGACTACAGGTGCCCGCCACCACGTCCAGCTAATTTTTGTATTTTTAGTAGAGACAGAGTTTCACCAGGTTGGCCAGGCTGGTCTTGCACATCTGACCTTGTGATCCGCCTGCCTCGGCCTCTAAAAGTGCTGGGATTACAGGCCTGAACCACCACACCTGGCCTCATCTACATCTTTTTATTAAGTAGAAGTGAAGCTTACTTGGAGTATTATAGATAATGAAGCTAGACCTTAATAATGAATTTAACTTCTGTGATAGCTTTTCAGCAGTGCACTTCAGTTTACAAGTATTTGTTGCCTGTGAAGAGATTAAGCTAAATGGTAGGCTACTGACCTATGGTTCTATACTTTTCAAGTACAAATTTCCTGAATTTTCATATTATAATTCTTTTTTTTTTTTTTT
>NW_016107589.1:609532-611191 GCF_001604975.1 Cebus imitator | reverse complement strand
TTGGAGACAGAGCCTTGCTTCAAACTGGAGTGCAGTGGCATGACCTCGGCTCACTGCAGCCTCTGTCTCCCAGGTTCAAGCAACTCTCCTGCCTCAGCTTCCTGAGTAGCTGGGACCTACAGGCCCAAGCCACCACACCTGGCTAATTTTTGTATTTTTAGTAGAGATGGAATTTCACCATGTTGACCAGGCTGGTCTTGAACTCCTGACCTCAGGTGATCCACGGTGCCTGGCCTGAATTTGATTTTTATTAATTACATATGTCACACAGGCCAGACGCAGTGCCTCATGCGTATAATCCCAGCACTTTGGGAGGCCAAGGCGGGTGGATCAGTTGAAGCCGGGAATTCGAGACCAGCCTGGCCAACATGGCAAAATCCCATCTCTACAAAAAATGTATAAATTAGCTGAGTGTGGTGGTGCACATCTATAGTCCCAACCACTCGGGAGGCCGTGGCAGGAGAATCGCCTGAACCCGGAAGGCGGAGGTTGCAGTGATCCAAGATCGTGCCAGTGTGTTTCCCAAAAGCCAACAGAAATCCTTTGTTGATTGAGGGGACATAAATAAATACCCTGGCCATTTTGTGACCAGCTATATATTAGGCACTGGGCATATCTGTTATAAATAGTGATAATCTATATTATGTAGCTTTTTTATTATTTTTAGATGGAGTCTCACTCTGTCACCCAGGCTGGAGTGCAGTGATGCCATCTCAGCTTACTGCAACCTCCGCCTCCTGCAACCTCCGCCTCCTGGGTTCAAGCAGTTCTCTGCCTCAGCCTCCCAAGGAGCTTGGATTATAGGCAGCTGCCACCATGCTAGGCTAATTTTTGTATTTTTAGTAGAAACAGGGTTTTACCATCTTGGCCAGACTGGTCTTGAACTCCTGACCCCGTGATCCACCTGCCTTGCTCTCCCAAAGTGTGAGCCCCCGCACCCGGCCGCATATGTAGCTTTTGATGCTGTGTTGACTCATGTTCAGAAGTCAGAATTTATATAGAAAGTCAAAGCTGGGGCCAGGAAGGGTAGTTCACACCTGTAATCCCAGCACTTTATGAGGCCAAGGTGGGAAGATCGCTTGAGTCCAGGAGTTCGAGACCAGCTTGAGCAACATAGTGAGACCCTGTCTCTATAAATAATCAAAAATTAGGGGGATGAGGTGGTGTGCGCCTGTAGTCTCAGCTACCCAGGAGGCTGAAGCAGGAGAATTTCTTGAGCCCAGGAAGTTGATGCTGTAGTGAGCCATGATTGTGCCGCAGCACTCAGCTTGGGTAACAAAGTGAGATCCTGTTTTTTTTTTAAAAAAGTCAAATCTAAGCATAATATTGATTAGAAAAATGTAGCTTCATTTTGATGTGATCTGCTTTCAGAACTATATAAATACAGCATCTACTTAAGTATATCCCAAGAAGTGGAATATCTGTTCAGGGAAGAAACAAAAAGCATTGTTGTGATTACAGCTAGTCTCAACCAGCAGATGTGAGCTTACTGCTGACAGTTGAACTTAAGAATCCACATAGAGGCCGGGCGCGGTGGCTCAAACCTGTAATCCCAGCACTTTGGGAGGCCGAGGCGGGTGGATCACGAGGTCAAGAGATCGAGACCAACCTGGTCAACATGGTGAAACCCTGTCTCTACTAAAAATACAAAAAATTAGC
>NW_016107589.1:593865-606717 GCF_001604975.1 Cebus imitator | reverse complement strand
CCATGTTGACCAGGATGGTCTCGATCTCTTGACCTCGTGATCCACCTGCCTCGGCCTCCCACAGTGCTGGGATTACAGGCTTGAGCCACCGCGCCCGGCCTGTTTTATTATTTTATATTTTTGAGACAGGTTCTGGCTCTGTCACCCAGGCTGGAATGCAGTGGTGCAGTCACAGCTCACTGCAACCTCTGACCCCCAGACAAGACATACTCGGCCGGGCGCGGTGGCTCACGCCTGTAATCCCAGCACTTTGGGAGGCTGAGGCAGGCAAATCACGAGGTCAAGAGATCGAGACCATCCTGGCCAACATGGTGAAACCCCGTCTCTACTAAAAAATATGAAAATTAGCTGGGCGTGGTGGCTCTTGCCTGTAGTCCCAGCTACTCGGGAGGCTGAGGCAGGAGAATTGCTTGAACCCGGGAAGCGGAGGTTGCAGTGGGCCGAGATTGCGCCACTGCACTCTAGCCTGGCTCCTGGCGACAGAGCAAGACTCTGTCTCCAAAAAAAAACAAGACATCCTCACACCTCAGCCTTCTGAGTAACTGGAACCACAGGCCCACAGCACTGCCCCCAGTCTAATTTTTGTATTTTTTTGTAGAGATGGTTGCTCACCATGTTGCCTAGGCTGGTCTTGAACTCCTGGGCTCAAGCAGTCCACCTGCTTCAGCCTCCTAAAGTGCTAGGATTATAGGCATGAGCCACTGTGCCCAGCTGTGTGTTATAAAATTTAATTGTGAGAGTATCCATTTGTTTCTGTCTGTTCTATTAGCAAAGTATAGGCATAAATAGTAACTTCTAAAAAATCCTAATTGTCATGTGGCTAACCAAATTAAATAAATAATATTCAAAACAAATATATTTTATCTATTGGTAGTATATATCATCACTTACTAAACTTTGTTTTTTGTTTTTTGTTTTTTTTGTTTTTTTGAGACGATGTCGCGCCCTGTCGCCCAGACTGGAGTACAGCAGCGTGACCTTGGCTCACTGCAATCTCTGCCTCCTTGGTTCAAGTGATTCTCATGCCTCATCCTCCCGAGTAGCTGGAATTACAAGCACGCGCCACCATGCCCTGCTAATTTTTGTGTATTTAGTAGAGACAGGGTTTCACCATGTTGGCCAGGCTGTTCTCGAACTCCTGGCCTCAGGTGAGCCACTGTGCCCAGCCCTTTCATTTGTTTTTAAGGCCACTTTCCACTTGAACTTTTAGGAGAAGCTCTTTTGTAAGTGGATATGGGGTCTCTGCTTTACTTTTTTATAGGCTATTTATTTATGAAATGGTAATATGAATTAACCATGCATATTTATACTGTTAATTATTTTATAAATTTCAGAAAGATTTCAAGAGTTCTAGAGATGATAACAGTATAACTGTTTATTCTGGGAATTTATTATAATTTAGCTCCCTTGAAGCCTGACAAGATTAGCCAGATCCCTAGGCCGAATTAGGAGAATTTCTAATTCCTCTTGTCCTTTTTAGCCAAGAAGAATATTGAGCTGACTTTCTGCATTCGTTAGCTTCACATGACTATTTGAGGGGCAGATGCTAGGTTGGGAATGTTTCCAAGGACTTATGCTTTAGCTTATCTATATTTACTGCAATGAAAGATACAATAATTCTTTCTCTGAAATTAGAGATTTGTTTGAATTGCTATTTTTTTATTCCCAAGTTCTAATCAATTTCTTTTTATTGTACTTCACAGACTTTTACTCCCCTAGTAGATAAACTGGGCTTGGGTTCTGTGGTTCCAGTGGAATATCTTCTGGATCGAGAGCTTCGGTTCCTGTCAGATGCCAGTGGGTTGCATCTGTTTCAGGTATTTAACACTTGCTCTAGTCTTGAGCCTATTATTTCTCTCATTGCTAATTTCTTTGTTGATAAAATATAGGTGTTTCTCCTTTTCTTTTACTGGATGGGAACATATTAGCATTTCTTTTATTACTTCCTCCCATAAATATGCTGTGCCTTTTTTATTTTTTATTTTCTCTGTTTGAGACAGAGTTTTGTTCTTGTTGCCCAAGCTGGAGTGCAATGCCGGGACCTCGGCTCACTGAAACCTCTGCCTCCTGTATTCAAGCAGTTCCCCTGCCTCAGCCTCCCAAGTAGCTGGGATTACAGGCATGTGCCACCACACCTAGATAATTTTTGTATTTTTAGTAGAGATAGGGTTTCACCATGTTGGTCAGGGTAGTCTCGATCGCCTGACTTCAGGTGATCCACTCACCTTGGCCTCCCAAAGTGCTGGGATTACAGGCATGAGCCACCATTCCTGGCATTTTTCCTCCACCTCCTGGTTTTAAGTGATTCTTGTGCCTCAGTCTCCTAACTAGCTGGGATTAAGGGTGCATGCCACCACACCTGGGTAATTTTTGTAGTCTTAGTAGAGATAGGGTTTCGCCATGTTGCCCAGGCTGTTCTCAAACTGCTGGCCTCAAGTGACCTGCCTGCCTTGCTTTCCCAAAGTGCTGGGATTATAGGCATAAGCTACCATTCCCAACCTCTCTGTGCATTTTAAGGGATTTTTTTTTGCTCCCTTGAAAAGTACTTTTGGTGGCTGAGGCTTCTTCTTCTACACAGGCCTACCCCATCCTAAAACCACCCAAGACTTTAGACCACAATTCTTAGTCCCTTCAGAAGAGGTGGCTTCTCTGAGGTGGCTGTTTGTGTAACTTGAGTCCAAGGGGCCCTATACATTATTGACATCCAGGAGTTTGGACTGGTTCTAAGCAGCATGAAGTACTGTAGTTATAAGAAAAGGGACAAGTTAAAGTTAAGTTAAAGTTGAAACAAACCAGCATCTGAGTTACAGTTTTAGAATTTAGGAAAATATATTTATTTCTCACTGTAAGGGTTACTGTCTGCAGGAAAAAATGAGACACCTAAGTGTTTTACTCTCTTATTGAGACAGACAAGAGCAGTTATTTCCTAAACTGTGTTCTGGGAGATATTAATGATGATTTCTTTTTTGATATGTCTTCCCCCACTCATTAGGCCTCATTTCCTCTCAGTAACCTTGCTTTATTCATATTTATAATCCTAGTCCTTTATGAGAAAGCACTTAGTAAATGTTGGATAAATACTGAAATAAGCAAAAAGATTTACAAGGAATAAAATGTTTTGTGGTCAAATAAGTATGAGAAACACTGGCCTAAATAAGTTTCTCTCCTATATGACTTCTCAGAGCCTTTAATATGCTATTGTATATAGAAAGATACATAATATTTCCTAATCCTAATTGATTCTGGCATCCTTAATTTTTGCAGAAATCTCATGAGACTAGAGTTCTTCTCTTTTTTTGTTGTTCAAGAGACAGGTCTCGCTCTATCACCCAGGTGGGAATGCAGTGGTGCAGCCATAGCTCACTGCAGCCTCAAACTCCTGGGCTCAAGTAATCCTCCTGCCTTGGCCTCCCAAAGTACTAAGATTACAGGCATGACCACCACACCTAGCCTGAAACTAAAGTTCTACAGATATTGTTTGGCAAACGTTGATATACAGCTCCTTAGGGTATGATTTTTCTCAGCTGATTAGATGTTTGCTATTCATTTTAACATTCAATTGTTTTCTTTTATCTTCACCAGATGGGAACAGATAGCCAAAACCAGATTCTTTTGGAACATACTGCACTGAGAGAAACAGTTAATGCTTTGATCAGTGACCAAAAGCTACAAGAGATATTCAGCCGAGGTAAGAACAGTTAGTCTTCTGTCCCTGAACTCTGATTCAGGTGAATGATCTCTGTTGAGTGGGTCACCACGCAACCTTAAACATTGGTACTTATTTTCTTTTTGTGGGTAGAGTCAGATGCCACATGAAGGATTTAAAAAATAGTAATAAAAATAAATAAATAATTTCTCCAGTTAGCTGGATCTGTAGAATAGAAATCTCATTCTCTTTCCATCGCTTGTCTTATGGAGGTATCTGTAACTCAGATGAGACTGTTATTCTGTCTAAGGTCCATCCATCCCCTTAAAGATGCTCTTAGAGCAAAAACAGGATCTCATTCAGATCAGGGTTTCCTCTTCATTCTGCATTTCATGATATACAGTTTTATTTTTATTTTTATTCTTTTTTTTTTGAGATGGAGTTTCACTCTTGTTACCCAGGCTGGAGTGCAATGGCGCGATCTCGGCTCACCGCAACCTCCGCCTCCTGGGTTCAGGCAATTCTCCTGCNTACAGGCACGCGCCACCATGCCCAGCTCATTTTTTGTAGTTTTAGTAGAGACGGGGTTTCACCATGTTGACCAGGATGGTCTCGATCTCTTGACCTCGTGATCCACCGTGCCCGGCCTCACAATTTAGAATTATTCCTAGTCAGTTGTTCAGAACAATGGGGTTTATGTGCATGTATAAGTATTTTGTGACTTTCAAACTGCTTTTTATCTCTTTTTGCAGATCTTTGTAGAATTTGATGGTTGTAACTGGAAGCAACACTCCTGGGTAAAAGTTCATGCTGAAGAAGTTATTGTGCTTCTGCTGGAAGGATCTCTTGTATGGGCACCCCGTGAGGACCCAGTCCTTCTCCAGGGCACTCGAGTCTCCATTGGACAATGGCCGGCCCTGGTGAGTGGCTTTCACTGGGTGGGAACATATCTGAGCTTTACTCCTATAATATAACTATGTGTTAGGGACAGAGTGTGTGTAAGAGCTACATAGTTTGTCCTTAACTAATTTATTTATTCTGAAGTTACTAATGTAAAAATTAGGAGCAGCCTTTTCTCCCTTGTCCTCCAAAATGTTTTATATTAGGTGATATTTGATATGAAAGAATTTTTTTTTGGCTGGACACAGTTGCTCATGCCTTGTAATCCTAGCACTTTGGGAGGCTAAGGTGGGAAGATCACTTAAGCTCAGGAGTTTGAGACCAGCCTGGGCAACATGGCAAAACCCCATCTCTACAAAAAATACGAAAATTAGCCAGGTCTGGTGGCACATCTCTGTAGTCCCAGCTACTTGTGGAGCTGAGGTGGAAAGATGGCTTGAGCCCAGGAGATCAAGTCTACGGTGAGCCATGATTGTGCCACTGCATCCAGCCTGGGTAACATAGTGAGACCGCTGTCACAAAAACAACGAAAAGAATTCTTTCACCTTTAATCTTAAAGTAAGCTTTTGAAATATTATTTGTAACCTTTAAAGTTTTTTTTCAATTATGGAGTAAAACAAAATAGCATTATAAAATTTATTTTGTTTTATTATTTTATTTTATTTTATTTTTTTTTGAGATGGAGTTTCACTCATGTTATCCAGGTTGGAGTGCAATGGCGCGATCTCGGCTCACCGCAACCTCCGCCTCCTGGGTTCAGGCAATTCTCCTGCCTCAGCCTCCTGAGTAGCTGGGATTACAGGCACATGCCACCATGCCCAGCTAATGTTTTTGTATTTTTAGTAGAGACGGGGTTTCACCATGTTGACCAGGATGGTCTTGATCTCTCGACCTCGTGATCCACCCTCCTCAGCCTCCCAAAGTGCTGGGATTACAGGCTTGAGCCACCGCGCCCGGCCAGATATACAGTTTTATTGTGAGTTGAGTTTTAGTTTGTTTATTTATTTATTTATTTTTTAGAGACAGGGCTTCACCATGTTGGCCAGGTTGGTCTTGAACTGCTGACCTCAGGTGATCTGCCCACCTCAGCATCCCAAAGTGCTGAGATTACAAGTGTGAGTCACCGTTCCGGCCGTTTTTTTATTTCTTAAGTATTACCGTGTACTAGACAGTGTTAAGGCATTGGGGATATGGCAATGAATTAGAAAATCTTTGCTTTTGTTGAACTTACAGTCTGCAAGTTTCTCAAGCTCTAAAGACTTAACACTAACAAATCACAGCTTAGAGTGCAGAGTATAAAATAATGTATCCACAGACTCATTGACATTAAAAGCATGTTATTTTTAAGAATAAAAAGAATTATTAACTTTCAAGTTTAGATGCAAGTTTTGCCAAGAGTCTACATAAAAGGTATTGGCTTCATTTATGTTGCACATTTCACTCCCCTTCCTTTCTTGATTTCATAATAATCGTTATTTTCAGGGAAATAGTTTCCTTGTTTCTCTTTTGTCAGAATAAATCTAAACAGGTAAATATAGAAAAACTGACCTATTGAGGAAGGAAGGTGTCAGGATAAAATGATGTTAAATATTATCAAGGAAAGATATGGTGGAAGAAAGAGTATGAGGAAAATTGGTAGCAGAAAAGAAAATTGAGTGGACAGGAGAGGTGTAGGGAGTTATATATATATGTATATATATAAAATTTATAGAAAAGTTACAAAAGCTTAATTATAGCTCTGAGAGAGAATATTCTAAAATTGGTAACGATTTAGCTATATAGTCTCAAACGTACAAGGATATGTGGGAGAGAGAAACTGTCCTTGGAGGACAGCTTAAATTGCAGGGTAACATTACCTGCTGATAAAGTAATATATTTGAAACTCTGTGTTCCTAGGAAGACAGGTGCTATATTTGTTCAGACTATTATTAGTGCAGAAGGCTGGAAACCTCATAAATTGAACTCTCCACTCACTGTTATTGAAAGTCAGATACCAGAATGTAAGGGGTCATATATAACATAACATAATGTAACATAATAGCACATTCAACTTAGTGGCCTCCCACTTTTTTCATGTACAAGTCAGGTATCTACCTACATTTTCATACTGCTGTAGTCTTTTATTTGAAAGTTTCCTTTCCCTTCCTATGATACTTTCAGAACTGGAAGATTAAAACAAGGGGGAATTAGAGAGCTGGGAAATTCTAAGGAATTTTCAAATAAATGAAGAATTTACAAAGACTACTGGAAGAAACCATTCATGTTTTGTTTTTAAATTGCTGAATTTGTTAAATCTGGAAATGCTCATTTGTTCAATTCTATAAAAGGGGACCAAAAGTGCCAAATACTTACATTATCTAATTTTCCTTTGGCTTTTAGAAACAATTATGAAATATAGCTTAGCCAAAAATATTCAATACTGACTGATCTCACTTTTAGGTCCCTACAGTGTTCAAGGTCACAGGGTCAAAGTATACCAGCCAGAGGGGGAAGAAGGATGGCTCTGTGGTGTTGTGAGCCATCAAGACTCCATCACTCGTCTTATGGAGGTGTCTTTAACTGAGGTGAGACTCTGTTATTCTGTCTAAGGTCCATCCATCCCCTTAAAGAGAATGGTTTAGATAGGTGAGCACTTCATTTTGTATAAGATGACTTGGGTTTCATCTCTGGGTCTATTAATTAATAGTTGTATAACCCCTATAAAGACTATTGAACTTTCTTAACTTCACTGTTCTCATTTATAAATTAGAGGTAAATATGTAAACCCTCACTGACCTTAAAACACTGTTTTGGGTCCTGAGATAAAGTATTTGAAAGTGCTCTGAAATCTGTCAAATAATCCACAATGTATAATAGTAGTAGTATTTCATCATATTCATAAAGGTTAGTAGTTAAAAGACTAGGCAGTTAGCATGTGCCTCTGTATTATTTCTGCTGCTGTGCCCTAGATGCTGAAAAAAAGAATTATTTTTAATAAACAGTAAGACCATAGCATCTAGAGATACCTGGATAATTGTTTAGGATAGTTGTTTTTTGTTGACTAAAAATAGTAGATAAGTGTTTTGAGAGAAACAAATATGTATTTATGACAACTTTAATTTCAGACTTGCCCTTAGCAATAACATATAATGTAAGCATAAGTGCTTTTTATGTATATCTTTATAAATTATTAAAGTAATAAATTCTCATTGACAAATTTCAAACAATACACATGTATATGAAGTAGATACTGAAGGCCACCCCTTCCCCTATGCTAAGTCACTCCCCTTAATGCCACCATTAAGAGTTTGGCATATTCTTCTAAATATTTTCTATATGTGTATGTATGTATAAAAATATGTGAAAATATATATATATGAGCTACCCAGTAACAAGAAATGAAGAAGCTACATCTACATTTATTGTTTTCCCATTTGGTGCAGTGAGCTCCAAGGGAGTCTGAAATTCTGTATTCCCAAGTAGAATCAATTCGAGAAGATGCCTAGTTTAGTGCTCAGCATACAGTGTATTACTTCATAATTGTGTGTGTGTGTGTGTGTGTGTGTGTGTGTGTTTGGTTTTTTGAGACAGGGTCTCACTCTGCCACGCAGGCTGGAGTGCAGATCACAGCTCACTGTAACCTCCACGTCTTGGGCTCAAGCAATTCTTCCACCTCAGCCTCTGGAGTAGCTGGGACTACAGGCATGTGCCACCATACCCAGCTAATTTTTTTATTTTTTGTAGAGAAGGGGTCTTGCTATGTTGCCTGGCTGGTCTCAAACTCCTGAGCTCCAGTGATCTGCCCACTTCAGCCTCCCAAAGCGCTGGATTACAGGCATGAACCACTGCACCTGGCCAGAAGATTTATATATTATATTTATATGACATATATGATTTATATGGTATATAATTTATATGATATATATGATATAAAATTTATATGGTAAATAATTATATAAGTTACTTTATTAACAAGATCATATAATATATATATAATTTATCTTTTTTACTTAATTGTATATAATGAGCATTTTTGTATGTAAATGTAAGGATCTGTCTCATCCTTTGAAATAGATTCATTCTTTTCTACTACATGTATATATCATGACTAATCTAAAATTGATAAGATATTTAAATAATTGCCAATATTTTCACTAATACATATAATGTCATGGTGAACATCCATGAACATGTTTTTACATTATTTATTGGAATAAATTTATATGTATAATTGTCAGATCAAAGAATATGCACAATAAATTTGACGTTTTCTATCAAATTGCCCCCACCAAGTTTTAATTCTTTTTTTGAGACAGAGTTTCACTCTGTTGCCCAGGCTGGAGTGCAATGGCATGATCTCGGCTCACTGCAACCTCCGTCTCCAGGTTCAAGCAATTCTCCTGCCTCAGCCTCCTGAGTAGTTGGGACTACAGGCACATGCCACCACACCCAGCTAACTTTTTGTGTTTTTAATAGAGATAGGGTTTCACCTTGTTGACCAGGATCTTCACCTCATGATCCACCCACCTCAGCCCCCCAAAGTACTGGGGTTACAGGCATGAGCTACCATGCTTGGCCTAGAGTGATTTTTTTTTTGAGATGGACTTTTGCTTTTGTTACCCAAGCTGGGGTGTGATGGCACAATCTCAGCTCACTGCATCCTCTGCCTCTCAGGTTCAAGTGATTCTCCTGCCTCAGCCTCCCGAGTAGCTGAGATTACAGGCATGCACCACCACACTTGGCTAATTTTTTGTATTCTTAGCAGAAACTGGGTTTCACCATGTTAGCCAGGCTGGTCTCGAACTCCTGACCTCAGGTGATCCACCCATCTCAGCCTCCCAAAGTGCTGGGATTACAGGTGTGAGCCACTGTGCCCAGCCCTAGAGTGATTCTTTTAATGATTGTTGGTTCTGAAGGTTTTTTCTTTCATGATATACAGAATAGGAAGGTTTTAGAGAACAGGATTCGAAATTAACATCCCTAAAAGACATACTTTGACATTAATTCAACTCTTTCTTCATTTATTTAACAAATATTTGAATGCTTACCATATTCTATACCTGTTGTAGCAGTAAATGAGGCAGTAGAGATCTCTGCTGTCATGGAGCTTTCATTATAGTAGGTGAGTCAAAACAATAAAGAGATAATTATATTAATTAGGAAATTGCATGATTATTTTTTATGGACAAGTCATTAAACACCTTTTTTACCTTCTACTGTAGAGTGGTGAGATCAAGTCGGTAGATCCCAGACTAATCCATGTGATGCTGATGGATAATTCAACGCCTCAAAGTGAGGTATAGTAATGGATTGTGTTTCTGAGCCAACTCATGAGCTTGCATTATCTTGCTGTGTGGATCCCTTACATATGTGTTCTCCACGGATGCCTTTTGAATTGTTCAGCTTTAGCCACTGTGCATTTTTTTACTTTCTCCACAGTCTGTCTAATTAAGGGGGGATATTCTCAAAAAAGAGACCTAGTTTGAGCACACCCTTTTAATCATGACTATGTTCCCTAGTTCTTTTAAAAGGCAAGGCGATTTTCTGTCTATATTCTGTCAGGACAGGTATATTTGAAAGATGTAGTCAGTTAAAAGTGCAATAAGCAGTAGTAATACTTGTGACCTACCCAGTAACAAGAAATGAAGGAGAAACTATGTCCACCATTTTTTTTTCCATTCAGTGGCAGTTGAGGTCCAAGGAAGTCTGAAATTATGTATTCCCAAGTAGAATCAGTTCAAGCTGGTGCCTGGTTCAGTGCTCAGCCCACAGTGGATTGATTACTCCATAATTGTTTTGAACCAGGCCAACTTTTGGTTTATTCAGAATTAATATAACCCAAAAAAAAAATACATTAAAAATCTTTGGTCCAGGCATGGTGGCCCACACCTGTAATCCCAGCACTTGGAGAGGCTGAGGCAGGTGGATCACCTGAGGTCTGGAGTTCGAGACCAACCTGGCCAACATGGTAAAACCCCATCTCTACAAAAATACAAAAAAAAGAAATTAGCCGGGCATGATGGCGGGTGCCTGTAATCCCAGCTTCTTGGGAGGCTAAGGCCGGAGAATTGCTTTAACCCAGGAGGTGGAGGTTCTAGTGAGCTGAGATGGTGCCATTGCATTCCAACCTGGGGGACAGAGGGAGACTCCGTCTCAAAAAAGAAAAATCTCTGCCTGAACCAATCAAGTAATTCTGTGTGAATTTCTTTCAGTTGACCAGCTATCCACATATTCCTCACAGTATCTTAGCACCTCTGTAATACTCTGTAATGTAATACTACTGTAATACATATTCCTCACAATATCTTAGCACCAAGGTCTTGGCCACCCTTCCTAAGTATATAGTCCTTCCTCATCTTTATTCAGTCATTCTGACTTGCTAAAACAAGATCAGAGTAGGAAAAGAGAATTAGGTTTTTTGGGTTTTGTTTTTTTAAGAGACAGGGTCTTGCTATCTTGCCCAGTCTGGTCTCAGAGCCTCCCCAAAGTGCTGGGATTACAGGCATGATCCACTGCACCTGGCCAGGGTTAAGTTTAAAAACTGTTTACTACATGTAATAAATACTACCATGAACAGGGTAAGTTTCTTGGCTGTGTTTGCATAGCCAAAAACACCTGCTACTTTGCGTATTGGGACACCTGTTTTTGTTCCTTTCCTTATTTCATTCCTTCATTAAGCACATATTGTATGTCAGGTACTGTTCAGCTGGCCAAATACAACTGGGGAGTACTGGTCTCAATGTTACAGGCTGCTAACTCACATTAGTAGCTCACTGTAAGTAGGACTTACATATAAGTTGTTTAGGGACTAGTAGTAGGTTGCTGTGAGCCAGGCTCTGCAAGTTGGCTGGATGAGTTATAGGTGGGGTCTTTGGTGATGGTTTTTTTTTTTGTTCGTTTGTTTTTGTTTTTGTAATGGACTCTCACTCTGTTGCCCAAGCTTGAGTGCCGTGGCGCGATCTCAGCTCACTGCAACCTCCACCTCCCGGGTTCAATTGATTCTTCTGCCTCAGCCTCCCAAGTAGCTGGGACTACAGGTGCATGCCACCACATCCAGCTAGTTTTTGTATTTTTTAGTAGAGACGGGGTTTCACCATATTGGCCATGCTGTTCTTGCACTCCTGACCTTGTGATCTGCCCACCTTGGCCTCCCAAAGTGCCAGGATTATAGGTGTGAGCCACTGCGCATGGCGATCTTTGTTTTTTAGCAGCAGATGTTGGTTCTTCCTTTTTTGGTGTTAGCATATTACTGTTTTCTTTGTTAGCAAAGTACAATTATTTTTGATAGTTCTGCTAAGTTTTATAGTAACCCTTTTTAGAGATCCATGATCACCTTATCTCCTTTAAATGTAAGTATCAGTGAATGAACAAGAAAGAAAGAACAGAGTTCACTGATCGTGATTTACAGCAGTGAAAACGGGGTGGTAATAGAGATTAAAGAAAAATCAAAAGAGGGAGCCAGGCACGGTGGCTCACGTCTGTAATCCCAGCACTTTGGGAAGCCGAGACAGGTGGATAACCTGAGGTCAGGAGTTAAAGACCAGCCTGCCCAACATGGTGAAACCCTGTCTCTACTGAAAATACAAAACTTAGCTGGGTGTAGTGGTAGACACCTGTAATCCCAACTATTCTGGAGGCTGAGGCAGGAGAATTGCTTGAACACAGGAGGTAGAGGTTATAGTGAGCCGAGGTCATGCCATTGCACCTCATCCTGGGTGACGAGCGAAACTCCGTCTCAAAACAAAACAAAACAAAATCAAAAGAAAACAACACTTAGCAAACAGAAACAGTTCTTGAATGAAAGGTTTAGAGGCCAGGCGCAGTGGCTCATGCCTGTAATCCCAGCACTTTGGGAAGCCGAGGTGGGTGGATCACCTGAGGTCAGGAGTTCAAGACCAGCCTGGCCAACATGGCGAAACCTTGTCTGTACTGAAAAAATACAAAAATTAGCCAATGTGGTGGCATAGTCTCAGCTCACTGCAACCTTCCCCTCCTGGATTCAAGCGGTTTTCATCAGCCACTCCAGTAGCTGGGATTACAGGCATGTACCACCACATCTGGCTAATTTTGTATTTTTAGTAGAGACAGGTTTCCACCATGTTGGCCAGGGTGGTCTTGAATTCCTGACTTCAGGTGATACACCCACCTTGGCCTCCCAACATGCTGGGATTACAGGCATGAGCCACCATGTCCAGCCTGCTTAAGAGTTTTATAGAAGGAGGGGCCGGGCGCGGTGGCTCACGCCTGTAATCCCAGCACTTTGGGAGGCCGAGGCGGGTGGATCACGAGGTCAAGAGATCGAGACCATCCTGGTCAACATGGTGAAA
>NW_016107589.1:580973-593055 GCF_001604975.1 Cebus imitator | reverse complement strand
AAAAAAAAAAAAAAAAAAAAAGAATACTAAGTTGGTAAATATTAAGGACTAAATAACTGTGTGTCACTTATTACCACTCCCACACAAGTTTCTAAATGAAACCATCTGAAAGTTACCCAAATAATGCTAAAGTGAATACCTGTTTAATGGTGGAATGCAGTCTAAAAAATATTTTAGCTGTAATCTCGCTGCTCAAAGATTGCTCAAGAGAACATTAGCTGCATCCCATGCCCCACTCCCTTCATTCTTCTTAGGGAGTTTATTCAGATAAGGGAATTGCCCCTTCTAATCCTGTATCATCCTAGGTTGTCTGACCTCTCAAATAAGACAAAGTAAGATTTCATGAGATAGTCTGAAATTACTAGAAGAAATACTAGATTTGCCTGTTTGGCCAGTGGTAGCCTGCTTTTTTCCCTTTCCTCCATCTAATGCTTTGAAATAAGGTCTGGGGATTGAGTTTTTACAGTGTCTAGATGAGCAATCCAAACCAGGTTCACTTTTCCTTTGGTTACAGACTCACAAATGTTGGTTTAGTGACTTCCGGTTAGAGGAGATTTTCTATTTCAGTACTTAATATGCAAGTTTCTTTCAAACAAGGAGATAAATATGTAATAAAGTGAGTTATTTCATCAAGGAGTAAATGAACTCCCAGCCTAGCTCTAGCAGTCTGTTTTCTGAAAGAAACTCAACAAAGTGTTAAACCCTCAAGTCCATTTAAGGGAGTAATATGTTTTATTTAACAGAAAGTTTGCCGAGTGAGATATCTTCTAGTAACTGTTATCTTGAATGTATGTGAATAAATCAAGTCACAGAAAGGTTAGAGCATTTAACACAGGGAATGTTTTAGAACTGGCATTGGAACTTGGCAGTCTATGCCTGCTTTGTCTACTTCTAGAGATGGGAAAGAGCTAATGGTATATGGTATTCACAGGATGAAAGGTTCCTTGTAATAAATCATTTTTGAATTTTGTTTTGTAGGGGGGTACGTTAAAAGCAGTAAAATCTTCCAAAGGAAAGAAGAAGAGAGAAAGCATAGAGGGGAAAGATGGCCGGAGGAGGAAAAGTGCTTCGGACTCTGGGTGTGACCCTGCATCAAAGAAATTAAAAGGAGACAGGGGTGAAGTAGACAGTAATGGGAGCGATGGAGGTGAGGCAAGCCGAGGGCCCTGGAAAGGAGGGAATGCCAGTGGAGAGCCAGGGCTGGATCAGAGAGCAAAGCAGCCACCGTCTACATTTGTCCCCCAGATTAACCGCAACATTCGCTTTGCCACTTACACCAAAGAAAACGGCAGGACTCTGGTGGTGCAGGATGAGCCTGTAGGTGGGGACACACCTGCCTCTTTCACTCCGTATGCTACAGCCACAGGTCAGACACCTTTGGCCCCAGAGTTGGGTGGAGCCGAAAACAAAGAGGCAGGAAAAACACTGGAACAAGTTGGCCAGGGCATGGTGGCTTCGGCAGCTGTGATCACTACTGCCAGCTCCACCCCAAACACAGTGAGGATCTCAGACACTGGCCTTGCAGCAGGGACTGTGCTGGAAAAACAGAAAGGCAGCTGGCCGCAGGCCTCAGGAGAGGTGAGTTGCTTCAGGGGCAGACTTGGTTTACTCTTTCACCCTCCTTTATTTCGAATGTTAAAAAACATTCACGTGTCCCAGGGAAGGAGTATTTCTGAGATGGGCTTAAATTGTACTCTATGGATAGGCTTTTACTGCTCATTGGGCAAATGTGTATATTTTAATAACTTTATCAGCTTTTAAAAGGCACCTCAACAATTGGGCAAATCAAAAACTGATAATACAACCTAATTTAAAGACATGTTAAAATAGATCTGGTGGGGAATATTTTAAATTCAATTATCTATTTAGTTTATGTAGTAGTCAAGCCTCTACTAGGCCTATAAGAGGCAAGGTTAATGAATTACAGTATTGGTAATAGTGAATACTATAATTAAGGCTATGTGTGCAAGCTACCATTACCCTATTTTCAATTCATCATTTTCTATGATATTTTCCCTTTAGGCTGGGTTAATTTTCATTATTTGATGTGGCCATAAAAGGTTTTTTTCTCCCTAATTTCATCTTTTTAAGCCTTACCTGGAAAATTTGATGGATTTCATCATAAGAGTATCTGATTTCCTTTGTTCCTTATCTGATATGCATATATTGTTGCTAAAATAGAACCTGTGTTAAATGTAAATTAACATCAAGTTGTCTCCCTAATCCAAATTTGAAACAATATCAAAATCAGTATAATACAGTCTTTTTGACTAATTTTGGTCACCAAAGTATGATTTATGGTGCTAGTCATTTTTTTCCCCAAACAGCTATTAACTCAAGCTAGAATATGAAATACAGATATGAAATCCTTAATGATTTTTAAAAATTATATATAGGAAACTACTGTGTGCTACATACTGTGTGTATTCTATATAAAGAATTGAAATCGCTATTTTAAGGAACTCACATCCTAAAATGGAGTCATTTCAGATATAACAGTGCCAGACAAAACATGACATATACATTTCATCTGACTTCTTTCCCTCCCCAACAAGTGCAGATTGTTAATCCCTAGTGTTCAGAGATAGGGAGGGAGATGAAATGTCCATACAGAAGAGAAGGCCTGTAAATGCAAATTTCACACGGTTGATGGTTTGTTCTGTTAGTTGACCAGCATTCCCAAGATAACCAGGTGAGAATCTTATATGGATATCCGGTGTAAATCATCATAGTGTCTGAATTATTTAAAAACAACTTCATGTCAAAGGCAGCGTGAATGTAAATGGGTCTTACAAAATAGACCAGGTTTTACATGCTGTAAAAGAAACCCACTGAATGCTGATACTCTTAGAGTAGCAAAGCTGAACACATGAAATTCAAATTCAGAGAGTATTTTGTTTCATACAGGTTGGGGAAATTTCTGTGACTATAGCAGTCATGCGGCTATGTTTCTGTTTGGGTCTTCTAGGATATGATTTAAAGGTGTAGAAATGGGACAGGCACAGTGGCTCATGCCTATAATCCCAGCACTTTGGGAGGCCAAGGCAGGCAGATCACTTGAGGTCAGGAGTCTGAGACCAGCCTGGCCAACATGGTGAAATCCCCATCTCTACTAAAAATAATACAAAAATAAGCTGGGCTTGATGATGCATGCCTATAATCCTAGCGACTCAGGAGGCTGAGGCAAGAGAATCACCTGAACCTGGAAGGCGAAGGTTGCAGTGAGCTGAGATCTCACCAGCTGGACTCCAGTCTGGGTGACAAAGCACCACTCCATCTAAATAAATAAATAAATAAATGTGTAGAAATGAATGTTTTAATTACAGTGCCTAATTTAAAATAAAGACAGAGCCAACAGAAAACTTCTTGCCCTAAAAACTGGGTTGAGATCAGTTTCTCATTACTTTCTTATAAGGATTTGGAATTTAATCATTTGAAGGAAAATGAACAACTGTCCAAATTATTTTTCATTCATCTGTGTATTTATTTTTAAAGGGTAACTTTAGGAGTGAAACATGAGCTACCCATGCTAGTTCTTTGCAGTCATGCAGGTGTCAAGGCTCCTGGCCAAATCCTGCCTGTGAAGCAACAGCAGCACCTCAGGGCTGTGTCTGTTCTCTTCTTATTGTGGGGAGGTAGTTTAAGTCAATGCTTACAGGTTAGTAGGAAGAAAAAAGAAAATGAGCTTTTATTTTTTAACTCGAAAATGCCCTGAAGTAGTCTCCAGCAGGTATCAATTGGAGGCAAGCATAGGTGGCCTGCTTGGCTCTTAGGTCTCTATGCTATCCTTAAGGAAAGCCTGATTGTTAACACCTCTTGCATATTTAGAAAATAGCTTAATTAAAACTCTCTCCTCTCTTTTTAAGAGAATAGCCCTTTTGTTTACCTGGAATCACTTTTTTAAAAATTGTAGTAAAATACACTTAATGTAAAACCTACTGTTTTAAAATGTACAATTCTGTGGCATTTAGTACATTTACAGTGTTGTGAAACTATGATCACTGTCTAGGTCCAGAAATTTATCACTCCAAAAGGAAAGCTCCATATCCATTAAGTGGTAATGGAATAATTTTTATTTCCAGTGTTTTAAAGTGAGTATTGGCCAGGAGCGGTGGCTCACACCTGTAACCCCAACACTTCTTGGGAGGCTGAGGCGTGCAGATCACGAGGTTTGGTGTTTGAGACCATACTGGCTAAAATGATGAAATGGCGTCTCTACTCAAAATACAAAAACAAATTAGCCAGGCGTGATGGCACACATCTGTAATCCCAGCTACTGAGGAGGCTGAGGCAGGAGAATTGCTGGAATCCAGGAGGCGGAGGTTGCAGTGAGCCGAGATCGTGCTACTGCATTCTGCCTGGGAGACAGAATGAGACTCTGTCTCAAAAAATAAAAATAAAGAAAGTGAATATTAAGGTATATCATCCTCTACTGCTTGAAAGTAGTGTATGGTTTGCAAGTCAAGTACTTGGATATGAGTTTTATTAAATTAATAAATATTAAGTAAGGGCTCATACCTACCTATGGGTCTCTTCCCTCTCTCTCTCTCTCTCTCTCTCTCTCTCTCTGTGTGTCTCTCTCTTTCCCTCCGTCTCTCTGTCTCTCTCGTCTGTATATGGGTACACTGATATATAGGAAAGTGCTTCCATTCTTCTTTATACATACAGTCATTCACAAGCAGAAGCTAACATTTTCATGGTAAAAGAAGGAAAGGACAGTGTTTTATTATTTCATTCTTCAGTTATGCTGAAGGCTTGTGTTTGGATTATTATCAGTATATATGTTTTCCCTCTTTGGATTCTTATTAGATTCTAATTATAATAAAAGGTCTTAGTAAATAGCTTGTTTTCTTTTATTTAGTGTTTTTATGTCTTAACGTTAATTGAAGTAGATATTCAACTTTTAGGTTGACTTGAACCCATAAATAGATGTCAAAATCCAAAAGAGTCCATGTTGTGGACTTTCAGATTAATAAGGAGAATACTTTTCTTAAATGTACAGTGGGCTTGTCCTGGGATTAAAGTCACTTTTTGTAAAATGGGAAATTTTATAGTAGCCTAAATAAATCAAAACTTTAACAATAGCTCCCAAGGTCATTGAGATATGTTAATATTATAGGGGTCACTGTAAAAGCTGATGTCTGTTCAGGAACCCTTTTCTCCAATCCCTCAGAGGAGCCTCTCTACTTCCAAATAGCTGCTAAGAAGCCTACATGGCCTTCTAGCACTGTGATAACCAATTGGGTAGCAACCAAAGGAATGGCAGGATGAATGACATCCTGCTGCCCCTGGCTCACCTTGCTAAAGATGTGCTCAGTTTGTAGTCTGTGACAGATTTCTTCCCCACTGCTGGTGAATTCTAGTTACAAGAGCATATCCATGGAATTGTAAAAGAGAAAAGTTGATTCGTTCCCAAGAAATGTTGATGTGTTGATGGTGAGGTTCAAGAAAGAGATCATTCGATTGTCATGAGAAGTCAACATCACTAACTCAGGCTATCTTCCTTTCAGAATTCAAGAAATTCTATCCTGGCCTCTTCTGGATTTGGAGCACCTCTCCCTAGTTCATCGCAACCTTTAACTTTTGGAAGTGGAAGGAGCCAGTCTAATGGGGTTCTAGCCACAGAGAACAAATCTTTGGGCTTCTCTTTTGGCTGTAGCTCTGCACAAGAGTCTCAGAAAGACACTGATCTCTCCAAAAACTTGTTTTTTCAATGCATGTCCCAAACTTTACCTACCAGTAACTACTTCACTACTGTTTCAGAGAGTTTGGCTGATGATTCCTCTAGTCGGGACTCATTCAAACAAAGCCTTGAGAGCCTGAGCTCAGGCCTGTGTAAAGGCAGATCCGTTCTTGGAGCAGACACTAAGCCAGGCTCTAAGGCTGGCAGCTCTGTGGACCGGAAAGTGCCTGCAGAGTCCATGCCCACCCTCACTCCAGCCTTCCCACGGAGCCTCCTAAATACCCGCACCCCAGAGATTCATGAAAATCTATTTTTACAGCCCCCCAAATTGTCCCGAGAAGAGCCTTCTAATCCTTTCCTGGCATTTGTGGAGAAAGTTGAACACAACCCTTTCAGCAGCTTTGCATCTCAGGCATCAGGTAGCTCCTCTTCTGCTACCACTGTCACCTCCAAGGTGGCACCAAGCTGGCCCGAGTCTCACTCCTCTGCAGATTCAGCATCTTTAGCAAAGAAGAAACCTCTCTTCATTACAACTGACTCCTCCAAGCTAGTATCTGGTGTTCTGGGCTCAGCTCTTACCACTGGGGGCCCAAGCCTCTCTGCCATGGGGAATGGACGCTCCAGCTCTCCCACCAGCAGCCTCACTCAGCCCATTGAGATGCCAACTCTCTCCTCCAGCCCCACAGAGGAGAGGCCAATTGTGGGGCCTGGGCAGCAGGACAATCCCCTCCTCAAAACCTTTAGTAACGTCTTTGGCAGGCACTCAGGCGGCTTTCTGTCCTCCCCGGCAGATTTTTCACAGGAGAACAAAGCTCCTTTTGAAGCTGTGAAAAGGTTCTCACTGGATGAGCGAAGCTTGGCTTGCAGACAGGACTCGGACTCCAGCACCAACAGTGACCTGTCAGATTTGAGTGACTCTGAGGAGCAGCTGCAGGCTAAGACTGGTCTGAAGGGGATTCCAGAGCACCTGATGGGGAAGCTGGGCCCCAATGGGGAGCGCAGTGCTGAGCTGTTGCTGGGCAAAAGCAAAGGGAAGCAGGCCCCCAAGGGCCGGCCTCGGACCGCCCCCCTGAAAGGTGATCCCGCTGGGGCTATATTTGGGCTTTGCTCTGGCACTAGGCTCAAATGCCTGTTGTGCTCTTGTGCAGCAGAGGCCCTCACTTTGATGGAAAGTTCTATAATCTCATAGAATTACAGAACCAAGAGGACCTGCCAGGGGCCCCTAGTCAAACCTGGTTCAGGGCAGGATTGCACCTAAACCAACACTGTAGGAGGGGTATCTGTCCCATATAATGATAATCTCCCAAAGGAGGACTCTTGATCTTCCTTGGCAGTCGGTTATTTTTGGTCAGGAAGTATTTCTTTGCGTTTGTCTCATCCCTTTTTACTTCACTTTGGCCCATCCTGTTTACTTCAGGGGGTTACTGGGAGCTGATATCCATTTCCACCTAGCAGACATTTGTAGACTTGAAGCAGAGAGAATCACTCTTCAGTTTGCTCCTCTCTGAAACATACATAAGGATTTTAACAGCTCTATCAAAATCTATTAATTTCTGTGGTGTGAGTTTATAGTTCAGAAGCACGTAAAACAGTCTTGTGGTAAAAGTGGCCGTTTTCATTAGGAATTGGTATGTTGTGGAGGCTCAAGACGTCCTAATTTAACAGAACAGCCATATCGTGAGAGGCTAGAGGCAAGTGATAGCTACATTCTGCCTTCTTGTGTTTTTCACACCCATATTCAAAGTTGTTTCACCGTAGTGGGGCATTTCCCACAAGTTCTGCATGGTTCTTTGCTCCCAGTGGTAGCCTCTTTGCTCCCTGCTTTCCATTTCTGTCAAGGATGGACATAATGGGTACATGCCCAAGCAGGGAAAAGGATAGCAACCCAGGTCAGGACAAATATCTCTCCCCAAAAGAATCATGCTGTTGGTTCCTATTAACACCTCATGACAAACTTTTCTTCTCTCCCCCTTGCCACAGTTGGCCAGTCAGTGCTGAAAGATGTAAGTAAAGTGAAGAAGCTGAAGCAATCTGGAGAGCCCTTCCTTCAGGATGGGTCGTGCATCAATGTGGCACCTCATCTGCATAAGTGTCGTGAATGCCGTCTGGAGCGGTATCGGAAGTTTAAGGAACAGGAGCAAGATGATTCTACTGTAGCCTGCCGCTTCTTTCACTTCCGGAGGTACCCAAACTCCTGTTTTCCTCTGCCAGTTTTCATTAGTGACACATAACTTCCACTCTTTCTCTGAGTCTATAAACATGTTTCATCATCTTGGTCTTTGCTTTCCTTAACTCCTTTGCTCTCAGCGTCTGTGAAGAGGCCCTGGCATAGTAGTCACTTAGTTGATTGGATTGTAAAATGACATGTGGTTTTGTCCTTGGAGAGTTTAAGTTGAGCAGTCTAAGCTGCAGCCCTGTGCTATTCCCTGAGTTATTACTAACTTGGGTTGGTTCTATTTGAAACCACTGCTATAAGCAGAAGGACTGTGTATTTCATATTACGGATCTCCCTGACTGCTTATTCCTCTTCAGTTCTAGAATAACTTGAGTCATGTTAAAAAGAAGGGGAAATAAGATTTGGAGATAATGTGAAGCATCTTTGAAATAGATATAACTGATGAAAATCTGAAAATATCCTCTGCTTTTACCCAACAACAGCTCTTTCGTCACTTTTCTTCTGCTTGATAAATTTAGAAGGGGAGTTCCTTCTGAATGACCTTTCAAGAATCTTTAATTTTTAGGCTGGATGCAGTGGTTCACGCTTGTAATCCCAGCGCTTTAGGAGACCCAGGCAGGTGGATCATGAGGTCAGGAGTTCAAGACCAGCCTGGCCAACACAGTGAAACCCCGTCTCTAGAAAAAATAAAAAATTTAATTAAAAAAAAAAAGAATCTTTAATTTTTAAAGTAAATCCAAATGGTTTATCATTATGATGTGGATTCACTTAGCAAATGTTTATTGAGCATTTAATGTGTGCCAACCCTTGTTATGGCCATTGAGGATTCAGCAAATTTCAGCCCTCAGAAGGTTTGGGGAGGCAGATACTAAATACGGAAAAAAGGCCACGCATGATTACCTGCCTATAATTCCAGCACTTTGGGAGGCTGAAGCAGGAGGATCACTTGAGACCAGCATGGGCAACATAGTGAGACCTTATCTCTACAAAAAATCTTAAAAACTAGCCGGGTGTGGTGGCACACACCTGTAATCCTGGCTACTCAGGAGGCTGAGGTCAAAGGATCACCCAGCCCATGAGGTCGAGGCTACAATGAGCCCTAATCATACCACTGCACTCCAGTCTTGGCAGCAAAGTGAGACTCTCCCTAAAAGAAAAAAAATAATAAATGATATGTCAGCTTATAATAACTAAGAGAAAAATAAAGAAAGCAAAGAGGATTAAAGTGTGGGGAGGCTAGAGAGGCTACAGTTTTAAACAGGATGATCTGAGAACCTGAGAGTTGAGGAATAGCCTTTAGGAGGTGAAGCAATACACCACACTGTGACAAGAATTCCAGACATGTGCAAACATCCCAAAGCTGGAATATTTCTGGTGTGTCCATAAAGTTAGATTGCTAAAATGTAATAGGCAAAGAAGGAAAAGGAGTTGAAGTGAATGAGTTAATGATGGATTTTACAGGGCTATTTTAAAGGCCTTGGTTTTTACTCTGATGAAAAGTCATTGGCGGCCCTGAGCTGATGAGTGACACTGATTAATGTTTTAAAAGGCCACTTGGGCTACTTTCTTGAGAATAGGTTATATAGAGGCAAGGGCAGAAGCAGAGAAGTTAGGAGGCTGTTTGAATTATCCAGGTGAGAAATGATGGGGCTTGGACCAGGGAGATAGTGATGGAGATGATAAGTGGTTGAAGATAGAGCACACATAATTTTCTGATGAATTAGATGTGGAGTATGAAAGGACTTAAGGATGATTCTGTGTCTGATTCTATCTATGTCTTTTGTCCTAAAAACAGGAAGAATGAGATTCCCATTTACCGATAAAGAGATTCTTTAGGGAAAAGCAAGTTTGGGAGGAAAATGGGGAGTTTTAACTTGGCCATGTTAAATTGGAGATGCCTGTTAGATTGTCAAAGGGAGATATTGAGAAGGCAGCTGGAGATATAGCTCTAGAGTTAAAGGAAGGGGTCCCACCCGGAGATACAAATTTGGAAATCACCAGGTATTTAAAGCTGTCAGTCTAAGTGAGATCAGAGCATAGACAAAGAATAAGAGCAGTCTAGGGACTGAATTCTGGTACTCTCCAATGTTTAGAGGTGGTGAAGTTGGAAGCAACTGGTAAAGGTGACCGAGAAAGAACAGCCACTGAATTAGTAGGAAAACTAGGCAGTGAGGTATCTCAGAAGACACTAAAGAAAGTATTTCCAGGAAGGAATAATGAACTGTGTCAAATGTTGCTGACTTGGATGGGGGTGGTAGCTCACACTTGTGATCCCAGGACTTTGGGAGGCTAAGGTTGGAGAATCACTTGAGGCCAGCAGTTTGAGACCACCCTGAACAACAACATAGTGAGACCCTGTCTCTATAAAAAATAATAATAATAATTTTTTTTTTGAGACACAGTCTTGTTCTGTTGCCCAGGCTGGAGTGCAATGGCACAGTCTTGGCTTAGTGCAACACCCGCCTCTCGGGTTCAAGCAATTCTCTTGCCTCAGCCTCCTGAGGAGCTGGGAATACAGGCACCTGCACCGTGCTCGGCTAATTTTTTATATTTTTGGTAGAGAAGGGGTTTCACCATGTTGGCCAGGCTGGTCTCAAACTTCTGAGGTAATCTGAGGTGATCTTCCTGCCTCAGCCTCCCAAAGTTCTGGGATTACAGCTGTGAGCTGCCACACCCAGCACAAAACAATTTTTATAAAAAAGTAAAAATGTTGCTGACAGGTCATGTTACATAAGGACTAGAAGTGACTGATTTAGTAAGGTGGAATTGCCTTATCAAAATAGTTTTGGTAGATTGGTAGGGGAAGTGCCTGATTGCAAGGGAGAAAATAAAAGGGAGAGGAACCTATTACAATGAGTATAGACAGCTCTTTCAAGGGACTTTGCTCTTAACAACAGATAAATGGAGGAAGGTGTGGCTTGAGAGAATTTTTGTGGTAGAAATTAGAGCAAATTTAGATGCTGGCAAGAGTGATCTGATAGAGAAGAAAACAGATGATGTTGAAAAGAAAGGAGAGATTTAGTGGAGAAATGTCCTTGAGTTGGGGAAAAGTGATAGGATATAGCTGGATGGCCTTTGCTAGTTCAGAGCATCAGGAAATCATGTGGAATACGTTGGGCCAAGTTGCAGGGAAGTGTGGTAGTGTCACGGTGGGAGCTTGTGGAAGTTGTCTTCTGGCTCATGTTTTCTCAGTGGTATAGAAAGCAAGGTCCTAACTGGAGAAGTAATATTGGAGGTATGAATAGAAGGAAAGTATGAAAATAGGCATCTAGGAGAAGGAGTGTACCAAGAAACTGTATTGTGACCATCAGGCAATATTAAGGACTCACCTGAGGTAGGTAGACATGAATTTAAAGTGTTACAAGGCCAGGCACAGTGGCTTATGCTTGCAATCCCAACACTTTAGGAGGCCAAGGCGGGCGGATTGCTTTTTAAATTTAATTTAATTTAATTTAATTTGTTTTTTTAATAATAAAACTATTTAACAAGGAGCCATCATAGGTGGGCAGATTGCTTAAGCCAAGGTGTTTGAGATTGGCCTGGGCAACATGGCAAGCTCCTATTTCTACAAACAGTTTTTTTTGAGACAGAGTCTTGCTCTGTCACCAAGCTGGAGTGCAGTGGTGCAATCTCGGCTCACTGCAACCTCTGCCTCCTGGGTTCAAGTGATTCTTCCACCTCAGCCTCCCTAGTAACTGGGACCACAGGCACATGCCACCGTACCCGGCTAATTTTTGTATTTTTAGTAGAGACGGGGTTTCACCATGTTGGCCAGGATGTTCTCGATCTCTTGACCTTGTGATCCGCCTGCCCCGGCCTCTGAAAGTGCTGGGATTACAGGCATGAGCCACCATGCCTGGTCCAAACAGTTTTAAAAAATAAACAATTAGTTGGATCTGGTGGCATGTGCCTGTAGTCCCAGCTACTTGGGAGGCTGAGGTGGCAGGATTGTTTGAACCCAGAAGGTCAAGGCTGCAGTGAGCTTTGATCACACCACTGTGTTCCAGCCTGGGCAACAGAGCACGACTTGGTCTCCAAAAAATAAATAAGTGTTATGATGAAAGTGGCTCTGTGTTGGCTAGGCGTGGTGGATAGAAAAACTGAGAGCAGCCGGGCGCGGTGGCTCAAGCCTGTAATCCCAGCACTTTGGGAGGCCGAGGCGGGTGGATCACGAGGTCAAGAGATCGAGACCATCCTGGTCAACATAGTGAAACCCCGTCTCT
>NW_016107589.1:576818-580793 GCF_001604975.1 Cebus imitator | reverse complement strand
AAAAAAAAAAAAAAAAGAAAAACTGAGAGCAGCTCTGGGACAGCTTTTTAAAGAATCTAGACCTACTAATTGTTAGTTAACAAGCTTTACTATTAGCAGAGAATGCATACTGCTTTGGTCAACTGTGGTGAAAATTCTTAGTCTGATTCCTTTTGTCTCATTTTACTTCTGTTTAGGTTCTAGGAGTTTAGGTGTGTGTTAGTTTGCATGCTACTGCTATTTACCATGTGTCTGATCATGTCTCAGGTTGATCTTCACTCGAAAGGGGGTACTCCGTGTGGAGGGGTTTCTAAGCCCCCAGCAAAGTGACCCTGATGCCATGAACCTGTGGATTCCCTCTTCCTCCCTAGCAGAAGGAATAGATCTAGAGACCTCAAAATACATCCTGGCCAATGTTGGGGACCAGTTCTGTCAGCTCGTAATGTCTGAGAAGGAGGCCATGATGATGGTGGAGCCACACCGTAAGTCACTTTCTCACTTGTCTTCCAGGTGCTCCTGGTGAAAAACTTTTATTTTCTTTCACCTAAAGGGAGGATTGGAGACAGTGGCAGATGGCATTTTCTGTGAATGAATTAAGACTGATAAGACTTCTCTTTATAGCAACCTGTAGTTGAGACCTCAACTATATCCAGCAGACCTCATTCTTTCGGTCTTTGGCAATTAACAAACCAAAAACTCCTCTACTTGCCTTTCACTTTTGTAGCACAGCTGCCATAACATCCATTTAAATTCCCATTTGGATTTGCTTCACTCTGAATATTTTCAGTTTGCTTTGAGCCAATTTGTATTTAAAAGCTCTATGGTTTGTGAATAAATGGTGTGCTACTAGGTGCCATGTTTCACACCTAGAACCCACATTATTCATACATTTCAATTATTTCCATGTCTGTAAGATACTGAGTCCTATTTTCCAAACTAAGGAAAATTATACTGTGAAATTATATCTTAAATTTCAAGAGAGGTATCCTCTTATTTTTAAATTCCACCAATTAAAAATCTTACAATTCCTTAAGTGACAACATGTGGCATTAATTCCTTTTTGACAGTAGGTTATATTCTGGTATTACCATGAACCCTTGAAATATCATTATATTATAAATAAGTTGTACAGTCAGTTTGTTCAGAAATACTAGAAATTTCTTGTATTTAGTTTCTCTTACAATTATAGAAACACAAACGTCATGAATCTTTGAGTTTTATTGCTGAACAAAATAGCTTGAGTAGGGATCAGTGGGTCTGGGGTCTTTTGCTATTGGTCAGGATAGTCAATGCCAATTGTGCTTCCTCTTTCCACCAGAGAAAGTGGCATGGAAGCGAGCTGTGCGAGGTGTACGGGAGATGTGTGATGTGTGTGAGACAACTCTCTTCAACATCCACTGGGTTTGTCGTAAATGTGGATTTGGGGTCTGCCTTGACTGTTACCGGCTCAGGAAAAGCCGGCCTCGCAGTGGTAAGTAAACATTGTCCTGTGCAGCTCTAGGGTATGTCCATGGAGTTGTGGGACTTGAAAATTGAGGCAGAAATGGGCGTATGCCTCTCTTTAGCTACTTGGCTTCATTCAACTTTGTTGTATTGTAAGACCTTAAAATGGCAAATACATAGGAAGGTTGAAACAAGACAAGAGGGATTATTCTTAATTTTCCCTTGTGGGTTGTTTTGTTTTTTCTTTTTAGCAGTTTCTCGCTCTGTCGTCCAGGTTGGAGTGCAGCAGTGCAGTCATGGCTTACTGCACCCTTGACCTCCTAGGCTCAAGTGATTCTCCTTAACCTCTCACAATGAATGCTGGTTTAACAAGTAGTCTGCTGGGAATCACAGGTGTGAGCCACCATGCCTGTGTTTCTTTTTTTTTTTTTTTTTAAATAACATCTTTATTGAGATAAATTTCACATGCCATAAAATTCACCGCTTTTAACATGTACAAGGCTTAGTGTGGTGGCTCATACCTGTAATTCCAGCACTTTGAGAGGCTGAGACAGGATTATCACTTGAGGCCAGGGGTTTGGGACCAGCCTGAGCAACACAGCAAGTCCCCAGCTCTAAAAAAATAAAATTAGCTAGACGTGGTGGCACATGCTTGTAGTCATAGCTACTCAGGTGACTGAGGCAGGAGGATCACTTGAGCTCAGAGTTTGAGGTTATAGTGAGCTATGATCAAGTCACTGCACTCCAGGCTGGGCAACAGAGCAAGACCTATCTAAAAATAAATCAATTAATTAAATAAAGTAAGTCTACAAGGTTTTGCAACCATCACCATTATCTAATTGCATTTTCCTCATCCACACCCCACCTGACAACCCATACCTATTAGCAGTCACTGCCCATTCCTCCTCAGCCCTTGGCATCCACTAGTCTGCTTTTTTCTCTTTTTTTAGACTAATGCTATGTATGGTTTTTTTTTTTTTTTTTTTTACACAGGAGCTTCGCTCTTGTTGCCCAGGCTGAAGTGCAATGGCACAATCTCAGCTCACAGCCAAGATCTTTGTTTATATCTCAGTAAAGATGTTATTTTAAAAAACCTTCACTTCCCAGGTTCAAGCAATTCTCCTGCCTCAGCCTCCCGAGTAGCTGGGATTACAGGCATGTACCACCATGCCCGGCTGATTTTTGTATTTTTTTTTTTAAGTAGAGATGGGGTCTCTCCATGTTGGTTGGGCTGGTCTTGAACTCCTGACCTCAGGTGATCCACCTGCCTCAGCCTTCCAAAGTGCTGGGGATATAGGCAGGAGCCACCTGGCCTGGCCACTGAATGCTATTTTAACAAGTACAGCTAGTGCTCGACTTAGGACCACGATTGGTTCTGACAGACCGGTCGTAACACGATTTGGTCGTAAGTTGAGTAGGCTATATGCACACAGAGATGGTAGTGCTGCCGGAAGCTGGTCCGCACTGTCGTATGCCCAGCTGGGCAACGTTTGCGCTGCCAGATGCGGAGCAGTTGTGGCTAGCGATTGTGGTCGTAAAATCGAATGGTTGTAAGTTGCATAGGTAGTAAGTCGATCAATACCTGTAGTCTGCTTTTTGTCTCTGTAGATATATCGTAAAAATAGAATCAGCTGGGCGCAGTGGCTCATAGCCTGTAATCCCAGCACTTTAGAAGGCCAAGGTGGGCAGATCACTTGAGGTCAGGAGTTCGAGACCAGCCTGGCCAACATGGCAAAACTCCATCTCTACTAAAATACAAAAATTAGCCAGGCATAGCGGTGTGTGCCTATAATCCCAGCTACTTGAGAGGCTGAGGCAGAAGAATCACTTGAATCCAGGAGACAGAGTTTGCAGTGAGCTGAGATCACGCTGCTGCACTCCAGCCTGGGCAACAGAGTGAAACTTCATCTCAAAAAAAAAAAAACAGAAGAATCATCACTATTGTGTCTAGTGCATAGCTAAGTAACTTGCTGAACAATTTGATTCTTCTAGGGTTTGCTTTACACTTTGTTATGCCTTCCATGACTAGCCCTTTTCACTTAGTGTAATATTTTAAAGTTTCATCTGTGTTTTAGCACGTATAAATTATTCATTCCTTTGTATTGCCAAGTAATACTCCTTTTTGGATATACTATGTTTTGTTTATTCACCAGTTGAACTTTTGGGTTGTCTCTGCATTTGGCTATTATGAATAGTGTTACTGTGAATATTTGTGTGCACTTTTTTGTGTGTGAACTTATGGTTGCATTTCTCTTGAGTATTTATATACGCAGGAGTGGAATTGGCTAGGTGATTTGACAACTCTACTTTTAATTAACCTTTTGAAGAACTGCCAGACTATATTCTAAAGTAGCTGCCCTATTTTACAATCCCACCAGCAATGTGTATGGGAATTTTCCACATTCTTGCCAACACTTGTCCTTTGTCTTTTTTGTTATAGCCATCACAGCTGTGAAGTAGTATCTCATTGAGTCAATTTGATTTGCTTTCCTCTGGTGACTAATGATGTTTAGTATCTTTTCATGTGCTTTTTTTTTTCTTTTTTTTTTTTTT
>NW_016107589.1:557692-576683 GCF_001604975.1 Cebus imitator | reverse complement strand
TTTTGGCGGGGGGGGTAGTAAAAATGGAATCTCACTACATTGTCAAGTCTGGTCATTCCCAGGCTCAAGTGATCCTCCTGCCTTGGGCTCCCAAATTGCTAGGATTGTAGGTATGAGTCACTGTGCCTAGCCATTTGTTTATATTCTTGGGAAAACTGTCTATTTATTTACTGCCCTTGGCTCTTGCTTTATCTTATTACATGCCAAAAACTCTCCTTGCCTCTTGACTTTTTTCTTCTTCCCTCTTCAGAGGTACAATATAACCATTATACTAGTGGTTTAGTTTAGGCTACTGTGATGTGACACTAATTCTACATCTTACTGTACCAACTATTATATCTTGGGCTAGTTACTTAATCCTGTAGAGCTTCAGTTTTCTTGTCTATAAAACAAAGATACCAGTGCTTCCCTCACAGCTTTGTTGTTTTGAATAAGATGTTGTATGTAAAGTAGTTAGATTAGGAACTGACACCCACCAGATATTCCATAAATGTTAGCTGCTAGAGTATTCTACTCCTGCCCATGAAAGATTAACTGCCACAGGAATTGCCCTCCTGCCATAAACAGTGAGAAAACCAGATAAAATCTATGAAACCACAGTTTTCATAACATTGAACAACAGGAAACAAGGGACTGTTATCTCTGAGAGAAGGGAAAAAAAACAAGGTGATCCCTACAATTGCTCTGGCTAGGCAGTTTCTAGGCTGTAGCAAAGGAAAGAGAACCAAAACAGAAACTGGCAACCTTATTGGTGAGAGACAGAGATGACAGTCTGAGAAGAATAAGACAAAGTGCTGAAGAGACTGGAACTGCACAGAGATCTATAGAGAAAGCCCCTCAGTTTTTGCCTATATAGTGATCTGTGCATGAATAAGATGAAACTCCTCAAAACCCAAGATAACACCTTCAGAAAGCAGTTGACAGAGTAATTCACAAAACTCATGATTTGTATTCACACCAGCCAGTATGAAGAGTAGTGGGACTAATTTAGTCTCAGAATAAAAACTGTTCTGGAGCCTCCATAACAAAGTATAAAGCAAGCCTTGGAAGGATCAAACAGATCAGCAAGTTACTTAATTGTGTACCACACTAACACCAAATACCCTTTAAAGGAATAATTTAAAGGAACACCCCTCAAACAAAACCCATTACCCAGAAATATAAATCACAAAGCTCTATGTTTAATCAGTAATTATGAAGTATGCAAAAATACTGCCTTACATGACCAGTAAGCTGAGGAGGGGTAATCAGTCAATAGGAAAAAAACCCAGAGTGACAATGGTAATAGAATATAAAAGAACCAGCCGGGCACAGTGGCTCACGCTTGTAATCCCAGCCCTTTGGGAGGCCAAAGCGGGGTGGATCACCTGAGGTCAGCAGTTCAAGACCAGCCTGGCCAACATGGTGAAACCCTGTCTCCATGAAAAATACAAAAAATTAGCCTCTCATGGTGGCGGTTGCCTGTAATCCCAGCTACTCAGGAGACTGAGCCAGGAGAATCACTTGATGAACTGGGGAGGCAGAGGTTGCAGTGAGCCAAGATCATACCATTGGACTCCAGCCTGGGCAACAAGAGTGAACTCCGTCTCAAAAAAAAGAAAAGAAAAGAAAACCTTAAGCCAGGTATGGTGGCTCACACTTGTAATTCCAGCACTTTGGGAGACTGGATCAGGAGGATCACTTAAGCCTAGGAGTTCAATTCCAGGATGGGCAATATAAGACCCCGTCCCAACCAAAAAAAAAAAAAAAAAAAAAAGGAGAACTTTAATGTAGCTATTATACATCTTATAAATATGATTAAGAACTTAAAGAAAAATATGATGTGATGAGGAGAGAAAAGAAGATACATAAAGGTCCAAATGAAAACATCTAGAGATGAAAACTATCTCAAATATTATACCAGATGAGATTAACAGCAGATTAGATACTATAGAAGAAGAATAAAAAAGTGAATTTGCAGACATGATAAAAGACAGTATGTAAAACAAAGAACAGAGAAAAATGACCTCCATTTATTCATTAAAGAATGCTTTGTAAAGCTGCAGGAAATATTAGGTGGCCTACCAAACCTTTCTTTCAGAAAGAAAGAGTGGGAGAACAGGGACAGAAAAAGTATTTAAATAAAATCAAAAAATTTCCAAATTTGATGAAAACTATGTAAACACAAATTTACAAATAAACTCCAGACGAAAGAAACATTAAGAAAACCACATCAAAGTACATTTTGTGTAGAGTAACAAAGATAAGAATGACAGACAGGCAATTTGTCAGAAGTCCTGTAGGCCAGAAGACAACAGAAAACAATGGAATGAACTTTTTTTGTTGTTTTTATTCCTTGAGATGGAGTCTCACTCTGTTGTCCAGGGTGGAGTGCAGGGGCGAGACTCAACCTCAGTACAACCTCCGCCTCCTGAGTTCAAGTGATTCTCCTGCCTCAGCCCCTTCGAGTAGCTGGGATTATAGGCTTGTGCTGCTATGCCCTGCAAATTTTTTTTTTTTTTTTTTTTTTTTTTTTTTTTCAATTTTTGTATTTTTGCTAAAGATGGGGTTTTGCCATATTGATCAGGCTGGTCTCAAACTCCTGAGCTCAGGTGATCCACCCACCTCAGCCTCCCAAAGTGCTGGAATTACAGGCATGGTGGCACATGCCTGTGGTCCCAGCTACTTGGGAGGTTGAGGTGGGAGGATCACTTGAGCCTGGGAGGTTGACGCACTGCAGTGATCACCCCACTGCACTCTAGCCTAGACAACAGAGTGAGACTGTCTTAAAAAAGAAAAAAAAAAACAAAAACGAGTGACCATTCTATCATCTGTTCTCAGATCAAGAAAAGCTGATAGAATGCACCATCAGCAGATCCACAATATACTAAAGTTAAAGGTCATTATTCAGGCAGAAGAAAATGATGTGATATGGAAATAAGAACTTATACAAAGTAATGAAGAACATCTTACATGGTATATATGAGTAAATAGAAAAGATCTCTTTTTCTCATTTATAATCTTTTTAACAGTTAATTGTTTAAAAGCAAAAATAAGCCAGGTGTGGTGGCTCACACCTGTAATCCCAGCACTTTGGGAGGCCAAGGCAGGCGGATCAGAGGTCAGGAGATCAAGACCACCCAGCTAACATGGTGAAACCCCATCTCTACTAAAATATAAAAAATTAGCTGGCTGTGGTGGCACATGCCTGTAGTCCCAGCTACCCAGGAGGCTGAGACAGGAGAATCACTTGACCCCGGAAGGCAGAGGTTACAGTGAGCCAAGAGTGCGCCACTTACATTTCAGCCTGGTGACAGAGCGAGACTCAATCTCAAAAAAAATAAAAGGCAAAAGTAGCAACAATGTATTGTGGGATTTATAATATAGGTAAAATTCAAATATATAATAGTAGCACAGAGGAAAAGAGGGAAAATGGAAGTATAGTTTTGTAAGGATCTTAACTAAATGTAAAGTGAAATTAATATTTGAAGATAGACTGATCAAAGTTAAAGATTAATACTGAAAATGCTAAAGCAACCACTTAAAAACAAAGACATATAGCTAATAAGTCTAAAATGGAAAGCAAAATCAAATTACAAAAAATACGCAATAATTCAAAAGAAGACAGGGAAAATGAAACCAAAAGGAAATGGGACTAGCCAGGTTCAGTGCCTCACACCTGCAATCCCAATACTTTGAGAGGTCAAGGTGGGGGTTACTTGAATCCAGGAGTTCAAGACCAGCCTGGGCAACAGAGCAAGACTTGCATCTCTACAAAAAATTTAAAAATTAGCTCGGCTTCGTGGCATGCACCTGTGGTTCCAACTACTCGGTGGCTGATGGAGGAAGGATCATTTAAACTCAGAAGGTTGAGGCTGCAGTGAGCTGTGAGTGCACCACTGCACTCCAAACAATTAACTTTTAAAAAAAGATTATAATGAGAAAAAGAGATATTTTATATTTACTAAGCTTCTGCCTACATGATAAAAAATAGAAGGTGTAGTTTACCAATGAGAGAATGAGAGATACAGGCACGGTGGCATGTGCCTATAATCTCATCTACTTGAGAGTCTTAGATGGGAGGATCACTTTAGCCCCGGAGCTTGAGGCCAGCGGAGGAACATAGTGAGACCCTATCTCTTTAAAATAATAATAATAAAAAGAATGCAAGGACCTCAATATAGATATTTTAGACATTAAAATAAGTAAAATTATGAACATTATTATGCCGATAAATTTTTTTTTTTGAGACAGAGTCTATCTCTGTTGCGCAGGCTGGAAGTGCAGTGGTACGAGCTCAGCTCACTGCAACTTCCACCTCCCGGATTCAAGTGATTCTCCTGCCTCAGCCTTCCAAGCAGCTGGGATTACAGGCGCCCACCACCACGCCTGGCCAATTTTTTTGTATTTTTAGTAGAGGCAGGTTTTCACCATGTTGGCCAGGCTGGTCTCAAACTTCTGACCTCAGGTGATCCACCCATCTCCGCCTCCCAAAGTTCTGAGATTACAGACGTGAGCCACCATGCCCAGCCTTAACATGTCTTCTGCAAAGGTAAAGTTTTAAACTTTTATATTAAGCCGGGTGCAGTGGCTCACACCTGTAATCCCAGCACTTTGGGAGGCCCAAGTGGATCACCTGAGGTCAGGAGTTCGAGTCCAGCCTGGCTAACATGGTGAAACCCTGTCTCTATTAAAAATACAAAAAATTGGCCGGGCATGGTGGCAGGCGCCTGTAATCCCAGCTGCTCGGGAGGCTAAGGCAGGAGGATCACTTGAACCCTGGAGGCAGAGGTTGCAGTGAGCCAACATTGCGCCACTGCATTCCAGCCTGGTTGACAGAGCGAGATGCCATCCAAAAAAAAAAGACACTGTTAAGAAAATGAAAATAGGCTGGGCACAGTGACTCATACCTATGATCTGAGCATATTCGAAGGCCAAGGCAGTGGGATTGCTTGAACCCAAGGGTTCAAGACCACCCTAGGCAACATAGAGAGACCTCATCTCTACAAAAAAAAAAAAAATTTAAAGTTAGTGAGATGTGGTGGCTTGTACCTGTGGTCCCAGCTATTCAGGAGGCTGAGGTGAGAGAATCATTTAACCCTGGGAGGTTGAGGCTGCAGTGAGCTGTGATTGTGCCACTGCACTCCAGTCTGGATGACAGAGTGAGACCCTGTCTCCAAAAAAAGAGAAAATGAGAAGCTACTGTGCATAGTGATGCACACCTATAATCCCAGCTACTTGGGAGGCTAAGACAGAAGGATCTCTAAAGGCCAGCAGGATTTTGACACCAGTCTGGGCAAACAAACCCATTCTTTTGTTATTGTTGTTCTGTTTTATTTTGCTTTTGTAGAAATGGGGTCTCACTGTTTTGCCCATGCTGGTCTTTAACTCTTATGCTCAAGTAATTCTTCCACCTTGGCCTCCCAAAGTGCTGGGGAACTACAGGTGTGAACCACCATGCCAGCCCAAGCTGGTTTTAAAAAGATTTGAACAGATACCTCATCAGAAAAGATAGATCAATGGCAGATAAGTATGTGGAATAAATTATTCATTAGGGAAATACAAGTTAAAACTGTAATGAGAAATCATTATGTCTACTAGAATGGCTAAAATTTTTTAAACTGACAGTATCAAGTATTATCAAGGATGTGGAGGAAGTAGATCTCTTAAATATTGCTGGTAGGAATGCAGATTGGTACCATCACTTCGGAAAGCAATAAGGTCATTTCTTACAAAGTTATAAAACTAAAATTTACCATATGACATGGCATCCCACTGCTAGGTATTTACAAGAGAAATGAAAACATTTCCACAAAAAGACCTATACTTGAATGTTTATAGCTGCTTTATTTGTTTGTTTGTTTTTGAGACAGGATCTCTCTGTTGCCCAGGCTGGAGCGCAATGGAGCGATCTCTGCTCACTCCAGCCTCTGCCTCCCAGGCTCAAACAATCCTCCTACCTCAGCCTCTCAAGTAGCTGGGACCACAGGCATGCACTACCACACTGGGCTAAGTTTTGTTGTGGTTTTTTTTTGGAGACAGTGTTTTGCCATGTTGTCCAGGCTGGTCTCAAACTCCTGGGCTCAAGTTCCTGGGCCCATCTCAGCCTCCCAAAGTCCTAGGATTACAGGCATGAGCCACTTCATCCAGCCATATAGCAGCTTTATTTATGATAGCCAAAAATTGGAAACAGTCCAAATGTTCACCAGCTGATGAGTAGATAAACAAGTCATGGTACATTCATACCATGGAATACTACTCAGCTATAAAACGGAATGAATTACTAATACAGCAATATAGATGAGTCTCAAAAGCATTATGCTAAGTGAAGGAAACCCAACACAAATGACTGCATCATACATGCTTCTAGTATTATAAAGTTGATCACTGATGGCCAGGGCTTGAGGAAAGAGAATTGACTTGACTGCAAAGAGCCTGAGAGAGCTTTTGGAGATGGAATAGAAAGGTTCTGTGTCGTGATTGTGGCAGTTGTTCATTCAGTTTCTCTAAACTCACTAAGGTAAACACTTTAAATTGTTGAATTTATTTATAAATTATACCTCAGGTTGGACACAGTGACTCATGCCTATAATCCCAGCACTTTGGGAAGCCAAGGCAGGACCAGGAACTTGAGCCCAGGAGTTCGAGAACAGCCTGGGCAACATGGCAAAACTCCATCTCTACAAAATATACAAAAATTACTCAGAGGTGATGGTGCACTCCTGTAGTCTCAGCTACTCTGCAGGCTAGGGTGGGCGGATGGCTTAAGCCAAAGAGACGGAGGTTTCAGTGAGCCAAGATCAAGCCACTAGTCTCCAACGTGGATGATAGAGCCAGACTTTGTCTCAAAAATAAGTAAATAAATGCAGTAAAGCTAAGCTGGAGGGACCCAAAAAAAGAAAAAATAATAATAAGTAAATAAATAAAATCTCAGTAAAGCAAGGGCTTTTTGTTTTTTTAGGTTAGCTATTTGGCCTTTGGGGTTCTGAAACTCCCATTCAGAAGGATCCGTTTGTGACCCTTATAAAATAAGTGAAATCATTCATTTCTATTTCAGAGACGGAAGAGATGGGTGATGAAGAAGTTTTCTCCTGGTTGAAGTGTGCAAAGGGACAGTCCCACGAACCAGAGAATCTCATGCCCACACAAATTATTCCTGGCACAGGTAAGGAAATTCCTTTTTTAGATTTGGTGGAAGAAATGTTTTTAGTTGAGATAGCCATACAACATAAAAATTTTGAAATTTTTTTTTTTTTTTTGAGACAGAGTTTCGCTCTTGTTACCCAGGCTGGAGTGCAATGGCGCGATCTCGGCTCACCGCAACCTCCGCCTCCTGGGTTCAGGCAATTCTCCTGCCTCAGCCTCCTGAGTAGCTGGGATTACATGCCCAGCTAATTTTTTGTAGTTTTAGTAGAGACGGGGTTTCACCGTGTTGACCAGGATGGTCTCGATCTTTTGACCTCGTGATCCACCTGCCTCGGCCTCCCAGAGTGCTGGGATTACAGGCGTGAGCCACCGCGCCCGGCTAAATTTTGAAATGTTTTATCTTAGCCTGATTTTTTCTTTTAAGCATCATCAGATTTCTCTGAGAATTTGGATCTTTATTATTATTGTTTTTGTAAGACATGGTCTGCTCTGTCATCCAGACTGGAGTGCAGTGGTGTGATCATAGCTTTCTGCAGCCTTGAATTCCTGGCCTCAAGAGATCTTCCCTCCTTGACCTCCCAAAGTGCTGGGAGTAAAGGCATGAGCAACCGTGCTCAGCCAAATTTGGATCTTTCAATGTGTTTTAGTGTGCATGTGGCCACTGCACACTCTACTACTCCCCATTTCAGAGGAACTAATTTTGTTCCCAGATATCATTTCACATTCCTGTGGTTGGCTGGAATTTATTCTTTACAAATTATACCTCAGGTTGGGTGCAGTGACTCACACCTGTAATCCCAACACTTTGGGAAGCCAGAATGAAAAAGCCATTACCTAGGCTTTCAGAAAGACTTCTGGTTTTAGGCTTGTAAAACTCCAGCTAAAATATTTATACTTTTGAACACTAAAGAATCTACCCCTAGAGTTTCTCCTGGAGGACACCGTGTTAATGTTTACTAGACGAGGGAAAGGAGTGTAGCTTAGTGCTTAAAAGTAACAGAACTTTAGGGGTAGATATACCTGGACTAAAGTGTTTAAGTGCTTCCATTTACCAGCTTTCTGTACTTGAGCAAATAACCTAACTTCTCTCAGTCTCAGTTTGATCATCAAAAATTGAAGATAAAAGCAGCTATCTGGCTGAGCATGGTGGCTCACACCTGTAATCCCAGCACTTTGGGAGGCCAAGGTGGGCGGATCACAAGGTCAGGATATCGAGACCATCCTGGCTAACAGAATGAAACCCCATCTCTACTAAAAATACAAAAAAATTAGCCGGACATGGTGGCAATAGCGTGTAGTCCCAGTTACTCAGGAGGCTCAGACAGGAGAATTGCTTGAACCCAGGAAGTGGAGGTTGCAGTGAGCCAAGATCATGCCACTGCACTCCAGCCTGGGTGACAGAGAGAGACTTCATCTCAAAAAAAAGAAAGAGCTACCTTATTGAAATGTGGTAAGGATTGAGAAAGATAATGTAAAGAAGACTCTTAGCACAATATGTGGCATATACGAGTATTCTGGTGTTATTTTTATTGTTACCTTTTTCCCCAGCTCTTTACAATATTGGAGACATGGTACATGCTGCCCGGGGCAAGTGGGGAATTAAAGCAAACTGCCCATGTATCAGTCGACAGAACAAATCTGTGTTGAGACCTGCCGTCACCAATGGGATGTCACAGGTAAACTGGTGTGACTGGGTATAACTAAATGAAGCTTAAAGATTTTTGTACCAGGAAATGCCCTCTTTTCAGCTCTGTTATGCCAGGCTACTATAGGATTCCTGGGGAATTAGGGAATGGAGAAGCCTTTCTAGAGAGAGCTCAAAGAACTTAACTCAAAGGATTATTTAATTACTCCTGATTGGTACAGTTCAGTTTCTCTTCATTCATCTTTTTTTTTTTTTTTTTTTTTTTTTTGAGACAGAGTCTTGCTCTGTTGCCAGGCGCCAGGCTGGAGTGCAGTGGCACAATCTCGGCTCACTGCAATCTCCGCCTCCCAGGTTCAAGCAATTCTCCTGCCTCAGCCTCCTGAGTAGCTGGGACTACAGGCACGTGCCACTACAACCAGCTAATTTTTGTATTTTTTTAGTAGAGACAGGGTTTCACCATGTTGTCCAGGATGGTCTTGATCTCTTGACCTCATGATCCACCCGCCTCAGCCTCCCAAAGTGCTAGGATTATAGGCGTGAGCCACCATGCTGGGCCTGCTGGGATTACAGGCGTGAGCCACCAGGCCCGGCCTTCATTCATCTCTAAACCAGTTCAAGGTTAACTAATAGCACAAAGAGATTCTTAGCATCTTGTCAAGATGTAATTATACCTCAGGGTTTTTATATGGTAAAGAATATAGAAAAGGTTGCTAAGAATACTACTGGTCTTCTTGAGTCTTAATCTGAGATGATACATGGTCCCTATCACTGTATTCATCTCAGGTACAGAAGACAGAAATATGAAGATTGGTTCACTGAGTTGGGTTCAGAGGCAAGGGTTTTCACATTGTTGTCAGTTTTTGTTTTGAGACAGTCTCACTCTGTTGCCCAAGCTAGAGTGTAGTGGCGTGATCTTGGCTCACTGCAACCTCTGCCTCCCAGGTTCAAGCGATTCTCGTGCCTCAGCCTCCTGAGTAGCTGGTGTTACAGGCATGTGCCACCACACCCTGCTATGTTTTGTATGTTTAGTAGAGAGAGTTTCACCATGTCACTCAGGCTGGTCTCAAACTCCTGACATCAAGTGATCCAAGATGCTGGGATTATAGGTGTGAGCCACTATACTTGGCCTGTTCGTTTTGTTTTGTTTTGTTTTGTTTTGTTTTGACAGAATCTTATACTCTGTCACCCAGCTGGAGCTCAGTGGTGCAGTCTCAGCTCACTGCAACCTCCGCCTCCCGGTTCAAGTGATTCTCCCGCCTTAGCCTCCTGAGAAGCTGGGATTACAAGCATGCGCCACCATGCCCGGCTAATTTTTTGTATTTTTAGTAGAGACAGGGTTTCACCATGTTGGCCAGGCTGGTCTTGAACTCCTGACCTACAACCAACTGCTTCCATTCCAAGGCCTTTCTGGCAACACTGCTGTAACACATTGTTGCTGATAAGAGGCACAGAGATTAATGCTGAGGGGTCTCAAGATATATTTTCAGTAGAGTTGACCATATAGAGTATGTAAATACTCTAGATAGAGCAAATTATTTGGAAAAATCAATAATAGACTAATAAACATTTATTTAGCATTTATGTGTGTCAGAACCATACTAAGCCCTTTGCATATACTATGTTATGTAATCCTAAGAACAGTACTGTGGTCATTTAAATTACCAATTTGCCATTGTATAAATTGTGTCAGACATGCTAAGCCTTTATTCTAGATTACAAACTTCAAGCCTTGTTCACCGATCACAGAACGTAGCCTGGTTTCTGGCATGTTGTATGAGTCAATAAATATATTTTGAATTAAAGAATGTATGAAATGCCAGTTTACAGGACAGATGATTCTTCCCAGACCTATTTAGTATGTGAAGCCATTACTAGTCGTGTTGTCAAGGACAGCACTCTAATCATGTTGACCTTCTGTGTTTTAGCTTCCTAGCATAAACCCTAGTGCCTCTTCTGGAAATGAAACTACCTTCTCAGGCGGAGGAGGACCGGCAGCAGTAACAACTCCAGAGCCGGACCATGTTCCCAAAGCTGACAGCACTGACATCAGATCTGAAGAGCCTCTGAAAACAGACAGTTCGGCATCAAATAGCAATAGTGAACTGAAAGCCATCAGGCCTCCTTGCCCTGACATGGCCCCACCCTCCTCCGCCCTGCACTGGTTGGCAGATTTAGCAACCCAGAAGGCTAAAGAAGAAACAAAAGGTGAGATGCATACAAACCTCTGCTCTGCTTGTGGTGGAACTCAAGAATTTGTTCCAGGATTCTTTGAACTCACACATTACCATCCACATTAATGAAACGTGCCACTTGCTTTCTCTGGCTGATCACATAAAAATGAAGGACTGTCTTTCAACTTCTTTCTAGAAGTGGAGCTTCTCTAAAAAAGCACATGCCTGGGCTCTACCCTACCTACCCTAGATCTCCTTAGTCAGAATTTATAGAAGGTTTTGGTTTTTTTTTCAGAAGCAGTTTCGCTCTTGTTGCCCAGGCTGGAGTACAATGGCGCGATCTCAGCTCACCACAACCTCTGCCTACTGGGTTCAAGCGATTCTCCTGCCTCAGCCTCCCGAGTAGCTGGGATTACAGGCATGCGCCACCACACTTGGCTGATTTTTTTGTATTTTTAGTAGAGACGGGGTTTCTGCATGTTGGTCAGGCTGGTCTTGAACTCCTGACCTCAGATGATCTGCCCAACTTAGCCTCCCAAAGTGCTGGGATTACAGGCCTGAGCCACTGTGTCCGGCCACATACAAGGTTTTTAATAAGATTCTCAGATGGTTCTGTTATGCAGCCAGGATTGAGAGCTAGACTTAGAGTAGAAGTTTTCAATGGACACAAGAATCACCTGGGAAATGGTTTAAAATGCAGATTCCTGTGCCCAACCCAGAACTATGAAACCAGAATCTCTAGGGGTAATGATCTTCATTTTTAACAAGCACTCCAAGTGACTTCAGTACAGGTATTCTGGAAATCCACTTGAAACACTGTTTTAGAAAATAAGGGAGATGAAAGATGGATGAGAACAAAAGGGAGTTTGAAATTCAGATTTGGTAAAGAAGTAGTAGGAAAGCTTCTCCTTGGCTGTGAGACCTCTTATAATTATAGCTTGTCAGGCTAGACCCAAACAGAGCATACACAGTTTGGGGGGTGCAGGGGAAGGGAGAGAATCTTTCCTTCTTCCCACGTGACTGATTTTTAGGAGTCAGCTGTGTACTGGGTATTCCTTTTTGTACCTAATGCTATTCCTGGTTATGTTCTTACAGAAGCAGGGTCCCTGAGGTCGGTGCTCAATAAAGAGTCTCATTCACCCTTTGGGCTGGACTCATTCAACTCCACTGCAAAGGTCTCTCCGTTGACTCCAAAGCTTTTTAACAGTCTGTTGCTGGGTCCCACTGCCTCCAACAATAAAACCGAAGGCTCTAGCCTTCGAGACCTCCTTCACTCCGGGCCTGGAAAACTTCCTCAAACCCCTTTGGACACAGGCATACCTTTTCCCCCGGTCTTCTCTACATCCTCAGCAGTAAGTGTCCTCTCTGCAACTCTAGCCTTTGCTGCCTTTCCATGAAAGAACCGTCAGAGATCTGATAATCGGGTTAGAGGGCACATGGGTGATGTGTGTTCTCTACGTTGTCAAGCTGACAAGGTCTCTCTTTAAAGTTTTGGGAATGTTTGAGATCTTTTTAAGTAGTGAACCTTTGTACCATGTTAGGAGGTCAGTAAAAGTTGAGAATTTGAAGTTTTCCAGTCATCAGCAGAAAAGTTAATACAATGATTGCTTGATTTTCTTGATAATAGCAGGCGTTAATTTTTTTTTAACCTGGATAGTACATTTGTATTGTATTCTCTTGGGTATCTAATAGATATCTGAAACCCTTAATGCATGTAAGCCTGAACTCCTGATCTTCTGATCATAAGCCTGCTTCTCCTTAGTTTTCTCTTACTGGTCAGTGGCATCTGTGTCCTTCTGATTGCTTGCACCAGAAATCTTAGAATCATTTGGGAATCACCTGTCTTACCTTTCATATCTAATTTGTTAGCACATCCTTTCAAATTTGATCTTCCAACTATATTCAGAATCCACTTATTTTTCATCAGGTCTATTGCTTTCTCTCTGGTCTGAGCCAACATCTTGCCTAAGTTTTTGCAATAAATTCCTTACAGGTCTCCTTATTTCTGCCCTTCACAATCAACAATGTATTCTCTTTTTTTTGAGACGGGGTCTCGCTATGTTGCCCAGGCTGAAGTGCAGTGGCTATTCACATGCATGATCCCACTACTGACCAGCACGGGAGTTTTGACCTGGTCCGTTTCCGACCTAGGCTGGTTCCCCCCTCCTTGGGCAACCTGGTGGTTTTCCGCTCCTAGGAGGTTACCATATTGATGCTGAACTTAGTGTGGACACCTGATCGGCATAGTGCACTACAGCCCAGAACTCCTGGACTCAAGAGATCCTCCAGCCTCAGCCTCCCGAGTAGCTGGGACTACAGGCACGTGCCACCACGCCCAGCCAACAATGTATTTTCAATACAGTAGCTAGAGTGGTCCTTTTAAAATATAAGTCATCCCACTGGAGGCTTTTTATTAAGAAATAAAAATTTTTAAAGAATGAAAAGAAAAAATAATAAAATATAAGTCAGATCATATCACCTCTGCCTGGAATCCTCCAAGGGCTTCCTCTTTCTCTCATAAGATGAGCAGAGTCCTTATAGTTCATACAGATGAATAGAATATGCACCTGGACTATGAGGCTGTAGCCTTATTTGTTCCTCTTCCCCTCACTTCCGTGACTTCAACTATCACACTCTGTCCTGTTCACTTCGTTCCAACCACACCCACCTTCTTGCTGTTGTTTGAACGTGGCCAGGCATGCTCCCTCTTGAGAGCCTTTGCACTTGTTATTTCCTCTACCTAGAATTTCTTTCCCATGTAACCACCTTGCTTGCTTCATCATTAGCTCCCTCACCTACCTCCTGAAATGTTACTCTCAGTAACCCTTTCTTTGTACATCACCCTTTCTAAAATTCCATCACACTGTCACCTCTGCACATATCTATTTTCCCTGCTTTGTTTTTTTCATAGCACTCATTACCATCTGACCTATTATATGTTTTATTTTCTGTCTCTTGCCTCTCCTAAAGGCATTTTTTCCTGTTTTATTCTATAGTATATCCCTAGGGCCATGGTGTTTGATCCAGTCATGTTTAGTAAGCATTTATTGAATGAATTCATTCACAAGATACAACATCTAAAAGACAGAAAGGAGGTGGGGCACGGTGGCTCATGCCTGTAATCTCAGCAATTTGGGAGGCTGAGGCAGACGGATTACCTGAGGTCAGGAGTTCAAGACCAGCCTGACCAACATGGAAAAACCCCATCTCTATTAAAAATACAAAATTAGCTGGGCCGGGTGGTGAGCGCCTGTGATACCAGCTATGTGGGAGGCTGAGGCAGGAGAATCACTTGAACCCAGGAGGCTGAGGTTGCGATAAGACAAGATCATGCCATTGCACTCCAGCCTGGGCAAAAAGAGTGAAACTCCATCTCAAAAAGAAAAAAGAAAGGCAGCCAGGCACACTGGCTCACACCTATAATCCCAGCACTTTGGAAGGCTGAGGCAGACAGATCACTTGAGGTCAGAAGCTCAAGACTAGCCTGACCAACATAGCAAAACCTAAAAACCTCTACCAAAAAATACAAAAATTAGCCAGGCATGATGGCACATGCTTGTAATCCCAGCTACTTGGGAGGCTGAGGCAGGAGAATTGCCTGAACCTGGGAGGCGGAAGTTGGAATGAGCCGAGATCGCACCACACACTGGGCAACAGAGGGAGAATTGTCTCAAAAAAATAAATGAGCCTGGGTGTGGTGGTTCATGCCTGTAATACCAATACTTTGGGAGGCTGAGGCAGGCAGATCACCTGAGGTTGGGAGTTCAAGACCAGCCTGGTCAACATGGTGAAACCCTATCTCTACTAAAAATAAAACATTAGCCAGGTATTGTGGCACGTGCCTGTATTCCCAGTTACTCAGGAGGCTGAGGCAGGAGAATCACTTGAGCCCGGGAGGTGAAAGTTGCGGTGAGCCGAGACTGCGCTACTGCATTCCAGCCTTGGCAACAGAATGAGACTACAACTCAAAAAATTGATTAATTAATTAAAGATAGAAAAAAGGTTTAGAGTGAAAGGTTTCCTTCACACCCTTGCCTCCCAGCTGCCTCAAGATATTATCATCTGTATGCTTTCCTCATTTTATGCAAATGTTCTACACCTTGTTTCTCTAATTTTCAGTATATATGACCTGCAAATCATTTAAAGTGAATACATAAATATGTGTCATATTATTTTTATTTTTATTTTTTCAAAATGACAGGGTTTCACCATGTTGGCCATACTGGTCTTGAACTCCTGACCTCAGGTGATCTGCCCGCCTCGGCCTCCCAAAGTGCTGAGATTACAGGCATGAGCCACCACACCCGGCCAGCCATATTCTATTTTATGATTGATGGCTGAAACGTGATGAATTATGGGTGATTGAGCCCTATATATGTGGGTGATTGTTTCTCTTTTGGATAAGTAACTTTTTTTTTTTTTTTGAGGAGTCTCTGTTGCCCAAGCTAGAGTGCAGTGGCATGATCTCAGCTCACTGAAACCTCCACCTCCCGGGTTCAGGCTATTCTCCTGCCTCAGCCTCCCAAGTATCTGGGACTACAGGTACATGCCACCACACCTGGCTAATTTTTGTATTTTTAGTAGATACAGGGTTTCACCATGTTGGCCAGGCTGGTCTTGAACTCCTGACCTCAGGTAATCCACCCGCCTAAGCCTCCCAAATTGCTAGGGTAACAGGTGTGAGTCACTGCACCTGGCCTGGATAAGTAACTTTTAAAAAGCAAACAAAACAATTACTTTGGGTACTGTTTTATATATATTTTCTCATCATACTGCCAGTTCTTTTTCTGATTCTTCCGTGATGTTACATGATTATATACACTTTATAGAGACAGGGATTAGTAATACTGTAAGCATAGGATTATCCAGTTTATAAAAGCTCCCCTACCTTTAGTTTTGTGACCTTAGGTATGTCACTTTCATCTCTGGGCCTGAGCTCTCCCATCAGCTGAAACAGGTGAGTGATTCTCAGTGGGATAGTAGTGAGGGAAAAATTGGAGAGTCAGAGACTGCTTTCAGAATATACAATTCCTCTTAAACACTCTGGTACACCCTTCATTGAGGTGCTCCCTGCCTTGATAAAGTCACTTCAGTTACTTAATCGAAGTATTATATCCCTTGGGCCTGCTGATTAGGAAATATTTAGAACCGTCAAACTAAATGATCTTTCTCACTCAGTTAACAGCATTTGATGATCCCTGCAGTCTACATGCATGTGTGCTTTGTACACTGAATAGCTGATGCCAAAGGTATTTCTTAGGACTCAAATCTCTCAAGGCAGATGGGAATCTTTCTATACTTCCCTTTCTTACCTAATTGTTAAGGTAAAATATGAAGGATAAAGGTATTTAAGATGTTGACTTCTTAGGCCCTTCCAATTGTAAAAGACATTTTAATAACTTTTGTAGAATTTAATCAGATAGGTCAGAACTACTTGTGAATACAACTGTGAGAGTTTTTGGAATGCCATTCTCATGGTGCTTCAGTTAAGCTTACCTGATGGATTTGTGTCTGGCAGGGAGTGAAGAGCAAGGCCAGCCTACCCAACTTTCTTGACCACATCATTGCCTCAGTGGTAGAAAATAAGAAAACCTCAGACGCTTCAAAGCGGGCCTGCAACTTGACTGATACCCAGAAGGAAGTGAAGGAAATGGTGATGGGGTTAAATGTGCTAGATCCCCATACTTCTCACTCCTGGCTCTGTGATGGGAGGCTTCTATGTCTCCATGATCCCAGCAACAAAAACAATTGGAAGATCTTCCGGGAGTGTTGGAAGCAAGGTCAGGTAAGCAAGAACAAGTCATTCCGAGGACCAGCTGTCTGCCTGCCTACCACAACTACCTGGACAATTGCAGGTCTCTCCTTTTGCCAGGGAGATTTAGACATAGTGAGGTTATTATAATAGCCTTGCTACTTCAAGTTATCTTGGGTTTTTAAAAGCAAGGAGATGGCTGGGCATGGTGACTCACACCTATAATCTTAGCACTTTGGAAGGCCAAGGCAGGAGGATCATCTGAGGTCAGGAGTTCAAGACCAGCCTGGCCAACATGATGAAACCCCATCTCTACTAAAAATACAAAAAAAAAACTAACTGGGCATGGTGGTGGGTGTCTGTAATCCCAGCTGCTGAGGAGGCTGAGGCAGAAGAATCACTTGACCCGGGAGGCAGAGGGGGCAGTGAGCCGAGATCATGCCACTGAATTCTAGCCTGGGTGACAGAGTGAGGTTCTGCCTCAAAAAAAATAAATAAATAAAAGGAAGAAGATTCCTAAAAACACACCATGCATCCTCTTGTTTCTAAGCTATGTAGTTCTGTGTTCTTAAAAAGGCAGTTGAAATTTGTGTTAGGTGGTGATCTGGTATTGATAACACCTTTAGAGAAAAATCCTTAAGTGTGATTTTAACCTGGGGTGGAGGAGGGTTTAGAGGTAGGTAGTACTTTTTCTAAGTAAATGTTTTAAGGCCACACAAGTTTTTTGATAGTGTGATTAACAATCCCTAGTTTAAAAACTTTAGCAGGTGTTGAGGAAGGGGGAGCTCATGGATGGAATTGTCACTTTCAGTATGAGGAAGTGTTCTCAAATCTCAAAGTTGCACTTGTCAGCTATTTGTCCTCTCACCTTAAAACAGTGGCAGGTATTAGGGCAACAGAAGTGATTTCCTGAGGGTGAGAATCAAGCATAACAATGGAGTAGAAGCATTTCCTTTCACTTTAGTTGACATGTGGAAATCCATGCATTATAAAACTGGGAAGGAATAGTAGAGCTTTCCTGGAGAAGAAGAGGCCCTCCTCAGGAAACCCTCCTTTCTCTCTCAGCCCTAAAGCTGGAAGTTTTTCCTAGATCGCTCTGATTGGGATATTTTTGTTTTCATAGCCAGTGCTGGTTTCGGGGGTACATAAAAAGCTCAAGTCTGAGCTCTGGAAGCCAGAAGCCTTTAGCCAGGAATTTGGAGACCAGGATGTGGACTTGGTGAACTGCAGGAACTGTGCTATAATTTCCGATGTGAAAGTTCGGGATTTCTGGGATGGTTTCGAGATCATATGCAGTAAGTAGCTTTTATACCTAGTTCAGTAATAGCAAACTGGGAAATAAACATCTATATGCCCGGCTCTGCCTTTGAATAATAAATTACATTCTGGAGCATAATGGAGACTTGAATAAATAAATACATACATACATACAGCCAGCCAGGCGCAGTGGCTTGCTCCTATAGTTTCAGCCCTTTCAGAGGCTGATGCATGGATCTCCGAGGTCAGGAGTTCCAGACCAGCCCACCCAACTTGGTGAAACTCTGTCTCTAGTAAAAATACAAAAATTAGCTCGGCGTAGTGTTGTGTGCCTATAATCCCAGCTACTGAGGAGGCTGAGGCAGGAAAACCACTTGAACCCAGGAAGTAGAGGTTGCAGTGAGCTGAGATGGCACCACAAATAAAACCAAATTAAGGCCAGGCATGGTGTCTCTACTAAAAAAAAACAAAAATTAGCCAGGTGTAGTGACAGGCACCTGTAATCCCAGCTACTTAGGAGGCTGAATCAGGAGAATCACTTGAACCTGGGAGGCATAGATTGCAGTGAGCCAAGATCATGCCATTGCACTCCAGCCTGGGCATCAAGAGTGAAACTCCATCTCGAAAACAAAAACAACAACAATAAAAAACAAATTATACCCACTTGGTGGGGTACATTCTTCCCTGGTGCCAACCATGTAGTTTACATGGCAATCACATGACTCCCAAAGCATACCTAGGCTTAAGCATGTGATTCCATGGGCTGTGCAGAGCACTTTCACTCTGAGGAAGAGGGACAGGATCCCTGTAAGATGGAAAAATATGACACATAGTAAAGTAGTGAGTGAGGAAAACAAAGTCCACCTAGTCCATTACAGGAGTTTACAACTCTGAAATAAGAGGTTAGTCTCCTAAGCCAGGTGCAGTGGTTCATGCCTGTAATCCCACCACTTTGGGAGGGTGAGGCGGGCAGATCACCTGAGGTCAGGAGTTCAAGACTAGCCTGGTCAACATGGTGAAACCCTGTCTCTACTAAAAATA
>NW_016107589.1:556147-557142 GCF_001604975.1 Cebus imitator | reverse complement strand
AAAAAAAAAAAAAAAAGATAAGAGGTTAGTCTCCTAAAACTTTGTCATTGTTCAAAATCGACAGCAGCCAAACCAGCAGATGTTTATGGGAGTATTCTCTGTCTTCCAGAACGACTACGGTCAGAAGATGGGCAGCCAATGGTGCTCAAACTCAAGGACTGGCCTCCTGGGGAAGATTTTCGAGACATGATGCCAACGAGGTTAGTGACCTGCAGTGGTGTCATCTTCAGAAGCCATCACAAAGTAATCACAGAAAAGTGAACTTTGTCTCTTGGCGTTCTTCCCTGATAACAAACTAAGTCATCTTTCATGCACTTTTATAGGTTTGAAGATCTGATGGAGAACCTTCCTCTGCCAGAATATACCAAACGAGATGGCAGGCTCAATCTGGCCTCTAGGCTGCCTAGCTACTTTGTAAGGCCTGATCTGGGCCCCAAGATGTACAACGCCTATGGTATGAGGGAGAGACTAAAATTGCTCTTTCGGGGGACTGTTGTTCTTATTTCAACTATAGAGGGAGATCTGTGGTCACTGTCAGGTGTAGAGATGATTTTGGGCAGATGCTGGAAAAGTGAATACTATCCAAGATGGTTTTTAATATGTTTGCTTTTGTCATACTGGGTTTCATAACATCCATGTGGGCCCAGACCATAAGCGTACATGTCTCCAGTTGTGAGAAAGTTTCCTGTCAAAAACTCTACCCAAGGAGCCATATTCTTGAGTCTAAAGAAACTTGACAAAATAATAATGAAGAGGTCTGGGTGCCATGCTACCCAGCCAGTGCTTTGTAAAGGCCACTGATGACCTAAATCACAGTGAAAGCTCAGCTATATCTGAATATGCCTAATGCCGCCCATGTCTGGTTTTCTTTTCTTTTCTTTTCTTTTCTTTTTTTTGAGACGGAGTTTCGCTCTTGTTACCCAGGCTGGAGTGCAATGGTGCGATCTTGGCTCACCGCAACCTCTGCCTCCCAGGTTCAAGTGATTCTCCTGCCT
>NW_016107589.1:552531-554350 GCF_001604975.1 Cebus imitator | reverse complement strand
TGAGACAGAGTTTCACTCTTATTGCCCAGGCTGGAGTGCAATGGTGCAATCTTGGCTCACCACAACCTCTGCCTCCCAGGTTCAAGTGATTCTCCTGCCTTAACCTCTCAAGTAGCTGGGATTTACAGGCATGCACAACCATGCCCAGCTAATTTTTGTATTTTTTTAGTAGAGACGGGGTTTCTCCATGTTGATTAGGCTGGTCTTGAACTCCTGGCCTCAGGTGATCCGCCTGCCTCTTCTTGCCAAAGGGCTGGTATTACAGGCGTCAGTCACCACACCCAGCCTGTTTTGTCCTTCATGGAGAGATCGTTTTTTAGAGGTAGATATTGTTCAGTGGCCAAACAGTGTCAATGAGATATCAGTCTTAAAACAGTATAAAAGAGATGAGAGTGATTTCTTTTTTTTTTTTTTTTAAGACGGGGTTTCACCACGTTGGTCAGGCTGGTCTTGAACTCCCGACCACAGGTGATCAACCCGCCTTGGCCTCCAAAGTGCTTGGATTACAGGCATGAGCCACCACACCGGGCCACAAGAGTGATTTCTTAATAAACAGACTTCACTCTCCTAATTTTAGGAGAGTGAAGTCTTCGGCCGGGCGTGGTGGCTTACACCTATAATCCCAGTACTTTGGGAGACTGAGGCGGGCGGATCATGAGGTCTCAGGAGTTTGAGAGCAGCCTGGCCAATGTGGCAAAACCCTGTCTCTAGTAAAAATACAAAAATTAGCTGAGTGTGGTAGCATGTGCCTGTAATCCTAGCTACTGGGGAGGCTGAGGCAGGAAAACTGCTTGAACCCAGGAGGTAGAAGTTGCAGTGAGCCAAGATCACACCACTGCACTCCACCCTGGGTGACAGAGCGAGACTCCATCTCAATAGAAAGAACACCCTTGAGCATGTTTTCAGGTGTAGTGTTGATGTAGATTCTTCCAAATATTGGCCCTTCACCTTGCCTATTTTCCTTTCTCCTTTAGGGTTGATAACAGCCGAAGATAGAAGAGTTGGTACAACAAATCTACACTTAGATGTGTCTGATGCGGTTAATGTGATGGTGTATGTTGGGATTCCCATCGGGGAGGGTGCTCATGATGAAGGTATGATTTCTAGAACCCACTGCTTCAGAATGGTGAGACTTTGTCTTGGGAATACAGTTGGGTGTTTTCATCCTTAGCCAGGACCAGTGGCTTTTCTTTTTTCTTGTTTTATTCCCCTAGTAGCTTTTTCTTGTTTCTTCCAGTCCTGATGGGAAGTGGGTGCCCAGTGGATGTTGCTAGATAAAGGGGAAGATTCTAGTAGAAAAGAGTACTACTTTGTGTATCTTTGACTAGAGTCTTCTAGAAATGCTGCCCTTTTCCACTTTTTAGCCTCACAAAGAGGAATAAAGAAAGGGCAAACAGAGTTCTGACCTGACCTATCAGTCAGGTCAGCTGTGGAATGACAGATGATAAAGCCAGGACCTTCATAGAAATGAAGCATAAAAGTGATATTTTTGCTTCATTTGCATAAATGCAAATGAAGTGCGCTGTATTTGCACTTTCTGCCATCTCACTGTTAAAATTAGTATATGTTCATTATGGAAATTTCAGAAAAAGGAGATACTTTTTTAAAAAAGAAAATAACATAATCTCAAGGTTCGGTGTATTTTATTTTATTTTATTTTATTTTTTATTATTTATTTATTTTTTGTGTGTGATAGAGTCTTACTATGTTGCCCAGACTGGCTTCAAACTCCTGGGCTCAAGTATTCCTCCCACCTCAGCCTCCCAAGTAACAGGGCCTACAGGAAAGGCCACTATGCCTGGCTTTACATTTGCCTTTT
>NW_016107589.1:550057-551271 GCF_001604975.1 Cebus imitator | reverse complement strand
ACCATGTTGGCCAGGATGGTCTCGATCTCTTGACCTCGTGATCCACCCGCCTCGGCCTCCCAAAGTGCTGGGATTACAGGCGTGAGCCACCGCGCCCGGCCAGAAATGTGTTTTAAGGGGAAATTATACCTCCAAAAATGCTGAAGCTCTAATAAGGAAGGTTTATTGTTCTTTGTGTGTGCAGGGAGCTTAGACCAGTATGAATTTTGATTCTTTGATTCTGTCTTATATTATTCCAGAGATAGAGAAGAGTAGAAACTGAATTTGTTTGAATTGGACATTTTGTTTAACTCAGAGGTACTGAAATGGCTAACTACATTGAAAGTGTCATTTTGCTGTTTTCAGAGGTACTCAAGACAATTGATGAGGGAGATGCCGATGAGGTGACAAAGCAGAGGATTCATGATGGAAAAGAGAAGCCAGGTGCTTTATGGCACATCTATGCAGCCAAGGATGCAGAGAAGATCCGGGAGCTTCTCCGAAAGGTATGCCCCTGGGTGGGCTGTGCTCCTAGCTCACATATCAAGACACCCTTTCTAGGGTTTCTCATGTGGAGTTCCTTGGCATTAAAGACCTATTGGCCGGTCGGAAATGGAGCAGGGCAAAACTCCCGTGCTGATCAGTAGTAGGATTGTGCCTGTGAATAGCCACTGCACTCCAGCCTGGGCAACATAGTGAGACTCCGTCTCTGAAAAAAGAAAGAAAAGAAAAGAAAAAACACAGACCTGTTTGCCATGGTGCCTCTGGTGGAAAAGCCCAAAGGCTTGTATCCACAGCTAGAGGATGTTGACTAGAATAAAGCAGAAATTTTGCCACCCTCACCCCATCCTAGGACATTGCTGCAGCAAGTTGGATTTATGCTGTTAATAATTTTTAATTTTCCCGTCTTTGGATTTTGATGATGGCTTCAGGTTGGAGAAGAACAAGGCCAAGAGAACCCCCCTGATCATGACCCAATTCATGACCAAAGTTGGTACCTGGACCAGACCCTCCGTAAGCGACTCTATGAAGAGTATGGTGTGCAAGGCTGGGCTATCGTGCAGTTCCTAGGTGATGCTGTTTTCATACCTGCTGGAGCCCCACACCAGGTGAGTTCCTGCTTGGGGCTTAGGGTGGACAGTTCCATGGATGTTTTCTTATTTCTGCTTTTCTTGCTAATCTACCAAGAAATTTAAGATTTAAGTAGCTGGATTAGACTGATTTCACTTATGCTA
>NW_016107589.1:544241-549158 GCF_001604975.1 Cebus imitator | reverse complement strand
TCAAGCAATCCACGTGCCTCTGCCTCCCAAAGTTCTAGGATTACAGGCATGAGCCACTGGACCTGGTCAATATTTTTATTTATAAATTTGCACTTAAAGCTTTTCTGTGTTATTACAAAAATGGAAATACACATATTTCTAAATTTTTTAACTATATCATGGATGTTTTCCATATTTATTGAATCTCTAATGTCTGATATTTCCCCTCTGTACTTTGCCCCTCTCAGGTTCACAATCTATACAGTTGCATAAAAGTAGCAGAAGACTTTGTATCTCCAGAACATGTAAAGCACTGTTTCCGCCTGACTCAGGAATTCAGGCATCTCTCTAACACTCATACAAATCATGAGGATAAACTGCAGGTAAATAACTCCTTCTACCCCACTCTGTCTTCTCATTGCATATTTATATACATTACACCAGAAAGCACATTCTCCTTTCTGAGGGTATTCTTTGAAGGTTTAATTGTGGAGGAGAAATGACGCAGGAAAGCTGAGGGATATGGAGTCCTTTCAGGAATTATTTAATAAGTCCTCCTCAGTTTTATTTAGAGAATACTCATCTTTTAACCTCATCATTTCTTTTTAATTTTATTTATTTATTTATTTATTTATTTATTTATTTATTTATTTATTATGGAGACTTGCTTTGTCACCCAGGCTGGAGGGCAGTGGCACAGTCTCGGCTCACAGTCTCGGCTCACTGCAATGTCCACCTCCCGGGTTCAAGTTATTCTTCTGCCTCCACCTCCCAACCAGCTGAAACTACAGGCACCCACCACTGTTCGTGGCTAATTTTTGTATTTTTAGTAGAGATGGGGCTTCACCATGTTGGCCAGGCTTGTCTCAAACTCCTGACCTCATGGTCTGCCTGCCTGCCCTCCCAAAGTGCTGAGATTACAGGCATGAGCCACCACGCCCCACTTAATTTTATTTATTTGTGTTTTTTTCTTCTTTTTTACAAAAATTAGCTGGGCATGGTGGTGCACACCTATAGTCCCAGCTACCCAGGAAGCTGAGGCAGGAGAATTTCTTGAAGTGGGAGGTGGAGGGTGCAGGAAGCTGAGATCATGCCACTGCACTCCAGCCTGGGTGACAGAACAAGACTCCATCTCAAAAAAAAAGTTTTATCTTCTTTTTAATAGAGCGAGGTCTCTGTTGCACAGGCTAGGCTCGAGAGATCTTCTTACCTCAGCCTCACAAAGTGCTGGGAATACAGGTGTGGGCCACTGCTTAACCTAATCATTTCTGTTGTGACAGTCTATTTCTCTCGCCTTCAGAGTTACAGTGTTATTAGTGTTAGTAACTAACTAGACTGACCTCCCCAAACAGGTGGGAGAAGCACTGTGGCATCATGTTCTAAGCCTGTTTCTGAGAAGAAATATTGCGCTGAAGCTGCTTCTTGTAGCAGATTTCTATGCAGACTCAGTTTCTTAGAGCTCTGCTAGGGATTACAGTTCATGTCCCTAAGAACTGTATTCCCTTGTAGAGCAGAGCTGAACAATCAGATTAGGTTTCCTCTGCTCTTGAAATGGATTGGAATTTGAAGCGCAGAATTTCATCATTAATACACTTAGGTACTTTAGTTGCATAAAAATGACAAAGAATAAGGAAGCAGAATTCTCTAGGCTTTCACTGTGGCCACTTTTCCTCTGGCATGTCTGGTTCTTGGTAGATCAGATTGAAGAGGTTTTTCTTAATTGCTCTTAGATTTAATCACCTTCAACTTTGAGTGTTATCTGCTTTTTTTTTTCTTTTTTCTTTTTGAGACAGGATCTCACTATGTTGCCCAGGCTGGAGGGCAGTGGCGTGATCTTGGCTGACTGCATCCTCCGTCTTCTGGGATCAAGTGATTCTCGTGCCTCAGCCTCACAAGTAGCTGGGACTACAGGCATTCACCACCATACCCAGATATTTTTTGTATTTTTTGGTAGAGAGGGGGTTTCACCATGTTGGCCAGGCTGGTCTCAAACTCCTGACCTCAGGTAGTCTGCCTGCCTCCACCTCCCAAAGTGCTGGGATTATAGGAGTGAGCCACCTCACCCAGCCTACCATAAAGTTTTTATACAAAGTATAGTCACCATTGGTGTTTATTTTTATTTTTATTTATTTATATTTTGAGATGGAGTCCTGCTCTGTTGCCCAGGCTGGAGTGCAGTGGCATGATCTTGGCTCACTGCAACCTCCGCCTCCCAGGTTCAAGCGATTCTCCTGCCTCAGCCTCCCAGGTATCTGGGATTGCAGGCATGTGTCACCATGCTGAGCTCATTCTTATATTTTTAGTAGTTGACAGGGTTTCACCGTGTTGGCCAGGCTGGTCTTAAACTCGTGACCGCAGGTGATCCACCTGCCTTAGCTTCCCAAAATGCTGAGATTACAGGCATGAGTCACCGTACCCATCCAACATTGCTGTTTAAACAGAATGCAAATGTAAAGATAACATGTCACCTTATCCTTAACACCTTTCCTGAGCTAGGGATATTGGGTGTGTGTTTGCAGTCCCAGCCACTCAGGAGGCTGAGGTGGGAGGATCACTTGAGCCCAGGAGTTTCGAAGCTCTCGTCACCTATGATCACCCTACTACACTCCAGCCTGGGCAACAGACTCTATCTCTTTATTTAAAGACAAAAAACAAATAAAAACAAAGACCTTTCCTGACTATGCTGTTTAGAATAACAGCAACTCCTGCTTCAGCACTCTCCGTCCCACTTTCACTGCATTATTTTTTCTGTAATAGTTTCACCATCAGATAGATAGATTGATAGATACATACATACCTACATAGATAGATAGATACATAGATAGATTTTATCTGTTACTTAATTCTACTAGAATGTAAGCTATTTAAGCTCTGTGAAGGCAGGAATTTACTATTTTATTTACCGCTTTTCCTTAGCACCATGTCTGACACATAGTAGGTACTCAAATTTTTGTTGAAGCAATGCAAAAAATTAAGAGAATATCATAAGAGGGACTTGGATGCCCATTACCCAACTTAAGAAATTACAGCACACATACATACATATACAGCAACTACTTGGTTGAAGCCCTCGTGTACCCTTCCGCTTTGCATTTCCCCACTTTTCCTCCTCAGAAATAACCTCCATTTTCTTGTCAGCCCTTAAAAGAAAACCATCTTTATCCTCTTCACTTAAATATGCCTCTTCACTTTTTTTAATAACTTTTATTGTGTATTCCAATTTCACATGTAATGTATTTTCCAAATCAGAAAACATACAAGCACAAAGGGAAAAAATATGCCATAATCCTACCTTCCATTCTTGTTTTCTGTAGAACCTTAGGGAAGCCCCTTAACCATATAAGGAAACAAATTTCTCCAGGCGTTCACCGTGGCCTGAGTTTCCTCAGTTTTTCATCTATAAACTGGGGGTGATCATAATAGAACCTACCTCATAGGATTCTGGCAAGGATTAAGCGAAGGTCCACATAAAGAGTTCAACAACAGGCCGGGCGTGGTGGCTCACGCCTGTAATCCAAGCACTTTGGAGGCCAAGGCAGGCGGATCAGTTGAGGTCAGGAGTTCAAGACCAGCCTGACCAACATGGTGAAACCCCATCTTTAAATTAAAAAATAAAAAAGAGTTCAGCAACAGAGCCTGCCCAGGACATAGTAAGCACATAAATGATGGTGATCAGATAGCTGTTCACAGGATTTTATTATTATTTTTTGAGTACAGACTTTATGCCCTATGTAATTTGTAAATGACTGTGTAGGAACGCACAGTCCTTGTTGGGAGTTTCCCCACTAACCAGTAGGCTTACAGTCAAGGTAGAACATGCATTTGCATGGGGCTGCCATGAACTGACTTTGCTGTTTATCCTCTGTAGGTGAAGAACATCATTTACCATGCAGTGAAAGATGCGGTTGGCACCCTCAAGGCTCATGAATCCAAACTGGCAAGATCCTAGGCATGGAGAAACTCCAAACTCTCCTGTGAAGCAGGTCTTTCACTCACAACACTTACAGGGAACGGCAGGGCTCTTTGCTGGAGCAGAAGCCCTTCACCCGGAGCCAGTGTGGTCAGTATTCCAAACTCTCCAGCCACTCTCTTCTATGCTGCCTCAACACCGAAGGTTGACACAGGAAAGTCGTACTGTTCACACATACAGTTTCAGACTCCAAGCCAAGAGTGCCACATCCCCATCCTGTGGGCTTTTGGGAATCCAAATTGCCTGAACACAGCGGGGCTTTCCTGCACATTCTCCTGATTTGAGATTCATGGGCACACCTTTCTTTTCGTTTCTTCTTGTGCCTAGTTAAATGGGAATGTGTTTGGAGGTCAGGGAAATCACATAACTGGTACAAGTAGGGGGTAATTGCTTAAACATGCCTGGTGGAAGCCTGATAGCGTCTCTGCACATGACCTCTGACAAGGCCCATCCCAGGAGACGGGGTGAAGCCATTCCCCACACTCTCCTGTGAACACTGGAGCCTTGCAGGGCCCAGGGAGAACCCACTGCTTTTCCCAGGAGGCTCCAGGATTAGGAAATGTGTGTATTTAGTGAAAAATAGGTTTGTAGTGAAATAGTTACTATTTCATGAAAGTAGATATTTTTAGAATTTTTGAAATACCACAGTTGTTTTCCTGGATTATGAGGAAAGGCACATTACATTTAGTCTTCCTTTCAATATAAAACTCTTTGAAGAAATATGATTTTTAGAAATCAGCTACCCATTATAGCACAAAATCAGCCAAAGCAGAATTTCTTAAAATTGGCTTTTTTTTAGGATTCTTTTAGTTTCTCCCCCTCCCATCTTAGTCTTACCTTGAGGGAACAGTCATATGAGAAGGAACTTTGTCACCTCTGAGCTGTGGTGTGTTCCCTGGGGATTCCTCTTACGTTTCCAAATGGGAAGGACAGTTGATTTCCAACATGAGGTGGTTTTTTTTTTTTTT
>NW_016107589.1:538242-543066 GCF_001604975.1 Cebus imitator | reverse complement strand
GGGTTTCACTATGTTGACCAGGATGGTCTCGATCTCTTGACCTCGTGATCCACCCGCCTCGGCCTCCCAAAGTGCTGGGATTACAGGCGTGAGCCACCGCGCCCGGCCTGTGGTGGGATTCTTAAGCACACAGCCTGTCTGTCTGCGTGAAACGTGGCCATAGATCACCTTAGAGATGGTGGGAGAAGGCCCATATGGGACTTATCAAGCAGTAATTAAAGTACTTAATTGTGGGGTGAGAACAGACTGCATTCCAATTAGAAGAGGCTTTCTGGAGAGGAAGTTGTAAAGAATAGCAAGAGGTTATCAGAGGCTGCTTCTCTGGAACCTTTTGGGAAACATCCTCTAAAGCGTTTGAACCTGGAAATATAATTTATGTTAGAAATAGACCATTGTGTGGTTCAAGAATACTGAGCTTGAATAATACCATGACTCTTTGAAATACACAGTTCTGAATATGTCCTTTCAGCCCCATGGGCACAGGTTGATGCTGTGGTCACCAGAAGGATTACACCTCAACATAAAGGGTAGAGGAATGCAGAAGCTTTAAAATGGGACAGGAAAGGAGAGCAATAGGGCTGGGGGGTAGTGGATGGTTGGAGTTTGGTTGCTTTGCTGAAGATCAGGAGGCAGGCTAGCCTACATTCTGGTTATAAATGACTTTAGAATCAGGACATTCACTGCCACTAGTGCCTGCTGATGGGGGTGTAACTGGAGCCCCAGGCCCCTCTCCCAGCCCCTCTGTTTGAAAAGAAAGCTGACCCTTTGTTGGGAGTAACCACATTGAGAGCATAAACCTCTGTTCCCCTGCAAAGCTTAGGAGCTGGCAACCTAAAAAAGCAGACCAGCGGTCCAGTGGCTCACACCTGTAATCCCAGCACCTTGGGAGGCTGAGGCAGGTGGATCTCTTGAGCTCTCAGGAGTTTTGAGACCAGCCTGGGCAATATGGCAAAACCTCATTTTGGCGAAAAGAAAAAAAAGTACAGAAATTAGCTGGGCATTGGTGGCTTCGGCCTGTTTACAGTTCCAGCTACTCCAGAGGCTGAAGCAAGAAGATCACTCAAGCCCAGGAGGTGGAGGTTGTAGTGAGCTGAGATTGTGCCCCTGCACTCCAGCCTGAGCAACAGAGTAAGACCCTGTCTCAAAAAACAAAACATCATCAGGCCAGGGGAGATCCTCTTTCAACGGGGATGAGGAGTGGGGTGGACAGGTGCGGCTATACCTGTGAGCTCAGGTGGATGTCTCCAGGGCCTGTGATGAGGAAGAGAGTTTGCTAGTCAGCAGTTGGGGGATATAACCTGTTTAAAGTAGGCTTCCTGGGATCATCTTAGCAGCATGACTTGGTGGCTTTGTGACTCTCAACAGATTATTGAACCTTCTAAGCTTCTCATTCCCTTATCTTCAAAATGAGGGCAATTATAGCCCCTGCCTGATAGGGTGGTCAAGAGGATTCACTGGCAACGCAGTGAAGCTGTCAGCACAGGGACTGGCACGCAGTAAGCGCTGGAGGTGGGCAGGGGCGATTTCAGGATGGAACCACGACAACAGCCTAGGGCTTGAAACCCAAGAAAGATGAACGAGCGATTCCAGAAAGGCAGGGCACTGAGGATCGGAGGCGCGTGCCCGGCCACAGCAGGTGCTGGGGGGCGCGCCGCCGCCGAGGCCTCCCGGCCTCCCCTTTAAGAGCCGCCGCCGCCCACGGCCCGCCGCTGCGGCAGGGACCTCCCCTTTAACGGCGGCTCTGGGCGCTCCGCTGCCCCCGCGGCGGCTGCTGCAGCGGCTGCTGCTGCTACTGCGGCTCCTGCTGCCGCCGCCGCCACTCGGCCTCCGGCAGCTGCATCCTCGGCCGGGCCGGGTCCCCGCCCTGCGCCGCGCCCGGCCCCGCCATGGTGTCCTGGATCATCTCTCGCCTGGTGGTGTGAGTGCGGCGGCGGCGGGGGGTGATGCGGGCTGTGATGGAGGGCGGTGGTGTTAAAGCGCGGGTGGACTTCTCCGAAGCTTCGTGCAGCAGAGTCACCTAAAGGTGCTGCCTCCTTATTTGGGGTCCCCAGAGACATGGAGATGTGGCAGCCAGGACTGGAGAGGGGAATATTAGGGAAGCGTGGCAGGCCTGGCTTCCCAGGGACCTCACCCACATTCTTTATTAATAACCTCTTTTATTTCTACCGTCCTTGCTCCTGTGCCCATCCTAGAGGCTGAGCAGCAAGGCTTGATTTAGAAGGGGAGGCAGACATGGCCCCTCCCCCACCGAGCAGGTCTGGGCTGGAGGGGTCTTCAGACCCGGGCCCTGTCCCCCTGGGGGAGGGAACAGGGTGATGGAAGAGAGTGGAGCAAGGCAGGGCCTCATCACCATTCCACAGCTCTGAGCCATCGCCAGGCCCCTTGGCCTCTCGATTCCACTCACTGTCAGGAGACTGGGGACGAGGGCACATGCACTTACGGCCCCCCAGAGAGGAAGTCTGAGTATTGGGAAGCAGAAATGCTCGGAGGACAAAGTGTGGGCGGTAACTGGGAGAGATGTGTGTGCTCAGCCTGGGATTGTGGATGCCGCCGGGGGAGGACGCGCGGTGGCCTTCATTCCGGGCTGCCAGCCACACTGTGGAGCTGTCTCTGGCACCTCCCCGGGCCCCAGGAGAGAACACAAACCATTCCCCACGACCCCAGACTTTGTCTTTGAGGATTCTACCCCCCACTCCACCCGCACCGGCTAGTTTGGAAGTATCCTGCCTGTCCAGGTAGAAACAGGCAGCCCCACGGCACCCACACATTGTCAAGGGGCTGGGCCTGACAGGGGCTCCTCGTGGGCCTGGGAGCTATCCCCTGCCCTAATGAGGACCCTGCCCCTCGGCCTCCATCGTGGGGGACTGACAGCGGCAGCCCCGCCCTGCTCCTTTCTTCCCATTCCGTGCGCCTCACCAGGCAGCCAAGTGCTTCTGTCCTGGTTTCCTCTAGACTCTCGGGATGATCGCTCTCCTCTTCCCCTACCCACCCCAGGGGGAATGAGGGACCTCAGGCCTCCATGTGGCTTCGGGGTGGCTGCTTCTCTCTTGCCTGGGCAAGCCCCAAAGGGCATTGCTCCTCTTTTTTCCCAGCCTGTGTCTTATCTGCACTCTGCACTTGGATCACCAGCGGCCCTCCCCTGAGCGCCGTCCCTGTGGTGTTTACATGGGAGAATAAGCCGCTTTGCCTCTCTCCGGGCCTCCTGCCCCTGTGCCCTCTGTTCCCCAGGGCCCCGGGGCCACAGTGGTACCTCTGACTGCCAGGTAGGGTGCCCTGTTAGGTGGTATCAGGTTCCTTCACAGAGCCTGGCTCTGAGACAGGGGAGGTGGAAGGTAAGGGCAGTTGAGTATGAATGGGCATGAGGTCAAGAAGGAAGACACCTTGTGGCAGCGACCTGACTCCCCATCCCCATGACATGTTTGTGCATAGCCAAGGATCACAGTGCAAGGGACCACATTGTACCCTGTGGCCTCTGGGTCTTTCCCTGCCTCAGGGGCTAGAGAAAAACTGAACAGTGGAGTGGGGAGGGGCATCACCCTAGCTATCTGGGCATGTTCCACGCTGCTTTGCCCTTACCCACTGACCTGAGTTCATCAGTCCAGCAGGGAGTTCTGTCCCTCTTCCCCTTACTTACCCAGAGGCTGATGCAGAGCTGGGAGGGAGAGGCCATTGCCCTTGGCTAAGGGGCCCGGTAACCATGCCTGCCTCCCTAGGCTCATCTTTGGCACGCTGTACCCAGCCTATTCTTCATACAAGGCCGTGAAGACAAAAAACGTGAAGGAATATGTGAGTGGATGACCCTTCACCCCCTACCCAACCCACATGGCAGAGAAAGGGGAGTACACTGGGTCCTATTACAGATGGGGGTGACTTTGTACCAACGCTGTCAGCCACTAACAAGACCCACCAGCAAAGGAGGACCCAGAATGGCTGGCAGGCAGAAGTGGGGTCCTGGGTATTCTCCCCAGCTCAGGCATGCTTGACAGGCAGAGTTGGGGTCCTGGGTGTCACTGGTCCCCTCTGCCCCATGCCCCAGTGAGCGCTGCCCTCTGTCCCTCAGGTGAAATGGATGATGTACTGGATCGTCTTTGCCTTCTTCACCACGGCCGAGACGCTCACGGATATAGTGCTCTCCTGGTGAGGTCCAGCGTCCCCTCCTGCATCTCAGGGCCCAGGGCCTCTGCCTTTCTCTACCCAGCCACCCAAACAAAAGATTGGGCTTGGGTGAAGTTCCTTCTACTCCCAACAATTCCATGGGGTCCTTGATATCTCCCCTCTCATGTCTAACTTGATCTGCAGAAGAACATAGTAGTGCTGGGTGAGGTAGCTCATGCCTGTAATCTCAGCACTTTGGGGGGGTGCCAAGGCCAGTGGATCACTTGAGACCAGGAGTTTGAGACCAACTTGGGTAATACAGTGAGACCTTGTCTCTACTAAAAATTTATCTTAATTAACTAGGTGTGGTGGCATGTGGATCACTTGAGCCCAGGAGTTGGAGGCTACTGTGAGCCATGATCATGCCACTGCACTCCAGCCTGAGTGACAGAGCAAGACCTTGTCTCTTAAAAAAGAAAAAAGAGGGGCTGGGTGTGGTGGCTCACGCTTGTAATCCCAGCACTTTGAGAGGCTGAGGCGGGTGGATCACAAGGTCAGGAGTTCAAAACCAGCCTGACCAAGATAGTGAAACCCCATCTCTACTACAAAATACAAAAATTAGCTGGGCGTGATGGTGCACCGGTAAGCCCAGCTACTCGGGAGGCTGAGGCAGAGAATTGTTTGAACCCAGGAGGTGGAGGTTGCAGTGAGCTCAGTTCATGCCACTGC
>NW_016107589.1:531401-534890 GCF_001604975.1 Cebus imitator | reverse complement strand
GTAGAGACAGGGTTTCACCATGTTGACCAGGATGGTCTTGATCTCTTGACCTCGTGATCCACCCGCCTCGGCCTCCCAAAGTGCTGGGATTACAGGCTTGAGCCACCGCGCCCGGCCCTAGCATCACTTCTAACCTTCCCGCCTGGAGCCTCAGCTGAGCCCCTCAGTCCCCCTGGGATTAGAAAGGAGCAGTCCCATAAGCCCCATGGGAACCGCAGCGTGCTAAGAGGGAGGGGCTGGTGCTGCCAGGCACAGGGCACCCCCCGACTCTCTGCCCTGTACTCTGCACTTGCCCCTGTCCCAACAGGTTCCCCTTCTACTTTGAGCTGAAGATCGCCTTTGTGATATGGCTGCTGTCCCCTTACACCAAGGGCTCCAGCGTGCTCTACCGCAAGTTCGTGCACCCAACACTGTCCAACAAGGAGAAGGTTTGCCCCTACTCTCAGCTCACCTCCCAGACTGCCCCCAGCCAAGGCAGCCCAGAGCCTGTAGCCTCATACAGACTGGACTTCCCGAGGGTCCCAGAGCCTGAAGTGACCTGGCAGGGCTGCTGTGGCCTCCCAGAGCAGACAGGGGCCTCTGACCGGGGTGAACAAGGGTAGGGCAGGGCCTTGACAGCAGCACCCACTTCTCCTCTTCCTTCCCCTCCAATCCCGCAGGAGATTGATGAGTACATCACGCAGGCCCGAGACAAGAGCTATGAAACTATGATGAGGGTGGGCAAGAGGGGCCTGAACCTGGCCGCCAATGCTGCAGTCACGGCTGCTGCCAAGGTGAGATGGGGGCAGGCCTGGACTCCCAGGGCCCCAGCCTTGTACAAAGGGCCCTGATCAGGCTCCTTGGCCTCTACCCTGTCCTCGGGACTGTCGAGACTCTGGGCTTATGCAGCTAGAGGTTCCAGTCCAGGCTCCCCCGCTGTCTGCCTGAGTCACTTTCATTGTCCAGCCATTTTCCCATCTGTCCAGAAGGGAAATGTGGCCCCACTCCAGCCCTCAGCTCTGTCAGTGTGGGACTGGGTGAGGACCCTGTGGGGAGGGCACTGAGCCTGGGGCTGCTGCCAGCACCATGGTGACCGCTATCTCCACCCCGCCCCTTCCCCCCGGCTCTCCCGGTGCGTGGTGGTGACCCTAGGGCCAGGGGGTGCTGTCAGAGAAGCTCCGCAGCTTCAGCATGCAGGACCTGACCCTGATCCGGGATGAGGATGCACTGCCCCTGCAGGGGCCCGACGGCCGCCTCCGACCCGGCCCTGGTAGCCTTCTGGACACCATCGAGGACTTAGGTACAGGCAGGGCCCAGGATTGGGGAGGGGCAGTGAGGGCAAGGAACCCAGATGGGAAAGATTCCTCATCTCCTTTTCTCCCTGCACCTAGGAGATGACCCTGCCCTCAGTCTAAGGTCCAGCACAAACCCGGCAGATTCCCGGACAGAGACCTCTGAGGATGACCTGGGAGACAAGGCTCCTAAGAGGGCCAAACCCATCAAAAAAGTGCCCAAAGCTGAGGTGAGAGCACTGGCTGGAGCTTGGGGAAACGAGCAGGGGGTTGTGGCTCCAGGCTGAGCCCCATCTTCCTCCTTCTTTCCACAGCCACTGGCTTCCAAGACACTGAAGACCCGGCCCAAGAAGAAGACCTCTGGTGGGGGCGACTCAGCCTGAGCCCTCCACCTGGCAGGCTGCAGAGCAAGGATGAAGCCTCAGGAAGGGCCTCAGCCCCTGCCCCTGCTCCACACTGTGCCAGCAGCCCAGGTGTCTCCGGCCCCTGGGGCCCCTCCGATGGCCATTTCCAGTGCCTGCCCAGTGGCCACTCTTCTGGAAGGGGCTTGGAAAAGAGGAGGGAGGCCCAGTTGTGGGGGTTGAGGGTAGAGGCTGGACCAGAGGCTGAGGACTGAGCCACACAAGGAGGTGGCGGCTGCTGGGCCTGCACTGCTGTTCCGCTGCAGCCCCGCCCCCCCGCCCACCCAGTGCCTTGCTGAAGCCCATGGCCATCTGCTTCTCAGAGGCTCTAACGTTTCTCCACTGCTCATCTCGGTTTGGGAGCGGGGAGGGGGCAGTCCTAGTCCAGATAGACCAAGGACGGGCTGAAGGCACCTGGGGGAAAGGGAGCACATGAGGAGGACCTCGGGGACCCCAGGTGGGGCCTCCAGGTGCAGCTGTGGATGGAAGACGGCTTGGCATGTGCTTTCGGCGACAAGGACGGCCAGACCAGAGCTGCAGCTGGCGGCTCTTTTCCTGGTCACTGGGTGGGGCTGTGTGCCACATGCTCCCACATTAAAGAGGTGGGGGGGGTCTAGGGGTGTATGTGTGAGTGTCTCTTCTGGGTTTAGGGCTGGGGGCAGTTTGGGTCAAGGACTGTCCCTCCAGCAGTCACCTCCTCCCACCCTCAGCCCCACAGCCAGCTGGCCCTTTCCTTGCTCAGCCCTCCCTCCCAGGCGCTGAGCCTCAGAGGACCCTGGCCCATGAGAGAAGGGGGATCTGGGGGGCCCTTCACCTGCTCCTTTGCCCTTGCTCCCCTTCAGGTCACCCCATTCCCACTCCTCAGGGTCCGCCGCTCCTGGCTCTAGTACAGGCCCCTGCTGAGTGGGCTCCTCTCCTGTGCCCCTGGGGCCCATCCCCTCTTGCCCAGGGTCCCCGTCTTGTGCCAAGCAGACTGAGCGCTAAGACCTCTGGCAGAGCCCAGTCTCCGCCCACACCCCACCCCAGCTTCTGCCATGACTTCGATCAGGGCCAGGAGGAACACGTTGAGAAGAAAGAGAAATGCAGGAGCCTCGGGCTCCCAGTTCCTTGGGAAGAGGGTGCCCATTGGACCTTTGGCATTGGATGAGCCAATAAACCAAACTCTGGCACCTCATTTATTTTGGGCTCTGTGCTTTGTTCTTGCCCCACCAGCTAACAGGTGGGAAGAGCCTCAAGTGAGAAGCAGGACCCAGCTGAGGATGGGGGAGGTCAGCCTGTGACCCACAGAAGCTCTGATCACCAGCTAAGAGATGGGCTTGTGGGGGCTTAGTCTGAGAAAATGGTTTTGGGACTTGAGATAAAACCAGAGGCCTGGGCCAGGCGGGGTGGCTCATGCCTATAATCCCAGCACTTTGGGAGGCCGAGGCAGGCAGATCTTGAGGTCAGGAGATGAGACCAGCCTGGCCAGCATGGTGAAACTCCCTCTCTACTGAAATACAAAAACAAATTAGCCAGGCGTGGTGGTATGTACCTGTAATCCCAGCTACTCTGGAGGCTGAGGCAGGGGAATCACTTGAACCTGGGAGGTGGAGATTGCAGTGAACTGAGTCACAGCACTGCACTGAAACCACTGCACTCCAGCCTGGGCAACAGAGCAAGACCCCATCTCAAAAAAAAAAAACAGAGGCCTGGCTGGGTGTGGTGGCTTACCCCTGTAATCCCAGCAATTTGGGAAGCCGAGAAAGGAGGATCCTTGAACCCAGTATTTTGAGACCAGCCTGGGCAACATAGGAAAATCACATCTGTTTTTTTTTTTT
>NW_016107589.1:526982-530611 GCF_001604975.1 Cebus imitator | reverse complement strand
TGAGGCAGGAGAATTGCCTGAACCCAGGAGGCGGAGGTTGCGGTGAGCCGAAATCGCGCCATTGCACACCAGCCTGGGTAACAAGAGCGAAACTCCGTCTCAAAAAAAAAAAAATAATAATAATAATAATGAATACATAAAAACCAGAGGCCTAAGAAGGGCCAGGGGCTCCAACCCCCAAGGTTTGTTTTATCCCTCAGAATCCTACCCCAAGTCTTTAGTGGACCCTCTAGTATCAGAAAGAAAGTGCTACGTGTAGGCTCTGGGGGTGAAGATCCCAGTGAGGCCCCCAGGGGAGAGAGGACAGGGAGAGGACAGGATATGGGGCTGCTAGGCAGGGCTCAGGGACTGTGCCTAGAAAGACTAAAAATGCCAAAGGGGGTTGAGCCAGACACGTTGCTCGAAGAAGCAGTGATGGGGAAACCAAGACAAGGGCTTGTGGAGAAACCAGCCCTGTGGGTCCTGGGGAGAGAGAGGGAGCCAAGGGCTGAGACCAAGAGGCACAGCCTGTGTGGCACCAGGAAGGACAGGGGTCCAGCCCAGACTGCTGGGCCAGGTTGGAGGACAGGAGGCAGAGGGAGCTGCAGGGTGTGGGTCCGAGCCCGGGAGGCAGAGCCAGAGCTCCAGGGGCCAAAAGCACAACTGGCTGCGGATGAGCCCCTGGGAGGCCAGAACCCAATGGGAGGGAAAGGCAGAGGAGCAGAGCAGGTACGAAGGAGAGATTGACAGGAAAAGGGCCATAAGGGAGGAAAAAGGGGGCAGAGAAATAGCTCAACCTGTGGAAGGAAAATTGAGGAGGCAGAGCATGAGGTAGGTGAGATGTAGGATCTAGACCCAGGCTCTGGACCCCAAGTTTGGCAAAACGCTCTTACGCTAGGCTTCCCTCCTCCTTCCCTGGCATCACAAGGCATGTACACTTGCCACACTTGGGCCAAGCTAGCCAAGAGCCCCCTGAACTGAGGTCACAGTGGGGCATGTGAGATGTCCCTTTTGTCTTCCTTGGAATCCTCCAGTCGACCAGCCCTGCGAGGGGCACCGCCTTCACCATCAGCCTCTGAGAAGTTTTGGCCCATTTTTCTTTCCATCAGAAAGGAGAGGAAGATACCACGGTAAAATTCAGGGGAGGAATTCATTCTAGAAAGATCCCGAGAGAGTAAGATGCTGCAGTCCCACGCTAACAGCTACCATATGCCCAGGAAACCAGGTTAGGCGCTCTTTAACCTAAATCTCATTTGCTGCATATCTCACACACACACACACACACACACACACACACTCAGGAGCATGCTCGAACCCACGGTGACTGATGGCTAGGCAGGTCATGGCAGATTCTGCATTGCCAGGCTCTGCATGCGCATCAGGGGTTCCCTGTGTCCACAGGAACATGCTCAGATTTCCAAGCTCATTGGTCTGTTGCTATGGAAACATTCAAGCTTCTAGAACTCTGGGCACAGGGCCTGCCCCTCCCTGGTGCAGAGGAGGTGAGGGGAGATGGAGGGTGACAAGAAGAATGGGTCAAAAGGCTCCTGGGAAAGAGGCTGGCTGGTGGGACACATCTGGGTCTAGGTGACCCCTCATTCCCTGGGACAATCTCCCTCTCCCCTCTCCCCTCTCTCCCCTCCCCTCTGCTCCCATAGATCTCTCCAAGCCAGGGGAGTGAAAAACAGATGCCAGACAGAGGTGGATGGCCAGCACTATGTGGCGAGTGGCTCCATCACTGCCTGGGTCCCCAGGGGCCTTTGAGAGGTATTAGCTTTGGGTAGGGACTGGGACAGGCTAGCGCTGGGTCCCACGCCCAGGCCTCCTTGGGATCGCTGGGCAGCCCTCCAGGCCTGAGGTTGCTGGCTATAACAGCCTCAGGTCTCTAGCTTCTTCAGCTGGCTCCCCCTCCCTTTCTTGCAGTGCCCTACACCCGGAGAACCTGCTTAAAATGGGATTTCCAGGCTGTGACGTCAGAGGAAAGCCAGCCGCTCCATCCAGCCTCTGCCAGCTTTCCCTTGATCGGCAGAGCTGAGCCCAGCTTTGCTTGGCCTGCAGGGAGGCAGGGCGGGCACAGGAGGGAGGGGCCTTGGGGGCTCTGAGCCACGGTCTCCGTATCTATGGCATCCAGAATGACAGGGAGAAGCTGTTTGCAGGCCAAAAGCTCCTGGTGGCTTCCCTACTATCTTCCATCTCCCCCAGTACACGATCACCTCCCTCCAGCACTTCCCCAGTTTCTCCCTCTCTGCGCTGGGTCAGGTCTATATGGAGGAGGAGGGCATCTCCTGTCCTTACCGGGCAGCTTCTGTGTGTGCCCTGCCTGAAACTGTGCCGTATCCAGGCTGGAGGCTGCGAGGGGTGGGAGGGATGCCTGCGAGGATGAAAAGCCCACTAGGTGGCGCAGCTGCCTCCCTATATGGGATTCCCCGGCCCCGCTAACAATCTTCTCCCGCCGACAATAGGCTCAAGGTTTGGTGAGCATAGTGTCTCATCCTATGCTCTCTGGAGCTGGAGGTTCATGAAGAAAGCTTCCTTGTGGGCGAACAGGGCATCTCCTCCTCAGCCCAGTCTGTGTGCACACCTACTGCCCCAGGAGATGGTCAGGCCTAGAAGAAGACCCCCACTTTCCTCACCCCTGGGAGGGACCCAACTTTTTTTTTTTTTTGAGACAGTCTCGCTCTGTCGTCCAGACTGGAGTGCAGTGGAGCGATCTCGGCTTGGCTCACTACAACCTCTGCTTCTTGGGTTCAAGCAATTCTCCTGCCTCAGTCTCCCAAGTAGCTGAAATTATAGGCACAGGTCCACCACCTCTGGCTAACTTCTTTTTTTTAGTAGAGATGGGGTTTGGTCATGTTGGCCAGGCTGGTCTTGAACTCCTGGCCTTGAGTGATCCGCCCACCTCCGCCTGTCCGCCTCCCAAAGAATACAGGCGTGAGCCACCACACCCAGCCCCAACCTAGGCTTCTGAAATGGCATCTAAAGAGGCTGCTGGAGCTTGATTTTAGGGTCAAGAAGGGAGAGGGACCCCTGAGGCTGCAAGGAGTGGGGAACTGGGGTGAGGGGGGCATGGGGAGGGAGAAGTTGAGTCCAGAGGGAAGGAAGCTCATATAGCTGCAGTATTCCCTGGATATGGCCTCCATGATGGCCACAGTGACAGTCCCAGGCCTGCTCCAGGTGCCCTCTGCCCCATCCTGTATTTTCATGTGGGGTACTGTGAAGCTGAAAAAGATAGGCTGGGCGCTGTGGCTCATGCCTGTAATCCCAGCACTTTGGGAGGCCGAGGCGGGTGGATCACAAGGTCAGGAGTTTGAGACCAGCCTGGCCAACATAGCGAAACCCCGTCTCTACTAAAAATACAAAAAATTAGGCCAGACACTGTGGCTCAAGCCTGTAATCCCAACACTTTGGGAGGCAGAGGCTGGCAGATCACTAGGTCAGGAGTTTGAGGCCAGCCTGGCCAATATGGTGAAACCCCGTCTCAACTAAAAATACAAAAAAATTAGCCAGGTGTGGTGACGTTTGCCTGTAGTCCGAGCTAGTCGGAAGGCTGAGGCAGGAGAATTGCTTGAACCTAGTAGGCGGAGGTTGCAGTGAACAGAGGCCATTGCACTCCAGCCTGGGTGACAGTGCAATACTCTGTCTCAAAAAAA
>NW_016107589.1:520086-526952 GCF_001604975.1 Cebus imitator | reverse complement strand
AAAAAAAAAAAAAAAAAGTAAAAAGAAAAAGAAAAAGTCTCTAGTCTCCAAATCCTGGAATCCCATAGTATTCTTGCAGGTGCTGGGGATGAGGCTCCTCAATGACCGGCCTTTCCCTGACCTTTTTCCCAAGTTGACCCCACCAGCCCTGCGTCCCCTATGAATTACCCTCTCCTTTTGTTCCAGCCAGATAAGCAATCAATAAATAATGCTGCTTGAAATATTGATGGTGAGTTTTACACCAACACCCCTTAACTGTTCCTGTCGTTTTCCTGACAGGGAAATGCATGGTGCCCCAGACAGCTCTTTCTTGTCTTGGCCAACAGAGGGTCTTTCTTTGCCAAGATGTCAACCCATTCCCGTCTCAGCCAGAATCATGATTCAGTCCCCTCAACTAAGAAAAGGAAGGGTCCCCCAGAGATCAACTCAACCAGCACCTCCAACCCAGAGGGGTGGGGTAAGCGAAGCCAGGCAGAAGCCCTTCCTGATACCTTGATTTCCCATGGTATGATTGAGATCCCATTTCCTCTGCTCCATGTTCATCTGGGCCTGTCAGGTCCAGCTTTCTGCGTGGTCAACTCAGGAGACTGAAGTCTCCCTGCTTGCTCCTAGACTATTTGGAGTCTGAGTAGAGGACATTCATGTGCTCCCAGACTCCTTGAGCCCAGGTTACTCTCATTTGGTTTTGTTCTCTTGGAAGAAGGGGAGAAGTGGAAAGGACAAGGAGGTGGAGAGGAGGAGCACTGAAACTCTGGAGCCCAACTCACGCAGTACCAGTTCCCTGATCTGCAAAAGCCATGACCACTCAAATCTTTTTTTTTTTAGAGGGAGTCTCACTCTGCCACCCAGGCTGAAGTGCAGTGGTGCAGTCTCGGCTCACTGCAACCTCCACTTCCCAGGTTCAAGCAATTCTCTGCCTCAGCCTCCCAAGTAGCTGGGATTACAAGCACCTGCCACCAAGCCTGGCTAATTTTTGTATTTTTAGTAGAGACGGGATTTCAGCATCTCAGGCAGGTTGGTCTTGATCTCCTGACCTCGTATTCCATCTGCCTCAGCCTCCCAAAGTGCTGGGATTACAGGTGTGGCCCACCGTGCCTGGCTGTTTTGTTTGTTTGTTTTTTTGAGACAGAGTCTTACTCTCCCAGGCTGGAGCTGCAGTAGCGTGATCTCGGCTCACTGCAATCTCCGCCTCCCAGGTTCAAGAGATTCTCCTGCCTCAGCCTTCTGAGTGGCTGGACTACAGGCATGTGCCACTAAGCGCAGCTAATATTTGTATTTTTAGTAGAGACAGTATTTCACTGTGTTGTCCTGGCTGGTCTTGAACTCCTGATCTCAAATATCTGCCTGCCTCAGCCTCCCAAAGTACTGGGATTACAGATGTGAGCCACGGTGCCTGCCCTCAAATCTTTATTTTTCCCTGAGACACAGGGTCTTTCTCTGTTGCCCACACTGGAGGGCAAAGGCACAATCAGGGCTCAATGCAGCCTTGACCTCCTGGGCTCAAGCAATTCTCCCGCCTCAGCCTCCTGAGTAGCTGGGACCACAGGTGCATGCCACCACACCTGGCCTTTGTGTGTGTGTGTGTGTGTGTGTGTGTGTGTGTGTGTGTGTGTGAGAGAGAGAGAGAGAGAGAGAGAGACAGAGAGAGACAGAGAGAGAAAGAGAGAACTAGCCTTTATTGCAGCATGAATCGAGTGAAGGTGACTGCATGTCAACAGCTCTCTAGGAGCCGCCAAAGGCTATGGGCCTGCCCTGCCCCTGCAACAGGCCCCCTAGGGACTAGAGCAAGGCTCCCCCCAGGAAGGGCGAGGTGTGCTTGTAAACAGGGGCCCAGACAACACGGAGAGGGGAGGCAGCATCATCGGGTGCAGCTTTGCTACAAGAAAGATTGTTCTTAATATCTTTTTCTTTCTTTCTTTTTTTTTTTTGACTCTCACTCTGTCACCCAGGCTGGAGTGCAGTGGCATGATCTCAGCTCACTGCAACCTCTGCCTCCTGGGTTCAAGAGATTCTCCTACCTCCACCTAGAGTAGCTGGGATTACAGCCATATGCCACCACGCCCGGCTGATTTTGGTATTTTTAGTAGAGACAGGATTTCACCATGATGGCCAGGCTGGTCTTGAACTCCTGACCTCAAGTGATCCACCAGCCTTGGCCTCCCAAAGTGTTGGGATTACAGGGGTGAGCCACTGTGACTGGCTGATTGTTCTTAATTTCAAAGAGGTGACACTGCCAGGTCTAGCTCTGCCCTCTGGAATGCTGGAAGGCTCTGGAAGCTCCTGCCTGCCTGGGGATTTAGGCCCACCCACTGCCCGTGAGCTGGCCCCAGGCACACTGCAGCCACACAAAAACACTGGCAGCTGACTCCAAGTTTCAGAAACATGATTAGAAAAGAACTGGACCTCAGCAGCAGATTTGCTGGGGAAGTTCTGGGTGAGCTGGAGATAGGGATAAAGCAGGTTTGCTGGGCAGTGGCCTCAGGCTGTTCCAGGGCACTCATCACATAGAGCCCTGTGGGAGCAGTGTGCGGCCCACACCCATCGCAGTGTTATCCTGATGCATAACAGCAGACACTCTGGAAGAGAAACCCACCTGCCCCATGTGGCACAGGGCTCCCAAATGCTTCCCTGTGGAAGGAACCCTGCTCCCAATGACACCTTGTCACACTTCACTGAACCCTTCCCCCAACACCCCCTAGAAACACAGACACCGGGAACAAACTCTCCATGCCAGGAATGAAGCCTTTGGCTAAGCCAGAGACTCATCAGTGCACGGATGGTGAAGAGAGGAGGTACTCAGCCCTGGGGACACCATCACTGTCCTGCTCTGACCCACAGGTGGGAGGAGGATGCTGAGCTCCCAGTGTGTGAGGCCAGGAAGATGGCTCAGAAAGACAGAGGCCTGGGGCTGAGGCTGTGCCCAGAGCTGGTGTGGAGAGGGGCCCACGTGGGGGCCTTTGCAGAAGCAGCTCAGAGAACTGAGGTTTGAATCCTGCCTCAAGCACAGGTTTCGGGACGGCAAGTGCCTAGACAAGGCAGGTGACATGGCAATCGATAAATGAGGTGTTGAAGATGTCATTGAAGAAGTCGGGGTGGTACCTGCTGGCTCGTTCACAGTTGGGGGTGAAGTTCACCTCCAGGATCTTTGGCCGCGTCACCTGCTTTCCATCTGGACGGTGTCCCACTTCAGTATGAGGTCGACGGCATACATCTGGCCAATTTTTTTTAATGATTTTTTTTTTTAGAGACAGGGGTTGCCCTATGTTATCCAGGCTGGTCTCAAACTCCTGAGCGCAAGGGATCCTCCTGCCTAGGCCTCCCAGAGTGTTGGGATTACAGGTACGAGCCACCGTGCTGGCCCCACTCAGATCTTTGCATGCACATTTCCTTCTGCACAAAGCACCTTGTTCACCTGCTTCACCTGCTCAGCTCCTGTGTGGGCTTCAAGCCTCAGCTCAGAGTGACTCCTCCACCCACCTCTAAGCTGTCAGATGCCCTTCCCTGGCCCCTCCACACAGGCCCCTCCCACACCTGTCCTCCTCCCCCCACCACCCCACAACAGCGCACATCACCCTGTGTGGTCATTGCCTGCTTCCTGGTCTGTTTCCCCACCAGCCTGAAGGCTGGGGCGTAGGCAATGGGCCCAGCTGGCTCCCCACTGTTTGCCCAGCATCCAGCACGGGGACTGGCACATGATAAACACTTGGCACATTGTTGTGGAATGTTAGAGCGCTATCCCTTCAGCAATCTTCCACTCCTGGAAAAACAGCAACCTTGAAACTTCAGTGTCTCTCAGCTGAGCTGTTGCCTACGCCCGAAGATGGGTGTCTGCGCTAAACAGGAGCTGCCCGGATTGGCTGCCCTCGCCCTGGCTGCCCCAGTGTATGCCCACGCTCACTTGCACTCCTTTTCTCTCTCTCACACACAGATGGGAGTCAGCTTTCCAGCCACATTCAGTTCTCACTTTAATTCAAATGCTAAATTGGGAAGAAGAGCAGCTTCACACTCTCGATTTAGCCTGGAAGAGAAAAAGTGAGACAGCCTGGATGTTGCCAGGAAAAGGAGAAAGAGAAAGCAGGGTCTGGGGCTGGAGGGTGGAGACAAGTGTGCCAGAGCCCAAGGAAAGACAATGCAAGCCCCACCACCCAGCTCCTAAAAATAAACCACCCAGAGCTCTGACCCCAGCGTGGCCCTCAAAGCCTCTTTCCTACAGCAGGGCAACCATTCCCCGCATTATCTCCATCTGGTGGGGGTGGGACTGGGGGAACAGGGAGTGTCTGAATATTAAAGCTATCCAGGGAGGAAGACGCTGCTGCTTTGGTCACTGGTAGTAGGAAACCATGAGGTCCTTCTGAAATCTGACTTTGATTCCCCTTGTTGAGAGCTACAGGCTATGATGAATTAGAACTCTGAAGCCAAGGCCAGGCGTGGTGGCTCACGCTTGTAATCCCAGCACTTTCGGAGGCCGAGGCGGGTGGGTCACTTGAGGTCAGGAGTTCAAGACCAGCCTGGCCAACATGGTGAAATCGTGTCTCTACTAAAAACACAAAAATTAGCCGGGCATAGTGAAGGGCACCTGCAATCCCAGCTACTCAGGAGGCTGAGGCAGAAGAATTGCTTGAATCCAGGAAGCCGAGGTTGCAGTGAGCTGAGTTTGCTCCACTGCACTTTAGCCTGGGGGACAGAGCGAGACTCTATCTCAAAAAAAAAAGAATTCTGAGTCCACATCAATGTTCACAGCAGCATTATTCCCAGTCGCCAGGAGGTGGAAAAAATCCTCTGTCTGTCAGTCCATAAATGGATAAACAAAATGTGGTATCTGCATACAATGAAACATTATTCAGCCTTAAGAAGGAATGGGATTTTGACACATGCTACAATATGGATAAGCGCTGAAAACATTATGGCAGGTGAAATAAGCCAGACACAAAAAAATATTGTGTGATTGCACTTACATGAGTACCTAGAATAGTGAAATCCATAGAGACAGGAACTGTGAGATTAGCAGGCAGCCAGGCATGATAGCCCACGCCTTTAATGCTAGCATCTTGGGAGGCCAAGGCGGGTATGTCACTTGAAGCCAGCAGTTCAAGACCAGCCTGGCCAACGTGGCAAAACCCCATTTCTATTAGAAACGCAAAAATTAGCTGGGCATTGTGGTGCACACCTGTGGTCCCAGCTACTCGGTAGGCTGAAGCAGGAGAATTGCTTGAGCCTGGGAGGCAGAGGTTCTAGTGAGCTGAGATTGCGCCACTGCACTCCAGCCTGGGAGGAACAGGGAGTCCTCATTTAAAGGGTGCAGAATTCCTGTTTGAGATGATAAGAAAGTTCCAAAAAGGACAGTGGTGATCGTTGTACAACAGTGTGAATGTACTTAATGCCATTGAAGTGTACAGTTAAAATGGTTCAAATTGTAAATGTTTGTATATTTTATAATAAGAAATAAACATTAATAATTAAAATTTTAAGCTGGGCACTGTGGCTCACACCTGTAATCCCAGCACTTTGGGAGGCTGAGGCAGGTGAATCTCCTGAGGTCGGGAGTTTGAGACCAGCCTGATCAACATGGAGAAACCCTATTTCTACTAAAAATAAAAAATTAGCCAGGCGTGGTGGCAGGCACCTGTAATCCCAGCTACTTGGGAGGCTGAGGCAGGAGAATTGCTTGAACCAGAGAGGTCAAGGTTGCTGTGAGCCGAGATCACGCCCCTGCACTCCAGCCTGGGCAACAAGAGGGAAACTCTATCTCAAAATAATAATAATAATAATCATCATCATCATCATTATTATATATGTAAAACACCGAGTCCAATGTCAACTTTAAGACACTGTTGTTTCCTGCCACGATGGCCCTCTCTGCAGCTGGATCACAGGGAAACTGGATCCTGTAAGTTCCAGACCCCTCCCTGTGCATGTGGATAGGAACAGAAGTGCTGCCTCTGGCCAGAGTATGGTAGAGGCCTTTCTGAGGATGTTCCTAGGGGCAGGAGCTGACCCTCCCGCCCGTATGGCTGTTTGTCAGTGTGATGGTGGATGGAAGCTCTCTCTCCTGTGCCAGGCGCCAGCTTCCTTTCACTCACGCATGTTGACCTTGCCTTAAAACAGGGTTCCCATATGGAAGGAGTTGAGAGAAAGATGGTTGGAGGAAGGAAAAACAACAGGGCCCTTCCATCAGCCTCCCTACTGCCGCTGTACCGGGGGATATGAATGTTCCTTTGGGCTGGGCGGCTTGTCAGTCGGCGTGGGTGTCAGCTTTTCTGGCTGTCTTTCTGTCTCTGCCTAGGAGGGCCCTGCAGGAGCCCCTGTGATAGCTGGTGCGTCCGACCCCATCCTCTCTCCTGGACCATCACATGGGTGCCTGCCAGTCTCACCACCTGCCCTTCCCCTGAACCCCAGACTCCAGTGATGATTTTTTAAATGGCAAGTTGGCTCTCTGATTGCCTGGGAAGCACTTCAGGGGGTGGGAGCTGGATCAGGGCCCCCGCATTCATTGTGCTTCCCCATGACAGTGTGTGTCACACTGCTCCAAGCACCTCTTAACGTCTGTCTCCCCCACTGGGCTGTGAGCTGCCAAAGAGGGGGACCCTCCTTACCACTCTTTGTGTCGTTAATGCCTAGAGCAGAAATGATGAGAAATACTTGTTGAATGGATTAATTAAAATGACCTGTTCCTATGTCTGTCCCCCCAAACAACTTGGCTCAAGAACCCTGCAGGCTGAAAGTGAAAGCTTCATCTGATTCATTCCAGGGCCCCAGAGAAGAGTTCTCGGTAGGAGCTGGGGTTCAGCTGTAGGGCTCTGAAGCCAGACCATCTGAATTGGAGTCCTGGCTCCACCAGTGGGCAGCTCTGTGCCCTGCAACAAATC
>NW_016107589.1:496777-519839 GCF_001604975.1 Cebus imitator | reverse complement strand
AGAGACAGGGTTTCACCGTGTTGACCAGGATGGTCTCGATCTCTTGACCTCGTGATCCACCCGCCTCGGCCTCCCAAAGTGCTGGGATTACAGGCTTGAGCCACCGCGCCCGGCCCACCTGCCCTCTCTGAGTACGTTTTCTCATCAGTGAGATGGGGGTGAGGATGGCACCTGCCTCATAAGGCGCTGTGAGGACAAATGCCCATCAAGTGTTTAGCACAGAGCCTGTCACATGGTTAACATGTATTGGGGTAAGGGCGGGGATAGAGAATGTGTCCAGAGATTAAGGAAAATCAGAGGAAATAAGCAGCACAGATATTATTATTGCTGTTTTCCCTGCATCCTGGTGTTTGTTGGAGTGTAAGTTGGGTGTGAGGCCAGTGCCAGAGTGGGGTAACCCCAGGGAGTGCCTGCCCCCTCCCTGCCCATCCCCCACACCAAGGCCTGCAGAACCCAAGCTCACCCACCAAGAAGCTGAGCAGCCCCAGCGCTGGGCGGTGGTGAGGGGCCAGAAATAACTGCCGTTGCTATTCCTGCCTTTCTGGGCTGGGTGGAAACGCTGCCTTTCTAATCTAAAGGCTGCTCTCAACTTCCTGCACATCAGTGGGCTCTTATGTAATGCTCCCCTCCCTCTCCTGCCCAACGAGCTTCCAGAGATTTCTGCAGCCGGCTGGCTTTACTGCACACGCAGCTGGGGGTAGGGGGAGCAAAGAAATCACTACAGACTGAATTGTCCTCTGAGCCCAGGGTCCTGCCAGCCTCAGGCCTGGGAGAGGGACTGACCAGCACAGGGCAGAGGGGCACATGTCTAAGGGCAGCAGCCTTGTTCTGCATCTGCAGGGCACAGCAGGGCACAGAAGACCCATCTCCACCCACTCCCTCTTCCCTTTACAGACGCCCCCAGGACAGACTGTGCCCCTCCCAAGTGCTGATGCCCCTGGGGCTTCCATCTCAGGCCTAACCTGACTCTACCCTGCGCATCACTCCCCAGGCAGCCTCTGGGGACAGCAGCCCAGACCCCCTTTCCTGGACTAACCCCCCACCCCCAGCCACCAGGGGCTCAATCCTGTGCTGTCTTCTCTGCACCCCATGGATCCTGTCCAGAGCACGCCAGACACCCTCTTCAGACGCCCTGTCTCTCAGACCTCAGCAACACCCCGCACAGCCCTTCACGTAGCATGAGACCCAGTGTTGTCCTCTGGCATCTTGAATGAGTAGATGAGACCGCTTCACACTTCAGCACTCCAGGATGATCCTCCTTCTCTCTCCCGTCTTCCCATGTCACTGCCCCCTCTCACCTACCCCCCAGGGCACCTTCTGTCCCACCTCATCCTGACTCCTCAAGTTTCTTCTCACCCCTCAAGGCCCTCCCTGGTGTAGGAGCAGAACTGCCCCAGACCCATTCAAGGCTCAGCAGCCTTCGGTTGGAAAGTCGGTTGGTTGGAAAGTGTGACAGGTGCCCCAGACAAACCCCAAGAGAGTCACTTCCTGAGACCCGGGCTGGCCACGGGCAAACCACGGCTTGAGCAGCTCACATGGGTGCTGACGTAGCCCACGGCTGGGGAGGAGGAAGCAGCAATGGAAAAAGGGGCTTGTTTTCTTCTGAGAGCTGCAGCCGGCTCAGTCCTGGATCAGGTATTGGAGATGGGATGGTTCCACTGGCTTTCTCCTGGAGCCTCAATGGCCTTGGGGAGGCTCAGTTCTCTCTCTGCCTCCTTCTCCTCTCCTGCTTGCAAGGAAAGGTCTAAGTGCAGACAGCAGCTGAGGACCTCTCACCTTTCCCCCAGCTTCTGGTATCAGTCACTTCTCCAGCAAGGTCTGAGAGCCCCAGGTCATCCCTAAGCACCCCTGAGGCCCAGTGGGACCCCAGACCAGGGGGCAGTGACTCGGAGCCTTCCTTACCTCCAACCTGGTTTCCTGCACGCCCCAGGCCGGTTGTTTCATCTGGTCTGTTGGTCACAAGCTGGGTGCTCACTAGCCCCAGCTGAGATTTGGCTCCATGGGAGGGGCCGATTCTTTTCACCATCTCCTCCCTTTCCTCTCCCCCCAATCACAGCAAACAGGAGTGTATCATCATTGGCCAAAAGACAGACCAGAGGGGAGTGTGGTGACTCAGATGCCCCAGCCTTGAGGCTGAGAAGTCAGGTCAGCAGCATAACCCTATCTAGGGAGGTGAATTTCAGCCCTTTTCCTGAAGGTCTAAGGCCAGGGCAGCATGCAGCATTCTGAGCTCAGCTCCTCCCCGATTTCCTGGGTGGAAGCTGCCTTCCAGGAGCTCACACCACAAGGGCTGGGCAGGGTTGAGAAGGGCCACCTTGTCCTCTGTATGAACTGTGAGGACAGAACAAGGGAGAGTGGAGGTGGACTGGTATGTTTGGCTCTGCAGAATTCTTGCTGTCCATGCCGTCACCTGAGGTCCCAGACAGGTCACAGCCAGACTGCCTTCCCTCCTGAGGCCTCTGCAAGGCTGGCCCTCTGCCCGCAATGCTCTCCCCACCACACCCCTCTATGCAGAGTCGGTTTCTTCTCCTCTTTTTTATCGCTGCATAAATGCCACCTCCAAGATGCCTTTCCCTCACCTTCCCAGTATATAAGCCACACTCACCATGATCTGAAATTATCCTTTTTATTTGCATAACTGTTTATTTCTGTCTATCCCACGGAATGGTATTTTCCATGAGAGCAAAGCCTCACTGCAGAATCCCTAAGACTTAGCATTGCACCCAATACACGCAGTGGCCAATAAACCTTTTTAAAAGAGTGAATGTTTTATTTAATTTGCTACTTCCCAAGAGGAAATCTCTCTACTCCAGCCCATTTCTCCACCTTCCAGCCTCATTTTCCCCAGACAGACCACGCATGGCCTGAAACAGCTTCTCACTTCTCCATCCACAAAGTTTGGGCCTTCTCATGTTCCTTCTCCTCCAAAATCTCTTCATTGTCCCTGCCCTTCTCCCAGGCCCCTGCAATCTCTCTCTCCTCTTATCTCCTATGTTCCTTAGTGTCACTGAGTTCTGATGGCTAACAGGGCTGCCTCCTTCCTATTCTTTATTCTCTTGTAACATAGAAACCAGGCTCCTTTCTATCCAGCTGTAAGCTCCTTAGAGGCAAAGGCCTATGCCATGGGTCTTATTCCCAAACCTTGACTGCAGTAGGTCCTCAGGGAAGTTTTTATTGTTGTTGATAATGGTGTACAACTGGCTGGATTGTGAGTAAGAGAAACAGAAGATGTTTTATTTTATTAATAAAAAAAGAATTCATTGGCCTGCATAACTAAAAAGCCCAGGTGAGTTCAGGGACCTTCTGTATGTCTGTCTCTTCTGTATGTCTGCCTCTCTTCTCTCTGACTTCCCTGCATTGACTTCATTCTCAGGCAGGATCTCCAGGCCTGTGAGGGAGATGGCCTCCAGGCTTACATCCTATTGGCTTAGTACCATCAGGGAAAGGGAATTTCCCTTTCCCAAGAGTTCTGGAAAGTCTCAGAAGCGATTCTCATTGGCCTGGTTTGGGTCATGTGCCCATCCTGACTCAATCACTACAGCTAGGGAAATGAACCATTCCTAGGCTAGGCCACCCCTGGATGGATGGCCAGGCCCCGGGAACATACCTACCCATAGATCTAGGGCGGGGCTCTTGCCCCCAATCACATGGATTAGGGTGGCTCCCCAAAAGAAATTGCTGGCTGGGGAATAGTAATAAGAAGAAAGAGGAATTGATGTTGTTCATGCAAAACAAAAGATGTAGACTCTGAGAATTTCCTGTGTTGAGCTTCAGCAAGGACCTGAAAATACCTTAGGTGAGCTGCACGGGAGAATCATCGGGGACCTGGTTTGCCCTGGCTGGGGGAGGAGGATGTTCTCTCTGGGTCTGGGTGTCTTTTCAGGGACAGCACAAGAATCCCAGGCTGATGCCCCGGCTCAGTGCTGGCACTCACAAGCTCAGGAAGATTGTGATTCAGTTGGTCCAGGGCAAAAACCTGTGTTTTCCAGACCTCCACAGGTGATTCTGCTGCACCGTCAAGGTTGAAAAATTCTGCTCTAGGAAACGTTCTACTGCAGCAAGAAGGATTCAGATCAACTCTTAGGGATTATGTCCCCTGTGATAGGATGCGTATGATTTTCCCCATTTGCATAGCTTTTTCCAGAAAAGGGGCACTGGAGTTTTCTTGGAGGCTGAGGATGGATGGGTGAACTGTTGATGACCCTATGGATCCAAAGCCCCTGAAAATAATAGCCACTGTTTGTTGAATGCCAATTGCAAGGCAGGTACTGTGCACTGGGACTTGACATACGTCAGCCCAGATGAATTTCAGTCCTCACAACAATACTCCCATGTGGGTATTATTATTATGATTTTTTTTGTGACAGAGTCTCCCTCTGTCACCCAGGCTGGAGTGCAGTGGCACAATCTCAGCTCACTGCAAGCTCCACCTTCCAGGTTCAAGTGATTCTCCTGCTTTAACCTCCTAAGTAGCTGGGACTATAGGTGCATGCCACCATTCCAGACTAATTTTTTTGTATTTTTAGTAGAGATGGGGTTTTACCGTCTTAGCCAGACTGGTCTCAAACTCCTGATCTAGTGATCCGCCCACCTCAGCCTCCCAAAGCGCTGGGATTGCAGGCGTGAGCCAGTACTCCCAGCCCATGTGGGTATTATTAACATTAGCCCCATTTTATAGTTGAAGAAACTGAGATACAAAAAGCTTGCCTAGCCCGGCAAGATGGCTCACGCCTGTAATCCCAGCACTTTGGGAGGCCGAAGCAGGCGGATCATGAGCTCAGGAGTTTGAGACCAGCCTGGCTAAGACAGTGAAACCCCGTCTCTACTAAAAATACAAAAAAATTAACCAGGCATGGTGGCATGCACCTATAGTCCCAGCTACTCAGGAGGTTGAAGCAGGAGAATCACTTGAACCTGGGAGGCAGAGGTTGCCAAGAGCCAAGATCACGCCACTGTACTCCATCCTGGGCGACCGAGGGAGACTCCGTGTCAAAAAAACCAAAAACCAAAAAGTTTGGTTGGGTGCTGTGGCTCACACCCATAATCCCAGCACTTTGGGAGGCCCAGGTGGGTGAGTCGCTTCAGCTCAGGAGTTCAAAACCAGCCTGGCAACACGGTAAAACCCCCTCTCTACAAAAATACAAAAAGAAAAAAAAAAAGAAAGAAAAGAAAAGAAAAGAAAAAAAAAACAAATCCAGGTATGGTGGCATCCACCTGTAGTCCAAGTTACTCAAGAGGCAGAGGCTGGAGGATCACTTGACCCTGGGAGGCAGAGGTTGCAGTGAGCTGAGATCGCGCCACTGTACTCCAACCTGGGTGACAGCGTGCGACCCCCTCTCAGAAAGAATTAAAAAAAAAACCTTACCTGGCTAAGGTACCCTACCAGGGAGTGGCAAAATGGACATTCTGACACAGGACCATCTGGGCTGCAACGGCCTGGCCTTCCTGCCCTTACGGCAGGAGTCCTCTGAGAGGTGCATCACCCCTGCCCCAATGGACAACCCGGTACACAGTGGGAGTGGGCCCCCCACCTCCCCAGAAGACTTGAGATGGTAAGCTCAGAGACAAGTGAGTCCTGGTTCATTGCTGGATTCTTAAGTTGATTTTTATAAGACAACATGTGTGTGTTGGGGGGGGCACCGGACAGCCACAAAGGGATGAAGTCCAAGAAAGTTACACCCTCCCCCATCTAAACGCCCTGACCCCGACCTCCAGAGGCTGTTGGAGTTCACCAAGGACCTCATTCCCTCCCTTCCCTCTCGGTGTCGTCAAGCACCCTCCTTCCCCACATACATTTTCTGCTTTCTTTATAAATCCTGAAAAATAGCACCTCCTCTGGATTCAGAGCTAGAGCAGGAGAGGCCTTCCCTTCCCGGAATCCCTGTTCCCTTTGGGGTGCGCATTTGACTGCGTCGTGGGGGCGGGGAGGGCTTCCCTGTTCGCGTCCGGTCCCGGGGAGACCTGCGGGAATTGTTCTCCCCCACCACCACCCACTCCCACGCTTCCTTCTCCCCCTCGCCTGGGCCGGGCTCGGGGTGGGGAGTGCTATCCCGGAGCCCAAGCGCCTCGGCAGTGGCGGCTCCCCAGGGACTGCAGGGGGAGCCCGGGCTGCGGCGCCTGCTCAGTTCGCGCTCACTGCGTCGAAGGCTCCCCCGGCCTGGCTCCGCGCCCAGCGCTGCATCCGGGAGGGGGAGCTAGGAGGCGACGGAAGGGCCCGCGCGGCCAGAGCCCGGGGCCTGGGAGTGGAGAGGGAACCTCCAGGGGGCAGCACCGAGCCGCCAAGCAGGTCCTCTATTCGCGCCCAGCCCGGGGTCCTCAGACCGCCCATAGGGAAGCCCACCCTTCGGAATCCCGCAGGGTCGGCCCGCCCTCCACCTGGACTGGATCAGAGGGGGGAAGTGACCCCCCCCCCGCCAGAAGGACCATTATCTCCTGGTGGGAACAGGAATCTAGTCTCTCCTGGGGCAATCAGCTTCCCCGCTCCGATTCCTCAAAGGTGGGCTCTTCGCTGGCGGGGACTAGGAAACAGGCCTTTCGGTTCCCCGGGCGTACAGGGGACCCCAGGCACCAGCAGCTCCATCCCACTGACAGGTGGCGGAGACAAGGCAGCTCACTGCTATGCAGTGTCCCAAGAACCAAGTGGCCGTGACTTCCTAGCCTCAGTTTCCCCGGCGACACCCGGAGAGTCAACATGCCAAAGGTCTACGCTCCGGGTCAAGGCCCCGCCTCTCCTGGGCGGCCCCTGCCCGGGCTGGCCCAGCCGCTCCTCCCCCACGCTCCCGGCTGGCTCCCACGGTCCCCGAGGTGGGCGGGCGGGCCCTGGATGACAGCGGCAGAACCCCCGCCCGACTCACTCTCGCCCCCGCTCTGGGTCCGGGCTTCCCCAGCCCAGTTCACTCCTGGGAGCCGCCTGAGCAGCCGCGCGCCCCGCACCACGCGCCCCGAGCCCTCCCCGCCTGGGCGTCCCCGGCTCCTGTGAGCGCTCAGGCTCCCGGCTTGGAACCAGGGAGGGGGGAGGGAGCGAGGGAGCAACCAGCAGCGACCCGGAAATGCCATATAAGGAGCAGGAAGGATCCCCCCGCCGGAACAATCCTTATTTGGGCAGCGCCTTATTTGGAGTGGCCCGATATGGCCCGGCTGCTTCCGGCTCTGGGAGGAGGGAAGAAGGCGGAGGGAGGGGCGGGGGCAACGCGGGAACTCCAGAGCAGCGCGGGTCCCGGAGGCCCCGGCAGCAGCTCGAGCTCTGGGCTTTTCCGAAGCCTGGGCACCTGGGATGCGGGCGCGGGCGCGGGCCCCAGGGTGCGGGATGGAGGTGTCAGGCGCTGTTGGATGGGGGGCTTCACGTCACTCTGGGTCCTCCCGGCCGGTCCTGCCATATTAGGGCTTCCTGCTTCCCATATATGGCCATGTACGTCACGACGGAGGCGGGCCCGTGCGGTTCCAGACCCTTCAAATAGAGGCGGATCCGGGGAGTCGCGAGAGATCCCAGCGCGCAGAACTTGGGGAGCCGCCGCCGCCATCCGCTGCCGCCGCCAGCTTCCGCCGCCGCAGGACCGGCCCCTGCCCCAGCCTCCGCAACCGCGGCGCGTCCACGCCGGCCAGCGCCCAGGGCGAGCCGGGGTCCCCGCCTGTGCGCTCCTCAGTGTGCCCCGCGCCCCGCATGTAACCTGGCCAGGCCCCCGCGACTGTGTCCCCCGCAGCTCCAGCCCCGGGCTGCGCCCACCCGCCCCGACACCAGCTCTCCGGCCCGTTCGTCTGGGATGGCCACGGCCAAGGCGGAGATGCAGCTGATGTCTCCGCTGCAGATCTCTGACCCGTTCGGATCCTTTCCTCACTCGCCCACCATGGACAACTACCCCAAGCTGGAGGAGATGATGCTGCTGAGCAACGGGGCTCCCCAGTTCCTTGGAGCCGCCGGGGCCCCAGAGGGCAGCGGCGGCAACAGCAGCAGCAGCAGCGGGGGCGGCGGGGGCGGCGGGGGCGGCAGCAACACTAGCAGCAGCAGCGGCAGCACCTTCAACCCTCAGGGGGATACGGGCGAGCAACCCTACGAGCACCTGACTACAGGTAAGCAGTGGCCTACGCCCGGGGGAACCTTTTCCCCACCATCCTGGCGTTCGGTCCTTCACCGCAGGAGTGCTCCTGGACCTTAGGATGGAAGCTAGGTTTCCGTTTCATTCCTCGCATCCCCAGGGTCATGTATTAGAGGGATGCCATGGGACACCATACAGCCCACCCCCTGCCCTCATCCCTGGCGGAGCGCAGAGGACTGAGCTTTTTTGGTTTTGGATGGAGAGCTCTGGAGCTGCGTGGGTGGGTGGAGGGGGAGGGCTTGTTTTGATGAGCGGGGCTGCGCCCCCACCCTCCAGAAAGGCTTGCCTTGCCTGCCGCCTTTACCCAAGGAAGGACCGTGATCCTTGGCCGTGGATGTCCCGGCAGCCCGGGTTTGGGGGCGCGCACTAGCCCCGGCGGCCGTGGAGGTGCTGGCGGGAATCCCTCGCCCGCGCAGCCGCCGCTGCGGAGCGCTGCGAGCTGCAGTGAAGGGGGATTCTCCGTATTTGCGTCAGCTGTTGTTGAAATGGGCTGTGCCACTGGAGCGGGTCCAGGAACATTGCAATCTGCTGCTATCAATTATTAACTACCTCGGGAGTCAATGGTGGCCGGCCCGACCTCTTGCCTGGCAGCTCGGGTCGTCCTCGTCCTCCAGTGGTTGCTCTCCAGTAACCAGGCCTTCCCCTTCTCTCTCTCCTGCCAGAGTCTTTTCCTGACATCTCTCTGAACAACGAGAAGGTGCTGGTGGAGACAAGTTACCCCAGCCAAACCACTCGACTGCCCCCCATCACCTATACGGGCCGCTTTTCCCTGGAGCCTGCACCCAACAGTGGCAACACCTTGTGGCCCGAGCCCCTCTTCAGCCTGGTCAGTGGCCTCGTGAGCATGACCAACCCGCCAGCCTCCTCATCCTCAGCACCATCTCCAGCGGCCTCCTCCTCCTCCTCCGCCTCCCAGAGCCCACCCCTGAGCTGCGCAGTGCCATCCAACGACAGCAGTCCCATTTACTCAGCAGCACCCACCTTCCCCACGCCAAACACTGACATTTTCCCTGAGCCACAAAGCCAGGCCTTCCCGGGCTCGGCAGGGACGGCGCTCCAGTACCCGCCTCCCGCCTACCCTGCCAAGGGTGGTTTCCAGGTTCCCATGATCCCCGACTACCTGTTTCCACAGCAGCAGGGGGACCTGGGCCTGGGCACCCCAGACCAGAAGCCCTTCCAGGCCCTGGAGAGCCGCACCCAGCAGCCTTCGCTTACCCCCCTGTCTACTATCAAGGCCTTTGCCACTCAGTCGGGCTCCCAGGACCTGAAGGCCCTCAATACCAGCTACCAGTCCCAGCTCATCAAACCCAGCCGCATGCGCAAGTACCCCAACCGGCCCAGCAAGACGCCCCCCCACGAACGCCCTTATGCCTGCCCGGTGGAGTCCTGTGATCGCCGCTTCTCCCGCTCCGACGAGCTCACCCGCCACATCCGCATCCACACAGGCCAGAAGCCCTTCCAGTGCCGCATCTGCATGCGCAACTTCAGCCGCAGCGACCACCTCACCACCCACATCCGCACCCACACGGGCGAGAAGCCCTTTGCCTGCGACATCTGTGGGAGAAAGTTTGCCAGGAGCGATGAACGCAAGAGGCATACCAAGATCCACTTGCGGCAGAAGGACAAGAAAGCAGACAAAAGTGTTGTGGCCTCTTCGGCCACCTCCTCCCTCTCTTCCTACCCATCCCCGGTTGCTACCTCTTACCCGTCCCCAGTTACTACCTCTTATCCGTCCCCAGCCACCACCTCATACCCGTCCCCTGTGCCTACCTCCTTCTCCTCTCCCGGCTCCTCGACCTACCCATCCCCTGTGCACAGTGGCTTCCCCTCGCCGTCGGTGGCCACTACGTACTCCTCGGTTCCCCCTGCTTTCCCTGCCCAGGTCAGCAGCTTCCCTTCCTCAGCTGTCACCAACTCCTTCAGCGCCTCCACAGGGCTTTCGGACATGACAGCAACCTTTTCTCCCAGGACAATTGAAATTTGCTAAGGGGAAAGGGGGAAACAAAGGGAAAAGGGAGAAAAAGAAACACAAGAGACTTAAAGGACAGGAGGAGGAGATGGCCATAGGAGAGGAGGGTTCCTCTTAGGTCAGATGGAGGTTCTCAGAGCCAAGTCCTCCCTCTCTACTCAGAGCGGAAGGTCTGTTGGCCAACAATCCTTTCTGCCCACTTCCCCTTCCCAAATTCCTGTTCCCTTTGACTTCAGCTGCCTGAAACAGCCATGTCCAAGTTCTTCACCTCTATCCAAAGAACTTGACTTGCATGGATTTTGGATAAATCATTTCAGTATCATCTCCATCATATGCCTGATCCCTTGCTCCCTTCAACGCTAGAAAATCGAGTTGGCAACATGGGGTTTGGGCCCCTCAGAGCCCTGCCCTGCACCTTTGTATAGTGTCTGTGCCATGGATTTCGTTTTTCTTGAGGTACTCTTGATGTGAAGATAATTTGCATATTCTATTGTATTATTTGGAATTAGGTCCTCACTTTGGGGAAAAAAAAAAAAAAGAAAAGCCAAGCAAACCAATGGTGATCCTCTATTTTGTGATGATGCTGTGACAATAAGTTTGAACCTTTTTTTGAAACAGCAGTCCTAGGTATTCTCAACGCATGTGTCAGAGTGTTGTTCCGTTAACGTTTTTGTAAATACTGCTCGACTGTACTCTCACATGTGGCAAAATATGGTTTGGTTTTTCTTTTTTTTTTTTTTTTTTTTAAAATTTTTTTTTTTTTTTTTTTTTTTTTTTTTTTTTGAAAGTGTTTTTCTTTGTCCTTTTGGTTTAAAAAGTTTCACGTCTTGGTGCCTTTTGTGTGATGCGCCTTGCTGATGGCTTGACATGTGCAATTGTGAGGGACATGCTCACCTCTAGCCTTAAGGGGGGCAGGGAGTGATGATTCGGGGGAGGCTTTGGGAGCAAAATAAGGAAGAGGGCTGAGCTGAGCTTCGGTTCTCCAGAATGTAAGAAAACAAAATCTAAAACAAAATCTGAACTCTCAAAAGTCTATTTTTTTAACTGAAAATGTAAATTTATAAATATATTCAGGAGTTGGAATGTTGTAGTTACCTACTGAGTAGGCGGCGATTTTTGTATGTTATGAACATGCAGTTCATTATTTTGTGGTTCTATTTTACTTTGTACTTGTGTTTGCTTAAACAAAGTGACTGTTTGGCTTATAAACACATTGAATGCGCTTATTGCCCATGGGATATGTGGTGTATATCCTTCCAAAAAATTAAAAGGAAAATAAAGTAGCTGTGATTGGGTATGTGTTTCCTGGGTTAGGAGAAGGACTCTGCCCTATTGAGGGCTATGAGGTTTTCTGAAGACTTGGCCTTTAGAGATATACAAGTATCCTCCAGCCAGAGTCAGGCCCACTGTGTGAAACTGGAGTTTGTTATTTATGAGGACAAGTATGGGTCTTCAGACAGGGTCTTGCTCTATCCACCCAGGCTGGAGTACAGAACTGTGTAATCACAACCTCACTGCAACTTGACCTCTCAGGCTCAAGCAATCTTCCCACCTCAGTGTCCCAAGTAGCTGGGATTATAGGCACGTGCCACCACACTCAGCAAATGTTTGTAGAGACAGGGTTTTGCCATGTTGTCCAGGCTGGGGTTCTTTTCTTGATAATGGGCCTGTCCCTCTTCAGTCTGTTGGGCTGAAGCTTTACCCTGGTTAGCTAAAGCCAAAAAAGGGCAGAGTTAGGGCTGAGACACATGTGGCCAGAGGCAGTGCTACTCTACTGGCATCAAATGTTGGGCCAGCCCCGTCCCCCACCTTACTCAGGGTTGGAAAATCCATGATCTTGGGAATCCCTGCCATGTGCAGTTAGAGGAGGTAAGAAGTGGGCACAAGGCCTTTGTGGAAACAGAATGCCAAGGCCAACTCAGCCTCTCCCTCCCATTCCCCATGTCCCCAGCAACTTGAGGGCATCAAAGAAACCTAGAAGAGGTAAAGGCCAATTCTCAAGCCACGAATCCTTCCAGGAAGAAAATCTCATCACTTGCCAGCTGGAACAGTCATCCTTGGCAGCTTCCTGGGACAGAGGACAGAGTGGGCAGAAGGCTGGCCTGGTGTCTAAAAGCATCCAGGCCAAAACTGTTCCCATTGTGTAGGAGGCCTGAGGTTCTAGGTTCTTTTTGCCCCAGTCCCCAGAGGGACAACTCCCATTGCTGGGGCAATCCCTGTGGGCATGTGAGCATCTGCCTACTCTGTGAGAGGCCTTGACCTGGCCACGACAGACACCATGGGATTAGCTCCTATTGCAGGAATGTGGATTGCTGGTTGGGGAGACAGATATAAGACAAAAATTGCAACCTGGTATTGTGTTATGCAATATGGGCAAGAATGGGGCTCTGGGAGCACAGAGAAGGGCACCCAACCCACCCAGGGGCTTAGGAAAGGTGGAAAAATTGAGTTGGGAAGTAGGAGTCTACCTGATTGATTTGGTTTGTGGGTGAGGCAAGGAGGACACTGGCTAAGTCTACTCAGGAATGTGGATGAGATGGATTATTGGAAGCACTACCTCCAACCCTGATATCTAAGTCTTTTGTGAATTGGTCAGACTCTACCATCTGTGGGCGATTGGGTACAGTAGATTTGTTAACCTGGAATTCTCAAGCCTTGGCTCCTCTCCCAACTTCTGACCCCTAAAATCAGAGGGACAATGAAGTATCCCCTTGACCTGGTATGGTTATCAGGCCCTGAGTGAAGTGAAAGTCTAATTGGCTTCCACCTCTCCTCCTTCCTCTAAGGGTCTCCCAGGTGGTTCTCAACCCACACTTTCTGGAGCCAGAGGAATTCCAATAACCCCTGACAATGGCCCAGTTCTTTCTTGTGCAGTCTAGGTTTCCCTGACCAACACCGTTGACCTCTGCCCTTTTCCATGGCACCAGACTCCTCGGCCTGGAGCAGGGGGAGCTGGGCACCTTCTCTAGCAAAGGGCACATCCCTGTGAGCCTCCTGGCAAAATTGCCAGGTCCTGATGAGACAATATTTGTATTGGCACACCTCTTCCCAGCCCCACCTACCCTTCCCCATCTCACTCTAGGCCCAGGAACACAAGTCCATGCCTGTTACACATTCTTAAGAATTTCTCACTCCAGATTCCCAAGAAACAAAACATGGCAAGAATAAAATATGAAAGAAGGAGCACTGAGACTCTGTTCCTTTAAAGCAGAGGGTCTTGTATGTTACAAGGGCATCAGAATGAGATTCCCAGGCCCCAGGAACAGAGCTGCTGACTGATACCTTACATCTGGGATGGGGTCCTGCACCTGGCTTTGATAGCAAGGTCATTCTGATGCAGATGGCTTGTTGCTAGCTAATATTTATTTTATTTTTGAGACAGGGTTTTATTGTCAGCCAGGCTGGAGTGCAGTGGTGCAATTATAGCCCATTGCAACCTTGAACTCCTGGGCTCAAAGTCTCCTCCAGCCTCCAAAGTAGCTGAGAATACAGGTACATTACAGGTGGCTAATTTTTTCATGTTGAAAATTTATATTTATTTTTAGTTTTTTGAGACGAAGTCTGGCTCTGTCACCCAGGCTGGAGTGCAATGGCGTGATCTTGGCTCACTGTAACCTCCGCCTCCTGGGTTCAGGCGATTCTCCTGCCTCAGCCTTCTGATTATCTGGGACTACAGGCACGTGCCACCACGCCTGGCTAATTTTTTGTATTTTTAGTAGAGACGGGGTTTCACCATGTTAGCCAGGATGGTCTCGATCTCCTGACCTTGTGACCCACCCACCTCGGCCTCCCAAAGTGCTGGGATTACAGGCGTGAGCCACCGAACTTAGCCTGCTAATTTTTATTAGTCCTGTCACTAGGGTTTCTTTAGGCTCTGACAAGCCAAACTTTAGTTCCTTTTCATGGTTGAAATAGGGCATGGGGCAAAAACTGCTCCCTTTTATAGTCCTATAGTATAATGAATGTGTTGGCTGATATAAAAATAAAACTATAAGAACAATAAGTGTTCATACAAATTCCTACTCCTGCAAGGAAACAGAACATCAACATAAAGGCTGAGGTTGGGGAAGGGCCCCAGAGAGTGTTGAACAACTGATTGCTCCGGGGGACATTGTCTAGGGCTTCAGGAATGTGAGGAAGGACAGAGAGGAGTAGTGCAGAATGGGGTTGGGGGTGGGGGACTGGGCTAAGGACAAGGACAGGTTTTGATTCTGAAGTAAAAGAAAGAACCAGGTCCTAAGGACCTTTGACCCTTCCTCCTCCTACCTGAGAGATACTCTTTTTGCTTGAATTTCAGGAATGTTCAGCCTGTTTCAGGAATGTTCTCACCGGTTTGAAAGATTTCAGGCACTAACAAAGGCGGAGCTTAGCCCAGGGTTTGCAGCATGCTTGAGTTTTCAGTGTGTTTCTTCCACTTTCCGCCTATTCAGAACTGCCCCGTACCCCCCAGGTATGAACTGGAGCCAGGTATGGGTACTATAGGGTCAGAGGTATTCCCTGCCAGTCCCCTGCCTGCATCCACACTGTGTTCACTGTTTCATGCCACACTTGGTGCAGTTTGAGAGGGAAGCCATTGGGCAGAGCGAGATCCCAGAGTCCTAAGGGAAATGAGGCCAAGTTTAAAAGAATCAGATTTCAAGCAAATAACATTTCAACATTTTACCCAGAAATCTTTGGGGGCTAATAAGATTTTTGCACCCAAAGAGCAAATCTAACCCTCTACTTCAGTAATGTTTCTCCCAGTCTCCTTATCTCCATTACTAGGACCTAAGAGAGCCTCTGTGGCTAAGCTTACTTCAAATGACCTCTTAGATCAGATTGGTGGTCGAGCAACTCAGATGCAAGTAAAATCTCATTTCCCTTTCCAGGGAGTTCTCTCCACCAAGCCCATTCTCCTTAGTACTTAAGGGTTTTAAAAATTATCATTATGACTCTATCAAGGGCCGTGTTGGTGTCTTACATCTATAATCACTGCACTTTGGGAGGCTGAGGCAAGAGGATCGCTTGAGCCCAGGAGTTCAAGACCAGCCTGGGCAACATAGGGAGATCCCATCTCTACAAAAAATTAAATAAACTGGGTGTGGTGGTCTGAACCTGGAGGTCCAGATACTCGGGACATTGATGTAGGAGGATTGTTTGAGCCCAGGAGATCAAGGCTACAGTGCGCTGAGGTCGTACCACTTCACTCCAACCTGGACCCAAAAAAAATTTTTTTTAACTATTTTTGTATTTAGGCGGGTGCGGTGGTTCACACCTGTAATCCCAGCACTTTGGGAGGCCAAAGTGGGTGAATCACCTGAGGTCAAGAGCTCAAGACCAGCCTGGCCAACGTGGTGAAACCCTGTCTCTACTAAAAATACAAAATAATTAGCTGGGCATGGTGGCACACACCTGTAATCCCAGCTACTCAGGAGGCTGGGACATGAGAAGCACTAGAACCTGTGAGTCGGAGGTTGCAGTGAGCCGAGATCACACCACTGCACTCCAGGCTGAGTGACAAAGCAAGACTCCGTCTCAAAAAATGAATAAATAAATAAATACAATTTTTAAAATTTAAAAAAATAAAAAGAAGAAACCTATTTTGGTATTTTTTGTGAAGACAGGGTTTCAACATGTTGCCCCGGATGAAGGTACTATTGATGAACGATAAACTGTACACATAAAGTGTACAGCTTGATGAGTCTTGACATATATGTACACAGGTGAAATAATCACAATTGCGATACTGAACATTACCACCACCTCCAAAAGTTCCCTCATGCCCCTTGGTAGTCTTTCCTCCCTTCCACCCCTTTACCCAGGTAATCACTGATCTGCTGTCACCGTGAATCAGTTTGCATTCTCTAGAGTTTCTTTTTTATTAACTAACCAGCTCAGAAAAATAATCATGTTAGACACTTTAGTTCATTCTTCTTCTTTTTTTTTTTTTTTTTTTTTTTTTTTTTTTTTTTTTTTTTTTTTTTGAGATGGAGTTTCGCTCTTATTACCCAGGCTGGAGTGCAATGGCGCGATCTCGGCTCACCGCAACCTCCGCCTCCTGGGTTCAGGCAATTCTCCTGCCTCAGCCTCCTGAGTAGCTGGGATTACAGGCACGCGCCACCACGCCCAGCTAATTTTTTTTTTGTATTTTTAGTAGAGACGGGGTTTCACCATGTTGACCAAGATGGTCTCGATCTCTTGACCTCGTGATCCACCCGCCTCGGCCTCCCAAAGTGCTGGGATTACAGGCTTGAGCCACCGCGCCCGGCCTAGTTCATTCTTCTAATAAGCCTGTTGATCTGGTCCTTCCTGCTGCCAGCATCTCCACCTTCTACAAGATGGATGGTCTTTTTCTTCATTCTGCCTCGTGAAGAAGATCATTTGAAGGGTCACAGGAAGTTATTTGCTGCTTTGAAGTGTTTTCCAGCAGTGTAGATCTCATGAATCAGATTCTCTGTGCAAATGATGCCATATTTACCAAAAGATTGAGCAATCAAAGCATTATCTCTCAAAGCAATTCGCTTCTTACTGATTTTGCCATAACCATGCTTATAGATTAGTTCATTTACTGACTTCAGATTTCGGCACCCCCAATGCAGTATATGGTTCTACAATCCTTTGCATGTTAATTGAAGCTTTGTTTAGCTTCACAGTGGTCCCACTGAAGATTTGACAAAGGTTAAGAAGCTGCAACACCTTTTGGACCTTTGGGCTCACACCACTGATATCTCTGATTCTGATAACAAATGCCATTTTGGGTTCTGCAGGTACATGGAAGTTACCAGCTTTTCTTGCCATCCTCACCATTTGAATTTCAGTTCTGTACATCTGCCTATATTCCTTGTGATAGTGCTTCACTGCTTTTTTTTTTTCTTTTTTTTTTTTTTTTGAGATGGAGTTTTGCTCTTGTTGCCCAGGCTGGAGTGCAGTGGTGCGATCTTGGCTCACCACAACCTCCGCCTCCCAGATTAAAGCGATTCTCCTGCTTCAGCCTCCCGAGTAGCTGGGACTACAGGTGCCCACCACCATGCCCGGCTAATTTTGTATTTTTAGTAGAGATGGGGTTTCTCCATGTTGGTCAGGCTGGTCTCAAACTCTCAACCTCAGCTAATCCACCCACCTTGGCCTCCAAAAGTGCTGGGATTACAGGCATGAGCCACCATGCCCGGCCTCCTCCTTGCTTTTCAACGCATCTTTGGGGCACATTTCTTCTCAGGTACTTGATCTTCAGCTCTGTGAAATTCCCTCGTTTTTTCTTAAGGGTTTCTGGCACGGCAAGAACCTTCTTCTTCTCTTCTACACTTCCATGGTTCCAGCCAGAAAAAGAGGATAGAGTTTCTTATACAGGGAATCAGTCGCTATGTCCTTGATTTAGTCTGGCTTCCTTCACTTAGCATCACAGTTCGGGATTCATTAATGTTGCTGCGTGTACCCTGGAAATAGTTCACTCCTTTTCATCGCCAAGTAGCATTCTGCTATATGGCTATGCTCCGATTGTTCATCCCTTCCCCTATGAAGTGATATCTCTGTTGGTTCCCTTTGGGGCTATTACAGATAAAGCTGCTGTGGTCACTGGAGTGCAAGTCTTTGTGTGGATGTGTCCGGATTTACTCCAAAGTTTCCCACCACCATTCTGGCTCCTTCTTCCCACTATATCTACATTTATTCACATCCCTGGTGCTTGAAACAACAAGCACCTATCTTCCCCTACACTCACAGAGTCATAGCCTCCTAAGAGATTTGCTTCCTTTAGTCATTACTCAAGTAAACAGAGCCAGCCCCTTTGTTGTTTTTGTTGTTCTATGCCAAATTCTCTCCCATTTGTTTCTACCTTTTTTTTTTTTTTTTTTTTTTTAGACGGAGTTTCGCTCTTGTTACCCAGGCTGGAGTGCAATGGCGTGATCTCGGCTCACCGCAACCTCCGCCTCCTGGGTTCAGGCAATTCTCCTGCCTCAGCCTCCTGAGTCGCTGGGATTACAGGCACGCGCCACCATGTCCAGCTAATTTTTTGTATTTTTAGTAGAGACGGGGTTTCACCATGTTGACCTGGATGGTCTCGATCTCTTGACCTTGTGATCCACCCGCCTCGGCCTCCCAAAGTGCTGGGATTACAGGCTTGAGCCACCGCGCCCGGCCTTGTTTCTACCTTTTTATTTCTTGAGACAGTCTTGCTCTATTGCCCAGCCTGGAGTGCAGGGGCACCATCTCGTTTCTCTGCAACCTCCACCTCCTGGGTTCAAGCAGTTCCCCTGCTTTAGCCTTCCGAGCCGCTAAGAATATATCTGCGTGCCACCACGCCTGGCTAATTTTTGGATTTTTGGTAGAGACAAGGTTTCACCATGTTGGCCAGGCTGGTCTTGAACTCATGACTTCAGGTGATCCACCTGCCTCAATCTCCCAAAGTGCTGGGGTTACAGGCGTGAGCCACCGCGCCCGGCCCCATTTGTTTCTATCTTTCTGGTAATGAGGTGTCTGGGTGAAGCAAGGTAGATTGTCATTATTTAGTCAGCTCAGCAAATGGACAAAAGTCCATGATGACACTTTTCTAAAAAGGAGAGGTGCCTGGGAGGTGGTGAGCTGGGGATTGATCAGACACTCCTATCTCAAAAACAGGAAGAGGCTCAGGGTCAGGTGATGTGGGACGCTGCCCTCGGGGGACTAGTCCTGAGGGGTTATCTGTAGTTTGCCTTTATCACCATCTCCTGTGGGCGGTTACTGTTGGGTTTTCTGGAACACAGGTCCCATTCACCCACTGGTTGTCACAGACTCTAATCTGCCACATTTTCCCGTCTCGGACTGGGGTTTGTACTGTAACTAAAATTTCTCTCTTTCTTCTTTGGACAACAGGAGTGTGGGGTTATGGAGCCACCAGAGGAGAGGACAGCAGAGGGTAGAGGGCAGGTCTGGGTCTGTGCTTCCAACTCTGATAAACCAACACTTGCTGATGACCTGGCATGTGTGGGGGATGGGATGGGAAGAGGGTGGCTTCACTTACTGAAAAAAGTTATCCTTCACAGTTATTCTTTCCAGACAGACAATAACAAGGATCAATGAGGATGTGAATAAATCAGAACCCTCACATATTGCTGGTGGGGATATAAAAAGATGCAGCCACTTTGGAAAAATGGTTTAGTAATTTCTTATAAAGTTAAACGTACACTTACCATGTGACCCAGCAATTCCACTCCAGGGTATCTACTTAAAAGAAATGAAAACATGGCCGGCACCGTGGCTCACACCTGTAATCCTAGCACTTTGGGAGGCCGAGGCAGGCAGATCACAAAGTCAGGAGAGCAAGACCATCCTAGCTAACATGGTGAAACCCCATCCCTACTAAAAATACAAAAAAATTAGGCCGGGTGCAGTGGTTCAAGCCTGTAATCCTGGCACTTTGGGAGGCCGAGGTGGGTGGATCACCTGAGGTCGGGAGTTCAAGACCAGCCTGGCCATCAGGGTGAAACCCCATCTTTGAAAATAATAATAATAATAATAATAATAATAAATTAGCCAGGCATGGTGGCACACACCTATAGTCCCAGCTATTCGGGAGGCTGAGGCAGGAGAATCACTTGAACCCAGGAGGCAGAGGTTGCAGTGAGCTGAGATTGTGCCACTGCACTCCAGCCTGGGCGGCAGAGCGAGACTCTGTCTCAAAAAAGAAAAAAAAAGAAAACATGTTCACACAAAGACTTGCATGCAAATATTCATAACAGCATTATTCATAATAGCCAGAGTGGAAAGAATCCAAGTGTCTATTCAACTGATGCATAGATAAGCAAAATGTGGTATACCCAAACGATGAAATAGGCCTCAGCAATAAAAAGGAACAAAATACATATGTGTGCCACAACAGGCATAAACCCCAAAACATTTCGATAAAGCAGTTAGGTGCAAAAGACCACATAGTGTATGACTGCATTTATATGAAATGCCCAGAAAAGGCAAAAGTCTCATAGTGACAGAGAGCAGATTAGTAGTTGTCTGGGACTGGGTGTAAGAGAGTTATTGATGGCCAATGAGTTTTTGCTATTTTGAGGATTATGGAGATGGATTGTGATGTTTGAGCGATTGTTTATATTACTGAAAGTCATTGAATTATACACAAAAATGGGTGAAATTTATGATATGTAAATTATAACTTATGAAGGAATTTTTAGAACATTATCCTTGCTTGCCAGGTGCAGTGGCTCATCCCAGCACTTTGGGAGGCTGAGGTGGGCAGATCACTTGAGGTCAGAAGTTCAAGACCAGCCTGGGCAACATGGTGAAACCCCATCCCTACTAAAAATACAAAAATTAGCGAGGTGTGGTGGTAGGCACCTGTAACCCCAGCCACTTGAGAGGCTGAGGTGGGAGAATCGTTTGAACCCAGGAGGCAGAGGTTGCAGTGAGCCAAGATCGCGCCATTGCACCCCAGCTTGGGTGACAGAGTGAGACTCCCTCTCAAAAAACAAAAAACAAAAGAACAGGCTTCCTACGTGGGCCAGAGTGACTCCTCAGCTGCCAGATAAATCCAGAAGTCACCATTTCCACAGAGCTAGCAGTGGATGCCATCCTCAGAGAAAACCCTCTCAGCCTCCAGGGAAGCGTATTGCTCCTCAGAACCAACTTCGCTTCCTAGAACCTTTTCAGATCCAGTGACCAGAAGCCTGAGAACCAAACTAGGTCTCATTTGTTGAACAAATTAACAGAGCACCTACAGTGGAGAGCTGGTTCTGAGGATTTGGAGGGGCTCTGGGTGAAGGAGAAACTCAACCACCCCAGCCTTGCCAACCACCTTTGAATCTCTTTAGAAGCAACTTTGAATTCCCTGAAACTGGCTTCTCCCTGAAACTGGCATCCTCTCCAGCTGCCTTATTAGAGCCGACTTTTAGCCATCTCAACAACTGTCCGTCTCAAACTATCATCTCAGAATGACCCATTTAATAGTTTCAGATCCACCTGACTTGGTCCATTTGTTGGGTCAGCTATGGGAATGTTCTCAATCTTCTTGTTAATGACAAGAACACAACATCTATTGCCCTCAAGTCCCCATAAAGCAAGGACTGTGCTGTGGTGACTGCTTCCAGTCCCATTACAGCAGCCACAGAACCAATTTTGTCACCAGATTTGTGATGACTACCCTGCACTGTCTCCTCAGAATCATCATTCGTTCTTTTCAGAGCTAGATTTCATTTTTGGCTAATGAAATTGTCAAGGTCCTTACAACTTTCTCTTCAGATATATCTTGGTTCTACTCAGAAACAATTTTTCCATCTCCTCAGGCCCAGCTATCAGCCTTCGTAAAGCAAGTCTTTATGTTATTCATCCATGGGCTTCGGTTTTCCCATCTGCTTCATGGGGGAAATAATGCTTATTATTTTTCTTCTTTAAAAAGGTAATGTTGGCCAGGCACAGGGGCTCATGCCTGTAATCCCAGGACTTTGGGAGGCCGAGGTGGGTGGATCACAAGGTCAGGAGTTGGAGACTAGCCTGGTCAAGATGGTGAAACCCCGTCTCTACTAAAAATACAAACATTAGATGGGCATAGTCGTGGAAGCCTGTAATCCCAGCTACTCGGGAGGCTGAGGTGAGAGAACTGCTTGAGCCCAGGAGGTGGAGGTTGCAGTGAGCCGAGATCTCATCACTGTACTCCAGCCTGAATAAAAGTACAATACCCTATCTCAATCAAAAAAGTAAAGTGAATTTTTTTCTTATTACAAAATATATATTCATTGTGAAAAATATAAAAGCAGGCCAGGCACAGTGGTTCACGCCTATAATGCCAGCACTTTGGGAGGCCGAGGCGGGTGGATCACGAGGTCAAGAGATCGAGACCATCCTGGTCAATACGGTGAAACTCTGTCTCTACTAAAAATACAAAAAAATAGCTGGGCATGGTGGCACGTGCCTGTAATCCCAGCTACTTGGGAGGCTAAGGCAGGAGAATTGCTTGAACCCAGGAGGCGGAGGTTGCGGTGAGCCAAGATCGCACCATTGCACTCCAGTCTGGGTAACAAGAGCAAAACTCCGTCTCAAAAAAAAAAAAAAGAAAAAAAATATATAAAAGCATACCTTTTTCACACACGTTGAAAGAAGAGAAAGCCTTTGCCACACAAAACTTACATGCTGATGGAGGGAGAAGGAATTGGGTCCAGTTTTCCTGAGGGCTATAAGCGTGTACCCAGAGCCTTATAAAAGTTCATGCCCTCTGGGAGGTGGAGGTTGCAGTTAGCCGAAATTGTGCCACTGCACTCTAGCCTGATGACAGAGCTAGATTCTGTTTCAAAAAAAAGAAAAAGAAAGAAAGTTCATGCCTTCTCTCCTAGCAATTCTGCTATGACTGCTGTTAATCACAGTATTATGTGTAATGGAGAAAAATGGCAACAGCATACATGTCTGATGGGTGATGGCTGAAATAAACTGTTACATCATATGATGGATGAACTTACTAGGCAGTCATTATAAATCATGTTCTGAAATAATAATTGACCTGAAAAATGTTCATGATATAATGCTCACAATATTAAGGAATGAAAGTAAGATATGAAACTTTACATGGCATGATTCCAGTTTTATAAAATACATGCACATATAACATCATTATGCATCAAATGCTGGTGGTTGTTATTCTAGGTAGTGGGATTATGGGTAACTTTTCTTTTCTTTTCTTTTTTGAGTTGGAGTCTTGCTCTGTCACCAGGCTGGAGTGCAGTGTCGTGATCTCAGCTCGCTGCAAACTCTGTCTCCCAGGTTCAAGTGATTCTCCTGCCTCAGCCTCCTGAGTAGCTGGGACTACAGGCATGCGCCACCAAACCCAGCTAATTTTTTTGTATTTTTTAGTAGAGACGGGGTTTAACCATATTAGCCAGGATGTTCTTGATCTCTTGACCCCATGATCTGCCTGCCTAGGCCTCCCAAAGTGCTGTGTGCCACCTCGCCCGACCTTTTTTTTTGAGACGGAGTTTCGCTCTTGTTACCCAGGCTGGAGTGCAATGGCGCGATCTCGGCTCACCGCAACCTCCGCCTCCTGGGTTCAGGC
>NW_016107589.1:492877-494957 GCF_001604975.1 Cebus imitator | reverse complement strand
GAACCCAGGAGGCGGAGGTTGCAGTGAGCCGAGATCCCGCCATTGCACTCCAGCCTGGGTAACAAGAGCGAAACTCCATCTCAAAAAAAAAAAAAAAAAAGTTAAAAAAAAAAAGAGCAAATAAACAAACTAAGATGAGAAAGATTTCTTAGGGACTCAAGCCTCTAGGCTTTTGCTGAGTGGATTCAAGTTGTTTAACATTCCCCGTAAGTGGATGGTCTGTCTGTTAGAGGCTGGCAGGATAGAAGCACCAGACAACTGCTGTTGGCTTCTAAATTTGGGGGCTGTAGGTTTTTTAAAAACCAGAAAGTGTTGTTATTTTATTAGTTCACGAAGCTCCCTCAACTATTTCTTAGAGAACTCGTGATCTCGCCCCCATCACTGAATTCTCTTTCCACCTTCATTCCCCATATACAACTCACACAAAGCTCTAGGCTCAAAGCTTTTCTCTGAAATTTCTTTCTTTTGCTTATTACTGAATTGGTGTTAGCCAGGTGTTCCTGCTGGTTGGTTATTCTTGGGTCAGACTTTGTTTTATTGTTCTACAATTCCATAGGCACCCCTTAGAAAGAAGAGCTCAAGTCTGGGTGACTTTCTTGGGGTTGTCCTCAGTACTAGGTCACCCAGAGTCTATGTGGCTCCTTTATCACAAATAGATAAACATTCATCAAAAGTGTATTTATCAAATACCTACTGTATGTCAGGTCCTGGGCACATACAGATAAACAAGACAGAGCCTGGAGCAGCACAGGATTTCGTGAGGAAAGGTTCGGAAAGAAATAATTACCATAGTGTGACATATGAGAGGTGTGTACAGAGCAGGGAGTGACATTCTGTCAAGGAGGAGAAATGGAGAAATGGGGTGTAGAAGGAACACTAGGAGTTCACAGGAGGACTTGCAGGCAAGGGAACAGCAAGTGCAAAGCCAGGGAGGTGGGTTCAGAAAGCAGCAAATTCATAGTGCAGCGGCAGGAAGCACGGAGGGGAGAGGCAGGGAATGCGGCTGGAAAGGCAGGTTGGGGCCACATTTGGAAGACCCTCAGTGACAGTCCAAGGGGTTGTACTTTTCCCGAAGGCAACAGGGACTGAGATGGCATTAGCGGATAGGCATACCACTACTTTTGATGGTGTTTCTGGGTGTCTGAAAAACTATATCCCAGGCCGGGCCCGGTGGCTCACGCCCGTAATCCCAGCACTTTGGGAGGCTGAGGCGGGTGGATCACGAGGTCAAGAGATCTAGACCATCCTGGTCAACATGGTGAAACCCCGTCTCTACTAAAAATATGAAAAATCAGCTGGGCATGGTGGCGCGTGTCTGTAATCCCAGCTACTCAGGAGGCTGAGGCAGGAGAATTGCCTGAACCCAGGAGGCCGAGGTTGTGGTGAGCTGAGATCGCGACATTGCACTCCAGCCTGGGTAACAAGAGGGAAACTCCGGCTCAAAAAAAAAAAACTACATCCCAGCACTTTGGGAGGCAGAGGTGGGCGGATCACCTGAGTTTAGGAGTTCAAGACCAGCCATGATGTTGAAACCCCGTCTCTACTAAAAATACAAAAAGTAGACGGGTGTGGTGGCGAGCACCTGTAATCCCAGCTACACGGGAGACTGAGGCAGGAGAATCGCTTAAACCCAGGAAGTGGTGGTTGCAGTGAGCAGAGATTGTACCACTGCACTGCAGCCTGGACAACAGAGTGAGACTTAGCTCAAAAGAAAAAAATACACACACACACACACACACACACACACACACAAATTGTAAAAATAAATTCTAAATATCTATTTCGTGGCTAGATCAAGCTTCATATTTTTATTGCAGAAAATCTTAAATATTCTCAAAAGTAGGGGGAATGATGTAATAATGTCCCTGAATCTATCAACCAGTTCAACAATGGTCAATTCACAGCAGTCTTGTTTCTTCCACAACACCCTCTTCCCTACCCTCACCCCCACACACTGGATTATTTTGAAGCAAATCCCAGACATTATATAATTTCATCTGTAAATACTTCAGTGTATCTTCATAAGTATTTTTAAGTTCCTTTGCTTGAATCAGGACCCAAAAAAGACCACACTTTGCAT
>NW_016107589.1:488897-492137 GCF_001604975.1 Cebus imitator | reverse complement strand
AAAAAAAAAAAAAAAAGAATGATTTCAGGAGTCACCTCAAACACTCAAATTATATTAAGATCTAATATAGTGAGTCCATGAGGATCCATTATACTATTTTCTTTTTTTTTTTTAATTTATTTATTTTACTTTAGGTGCATACTATATCTGGCATTCTTCCCATGCCATCCCTCCCCACCCTCCCCTGTCTTTTAAGTTTCTTTTCAGCCACAATAGTTCCTTTTGCTATCTATTTATTGAAGAAACGAGGTTATCTGTCCTGAAGAATTTCCCACTTTTTGAATTGAACACATTACATCGTTTCCCCCCTTATACTGCTGTTCAATATGTCCTTCTATCCCATCAATTTCACATAAACTGGTTGTTACACCCAGAGGCTGGATCTGATTCATGTTCAATTTTTAGGTGATGCTATACACTTGGTATTGCAACATAACAAAACGCACATAATTTTTAGGGTTTTATTTTTATTTATTTATTTTTTTGAGATGGAGTCTTGCTCTGTCACCCAGATTGGAGTGTAGTGGTGCAATCTCGGTTTACTGCAATCTCCGCCTCCCAGGTTCAAGCCATTCTCCTGCCTCAACCTTCTGAGTAGCTGAGACTACAGATGTGCACCACCACGTCCAGCTAATTTTTTGTATTTTTAGTAAAGACAGAGTTTCACCATGTTAGCCAGGGTGGTCTCGATCTCCTGACCTTGTAATCCACCTGCCTCGGCCTCCCAAAGTGCTGGGATTACAGGCATGAGCCACCATGCCCAGCCCCCCATACGGGATTTCTAAACAGCGAAATATAATTCACATAACATAAAAGTCGCCACTTAAAGTGTACAAATCAATGAATTTTAGTATACTTATAACGGTGCACAACCATTGCCACTAATTCCAGAACATTACAATTATCCCCAAAATAAACCTGTTAGCCATCACTCTCCATTCATTATGACCCCTACCCCCAAATCACTGACAACTACTAATCTACTTTCTGTCTCTACCAGTTTGCCTGTTCTGGACATTGCATATACATAGAATTAAATGATATATGGCCTTTTGTGTCTGGCTCCATTCACTGAACGTAATGCTTTCAAGGTTCGTCTATGTTGTAGCATCATGTCTCAGTATTTCACTCCTGTTTATGGCTGAATCAGATTCCATTATATGTTTATACCACATTTTATTTATCCAGTCATCAATTAATGAACATCTGGATTGTTTCCACTTTTTAGCTATTCAAATAATACTTGCTGCTGTGAACATTATGTACAGGTTTCTGTATAAACATGTTTTCAATTCTCCTGGGTAGTTATCTTTCTTTTTGTAATGTTAAAATGAATTAACCAGCCAGGTTCCTGTAGTCCCAGCTAATCAAGAGGCTAAGTCAGGGAAATCCTTTGAGCCCAGGAGTTTGAGGCTATCGTGAGCTTTTTTAAAATTTATTTTTTTTAGAGACGAGGTTTCACCATCTTGGCCAGATTGTCTCAAACTCTTGACCTCAAGTGATCTGGCCCGCCTCGGCCTCCCAAAGTGCTGAGATTACAGGCGTGAGCCACCATGCCCAGCCTATATAGTGAGCTATGATTGCCCCTGTGAATAGCCACTGCACTCCAGCCTAAGCAACACAGGAGACCCTGTCTCTGAAAGAAAACCCAGATTGATTGATGGGCCCAAGTATCACTGGCATTACAAAGTTTTCCTATACCTTTCATGCAATGTTTATAGAAATCTCCGATGATGGCAGGCATGGGAGCTCACGCCTGTAATCCAAGCACTTTGGAGGCCAAGGCGGGCGGATCACCTGAGGTCAGGAGTTCAAAACCAGCCTGACCAACATGGTGAAATCTTGTCTTAAAAAAAAAAAAAATTTTTAAAATGGCTGGGCGCAGTGGCTCACGCCTGTAATCCCAGCACTTTGGGAGGCCGAGGCGGGTGGATCACGAGGTCAAGAGATCGAGACCGCCGGGCGCGGTGGCTCACGCCTGTAATCCCAGCACTTTGGGAGGCCGAGGCGGGTGGATCACGAGGTCAAGAGATCGAGACCGCCGGGCGCGGTGGCTCACGCCTGTAATCCCAGCACTTTGGGAGGCCGAGGCGGGTGGATCACGAGGTCAAGAGATCGAGACCATCCTGGTCAACATGGTGAAACCCCGTCTCTACTAAAACTACAAAAAATTAGCTGGGCATGGTGGCGCGTGCCTGTAGTCCCAGCTACTCAGGAGGCTGAGGCAGGAGAATTGCCTGAACCCAGGAGGCGGAGGTTGCGGTGAGCAGAGATTGCGCCATTGCACTCCAGCCTGGGTAACAAGAGCGAAACTCCGTCTCAAAAAAAAAAAAAAAAAAAATCTCCAATGATTAATGATCCTTATCTAAATCTATTATCTCATTAAAGGTTAAAAGGTTGATTTTATTTATTTTTTGTTTTCTTTTTTTTTTGAGATGGAGTTTTGCTCTTTTCGCCTAGCCTGGAGTACAATGACGCGATCTTGGCTCACTGCAATCTCTGCCTCCCAGGTGCAAGTGATTCTTCTGCCTCAGCCTTCCAAGTAGTTGGGACTACAGGCACACACCACCACAACTGACTAATTTTTGTATTTTTGGTAGAGACAGGGTTTCACCATGTTGGCCAGGCTGGTGTCGAACTTCTGACCTTAAGTGATCTGCCCACCTCGGATTCCCAATGTGCTGGGTTTACTGGTGTGAGTCAATGCACTTAGCCAAAGGGTGATTTCATAATTCTACCATTCCATTTGCATTTGTTGCCAGAATTTTTCTAGACTAAATCATAATCGTAAAGAAAGCAAGTCTCTTCTTTCATCTGTCAAATGACAATATTTTGTATTTTCCTGTATGGAACCCCAGAGAAATTCTGTATGTCTACATGGTCAAGGCTCTCCATGGAGTTGCAAATAAAGAATTATAATCAGGGCTGGATGCAGTGGCTCATGCCTATAATTGCAGCACTTAGGGAAGCTGAGGCGGGCAGATGACAAGGTCAGGAGTTCGAGACCAGCCTGGCCAACATGGTGAAACCTCGTCCCTATTAAGAATACAAAAATTAGCCGGGCATGGTGGCTGGCTTCTGTAATCCCAGCTACTTGGGAAGTTGAGGCAGGAGAATCGCTTGAAACTGGAAGGAGGAGGTTGCAGTGAGCCAAGATCATGCCATTGCACTCCAGCCTGGATGACAAGAATGAAACTCTGTCTCAAAAAAAAAAAACTACATCCCAGCACTTTGGGAGGC
>NW_016107589.1:483070-485196 GCF_001604975.1 Cebus imitator | reverse complement strand
AAAAAAAAAAAAAAAAAAAAAAAAAAAAAAGAATTATGATCCTAGAGACAGGAAACAAAAGTAAATCTAATCTTGACTTGGAGAACAAGGGTATCTACTCAATGCCCCAGGGCAACACTGTACTTTATAAAATTCCTCCTAACCTTTCCTTTCTATCCCCTCTCTTTCCCTTCTCTCTTCCCCTTCCTTATTCTTCATTAGATAGATGGATTTAGCCTCTCTGCCAAAGTCCTTCTTTCTCCCAGCCTCTCCAGCTCTCCATCTCCTTCTCGCTCTAACCAGTACCCTCACCCCCTCATTTTGATTCTGCATCACAAAAGATGCTGACTGGGGATGGCTGAGAGCAGACTCTCTGAGCTGGGAGTGGGCATGAATTCTGAGCTGGAACCCTTTTGTGGATGGGTAAGAGGAAAGGAAACAGGGAGAAACACTCACACTAACAAAGCTTATTTCCATCACATGTATTTTCTGCAATGAGCATGAATCACATATGGTGGAATAAAAAATAAATGAATAAAATGTTTTAAAAATAAGAGATGGTAGGGAAGGAAGTGAGCACTATTCTTTCTCACTTTCCAGTTCTCCTTCTTCTCCATACAGATTGCTACATCCTTGGCTTTCTGTTCCAGGGAAAGTGAAGTGGAACCTTTCCTCTGACTCAGGATTTCAAGTGTTTCCCACCCCCTCAGGCCTGCAGCGGGGGTGGGAGCCATGGAGTCATGCTCCTGTAACCATGCAGAGGAGCTCTGGGAGCTCTGGGAGCCAGAGCTAAAGGCTCTGGCTAAAGGCCTTCAATGATAGATGAGAAGTCTCCCTAATTAAAACTGCTGGGCTTGGCCAGACGCTGTGGCTCATGCCTGTAATCCCAGCAGTTTGGGAGGCCAAGGTGGGTGGATCACTTGAGGTCAGGAGTTTGAGACCAGCCTGACCAACATGGTAGAACCCTGTCTCTACTAAAAATACAAAAATTAGTCAGGCATGGTGGCACACGCCTGTACTCCCAGCTACTTGGGAGGTTGAGGCAGGAGAATCTCTTGAACCTGGGAGGCGGAGTTTGCAGTGAGCCGAGATGGTGCCACTGTACTCTAGCCTGGGAAAACCCAAAACTGATGGGCTCAGCTGGATGCAGTGGCTCGTGCCTGTAATTCCCACACTTTGGGAGGCCAAGGAGGGTGGATCACTTGCGGTCAGGAGTTCGAGACCAGCCTGGCCAACATGGTGAAACTCCATCTCTACTGAAAATACAGAAGTTAGCCTGGTGTGGTGGTGCGTGCCTGTAGTCCCAGCTACTCAGGAGGCTAAGGCAGGAGAATCTGGGAGGCGGAGGTGGCAATGAGTCAAGATGGTGCCACTGCACTCCAGGCTGGGTGATAGAGCAAAACACGGACTCAAAAACAAAAACAAAAACTGCTGGGCTCTCCAGCCTCTTCTCCAAGAAGCACTTCCCTGAGTCATCAGATATCCCAAGGCTGTACAATTTAGACGTCTTGGTCTCTCAGGAAAATTTCAAGGCTTGGGAAGGGTAGTGGAGGCCTCTCAAGTCTCCTCCTACTTCTGGAGCCTGGGATGGGAGAGAGAAGCCAGTTGACAGCCAGAGTCTCAAGACCCAGGTCCCCGTATCACCCATGCCTATCTGTCCATGACCCATACATGCTCCAGTGGCAAGTGTGAACAAAACAAAATGAACAGCAGCCAAGTTTTCACCTGTGTGTGGAGCACTAGGGAAATGTAGGTGTGGGCATATTTTTGTGGTCTCAGCCTATCTGAGAAGGAGCCCTAGGGGCGGTGAAGAAGCCTTGGTGAGTCAGGAGACAGCAGGGCAAAGATGACAAGCACACGTGCTCCGGAGTTACACAGACCCAAATTCTGAGCCCTTGCTCTACCACTTACATACTTCATGATCACAGGCAAGTTCCCTACTTCTCTGAACCTCAGTTTTCACCTGTAGAAAATGGGCGTAATTCCCATTCGAGTAGGTATTTAAAAATTTTTAAAGAATTAAAGTTAAAAAAAAGCGCAAAATAAAATCATTGTAATGGTTTCATCTCATTGGTTTATGACGTTAAATGAGGCAATGTCTACAACAAAGTGCTGGGCCAACTCACTCTCTTTTTTTTTTTTTTTTT
>NW_016107589.1:475893-482680 GCF_001604975.1 Cebus imitator | reverse complement strand
TTTTTTGAGAGAGAGTCTCACTCTGTCATCCAGGCTGAAGTGCATTATCAAGATCTTGACTCACTGAAGCCTTGACTTCCCAGGTTCAAGCAATCCCCCCCCACCTCAGCCTCCTGAGTAGCTGGGACTACAGGCATGCACCACCACCCTGCCTAATTTTTGTATTTTTGTTAGAGATGGGGTCTCCCCATGTTGCCCAGGATGGCCAACTCGCACATTAATTAGGAGTTATTGTTATTGAACAGTCCATATGCCTCAGTTTATTTATCTCTAAAACAGAGATACCTGAGGCGGGGATTAAATGAGATAATAAATAAAGAGTGGTTGACACACTGTAGGTAAATGTTAACTATTAACACTCTCAACACCTCCCCTGTTTTGCTCAAGGTCAAAACCTGGTAGTTTCCTCCTCCTCTTGCTTTCTCTCTGACCCTGTTGCATTTGCCAGCAAATGACCCTTCCTATCTCTTTGGACAGAAGCAGCACAGAAAGAAGAATGCACTCAGAAGAGAGCACATGGGAGAGCAGGAGACCCAGGGGTCTCTGTCCTTGTTGACACCTGCCTCTCCCCTCCCACCGCAGTCAGACACAGGCCTTTACAACGAGCATCTTTCTTGGACAAAGCTCTGCCCAGGATTCATTTTAGAGACTTCTGTAATCTCGAGAGGATCCGTATTAATCTTCTCCACCTACAAGATGAGTGGCAGCTCAAAGCCAAGAACTTCCCAGCCAGGGAGAGAAAGACATGGAAGTTCCCCTTTTTTTTTCTGTGTCTCTCCCCACCTCCCTTTTGCGGGGGAGCTGAATGTGCTCCTCTGGAGGGACTGAGGGAAGCCGGGGCTGGCTCGAAAGTGATTTTGCCTAGTGAAGCTGGCAGCTGGGAACCACTTTCCCTCCGCTTGCCCTCTGCCGGGGAAACTCCATGACGGAGACAAGGCAGCTGGCAGGGAGAAGCCTCTGGATTGGGGCTGCTGGGCTGCTGCAGTGCCAGGCAGGGCCACATAGGAACACGTGGGCCCAGAGGCAGACGCTGATGCGGCCTTTCCTTGCTGAGGACTCGCTAGAAAGGCAGTGCCTTGGGGCCTGTGGGGAAGGCTATCTTTACCTGTAGCACAGAAGCAAATGCAAAGGAACACAGGACTAGTGGAAAAGAACAGGGTCCCAGCCCTGGTGCTGCCGCTCTATGGCCCTTTGATTTTTGGTCCAGTTGCTTAAGATCTTTCCCCAAATTCTAGTTTCCCTATTTGTAAAATGAATGTTGTAATATGTCCCTCGTAGGAACTGTGTGCAGAATTAGTTGAAATAATGTACGGGAAGCTGGGATATGGGAGATGGCTAATAAATATTCATTTATGCCACAGAGGAACTGATGAGAAAGGAAATCGCTGGATTCTGGAGGCTTTATGATTTATCAGCTTATTCTATGGAATTAAGCCCTGGGCACCATGCCATTTGTCAGGGGCCTGGTTCTAGTGAAGATATGTGTTCATCCTCCACCATGAGATCCCAAGAGTCTCCCGAAATATTCTGGGCCTCAGAACTGGTTTCTCTGGGCAGCAGAGGATCAGCGCATAGGGCAAAAGGAACCTGTTTCTCAGAGATCCAATCGACATCTCCCTTAAGCCTTTTGCTCCCCTCCACAAACTCATCGTTTTGTGCTGCCAGCTCCATGTCCCCGTTCTGGGGGAGGCCAGAATGACACAGCTACATGTCACCCTGTGGTCTACAATGTGGGGAAGGAGCTGTGTCCCTGCTGGAATTGAAAAACATCCTTGAGGGCTGCAACTTTTATAGGGAAGGTTACCATGCCAACGACAGCCTCCTTGCCTGCCAGGGATGAAAGGAAACAAGGCCGTGGGTGACACGCATCTATTGTGTGTCCACAAACTTGCCTGGAATGCATCAGGGGCTGCGGACTGCTGCTCAGCAGGATGGAACAGGAAGATTCAGGTTAGATTTCAGTGGGACTCCGGGACAGGCAGGACTGATGAGGGCAGGGCCGGGCCAGCAAGAGAGGATTGGGAAATGCTTCTCTGAGATTGATACCCATCTCTTGGTGAAATGTGTGGGTGTGGTACTGACAGCAAGCGTGGGAGGGACGGTGTCCTAGATACCAGTTTCTGCCTGTGATGGGAACCTCGACTTCTTCCAGGTTCTTTCTGCCTTGGCAGGACAGCCTAGGAGGTTACTTATGCTATGGGGTACACAGAGGAGGGCAGCAGGCAGGGCTAGCAGGTCACTGGGCGGTGGGCCACAGGCTTGCCTCTGGTGAAGGCCCAGTGTTGACGAGGAGGCCCCAGAGATGCCTAAGGAGGGGCGTCTCCCTCAAGGAGCAGGGCCTCCAGGGAGAATGGCCCCCACTCCTGAACCGGGAAGGGGCACAGAGGACTGAGGAGCTGGCACTGCCGAAGCACCCACGCCACGTCAGGCACTTGACACAGCCCCCATTTCTTTTAATTCTCACCACAAACCTGCACAGCAGGGACTCTCACTCCCATTTCACGGAGGAGATGAGGACACAGGCTCAGAGAAGGTGAGTACCCGGCCCAGCTTCCCCCGGCTGGCAACGGGAGACGCTGGGGCTGGAACCCTGCTGTCTGAACTGGAACTCCAGACCTTCAGGGTGCCCTATTTTCTTCTGGAAAGATTCTCCCGAAGCCGTCCGCTCCTCGTTCTTCCCTTCGTACAGGCTTCCCGGGCCCGAGACGACTGGGGAGAGGCTAACGGGCCACGTCCAGCCGGCTGGGAAACCGCTCCTCCAGCCCGCAACTGGAAGGGCCCGGGGCCGCCAGCGGGCCTCCGCCGCTGCCTCTCGTTTCACTCCAGGCTCGGGAGGGGCGTTGCAGCCCAGGCCACAGAGCGCGCGCGGCCCTGCAGATTCCCGCCGGGCCCGCAGGCGTCGAGGCCGCGTAGAGCCCCAGAGCCCCTGCGCCCCGCCCGAGCTGCGAGGCCCGGGCTTGCAGAGGCCCCGGCGGAAGCGGCTCCTTCCCGGGAGGGCTCCCGCCCCCGGCCCGCCCCCGCCCGCCCTGCGCCATGTATGGCGCTTCCTCCCCGAGCCCTACAAGGCGTTTCCTCCCGTCCCCAGGCCCATACAAGGCGCTTCCTTCCCGGCGCGGCTGGCAGGCGGCCCGCGGGCGGGGAGCCCGGTCCTCTGGGCCCGCCCAACCCCGGAGCCGGCGGCCAGGGGACCTGCTGCCAAAGAGGGGGCGGCGGCGGCGGGAGGGAGGGGGCGGCGGCGGCGGGAGGGAGGGGGCGGCGGCGGCGGGAGGGACGGGGACGCGCGGCCTGGCCCAGCGCGGGAGGCGCCGACTTGGGGGTTCCGCCGGCCCCTGCTGGTGTTTTACCCCGCTTTTCTCCCTCAGCCCGGAGCACCACACGCCCTGCTGGAGGGTCGTTCAGCGGCCCCAACCCGGGACCTCCAGCCACGCGGGCTTCTGCGCCTCGGGGGTCGCTCTCCCCCGAGCAGTTGACAAGTGGGTCTTCCCTGACCTCTCCCTTCCTCCCCGCTTGCGTGTCTTGTACCTCCCTCGCTTCAGCCGAGCTGCCCCCTCGGCCTGGAATGCCCTTCTCACACTATTCTGGCAGAAAGAAGTGCTACGCATCCTTTACTTGGTTCACACTTCTGGCCTCCTGGAAATCCTTCCCATCCCCACCCATAGGTCAACAGCCTCTGCTGCGTTGATTTAGGTGTAGTTATCTGAGTGAGAGGAAAGAGAAGGATCCTGTTTTCAGGACTGCCACTGTCCCTTTTCACCTTGGAACAGGCATCTTTGACTTTAGGTCTGGTCCCCAACCTCTCCACCTGCTACAGCTCCCTGTGGTCTGAGTTTGACTCTGCAGGAGAAAGCTGGAAGGGTGGGGTGAGGGGAGCCACAGCTGGGGCAGGTGTACACCCAGAGTGAGTTGGGGCTGAGCACTGCCCTTGGCCGCTCCCATCACCCAGAAGGGCCTCTCCTGCTCAGCCTGACAGCGCTGGTTTATCCACCACTGGAAGAACCAGCAAGTCCCTACAGGCCCTCCTGACGGCGCCTCCAGAAACAAACCTGGCTGAGCCATATGGTTACCCTGATGTGATCTGCCACGAGAAAAGTCACAAACAGGGACTGGATCTCAGCACACAGGGAGCCAGCAGCAGTTCCGGAGCCCCCTCCACTATGTTCCAGCAGCACAGCTGTCACAAAGTCCAGCTTTCTGCTGAGGAGGAGACAAGCAAGTTCCCATGTGGCCAGCTGGACCAGCCTGTGAGCCTGTGATTGTTCTGCCACAGGTAAGGCAGGGAAAGAAAAGCTCAGAGTTTGGGGCTGAGTGGGAGAATATGTCAGAGAAGGGGCTTTTAGGGCCAAGCATTCTCTGGGCTTGATCCAGAATAAAATCACAGGCTTCCAGGCACGACACACACACACACACACACACACACACACACACACACACACACAGTGACTGCAAATAAAGCCAAAATTTAAGGAGCCTTGTGGGTCTCCTCAGCTTCAGATAGCCTTACTGCTTGTAGAATCTCAAACGTCCAGGAGGTAGATTTGGGAAAAAATTGGGTCTCAGAACCTGGGCTGTACACTTAGAGCCTAGGATGCCTCTTGCCTTGCTTTCCCACTTAGGGCTGCAGGCCCCCAGCAGCCTTCTCTGCAGAGCTATGCTCTAGGATTGTGGGTAATGTAGTCCACAGAGGCCAGGCTCCCAGCAGTGCTGCTTTCCGCCCTCTCATGCCCTCCTCTCAGGCCCCTCACAGCCACCCACCTTCCTGCTACAGGAGGAGAGCAGGTCAGAGTGATGAGGTGGGCCTCTTACAGGATTGGGAGATCCCAGGCTGGAAACCAGTGAGCTATTTATGATTGAGCCTAGCTAAGGGGCAAGGTGTGAGGGGAGCTCCTGTAGGCTGCTACAGAATTTGCAGGAACCCCAGGCCTCTGCTTGGGTAGGCCTTTTATTCTCTTCCCGGTGCAGGGGCCTTGATTCTTTGAAAGCCCTATGAAGCTGGTTGCAGTGACTCACACCTGTAATCCCAGCACTTTGGGAGGCCGAGGCAGGCAGATTACGAGGTCAGGAGTTCAAGACCAGCATGACCAACAAGGTGAAACCCCTACTAAAAGGTGAAATCTCTACTAAAAATACAAAAATTAGCTGGGTGTGGTGGCAGGTGCCTGTAGTCCCAGCTACTCAAGGGGGCTGAGGCAGGAGAATCACTTGAACCCGGGAGGCCGAGGTTGCAGTGAGCCAAGATCATACCACTGCACTCCAGCCTGAGCGACGGAGCAAGACTCTGTCTCACACACACACAAAAAAAGTCCTGTGAAACAGTAAGGGTCCTGGGCTGTTATTCCCTGCCTTAAGAGAGGACCTATGCTCAAGTGGTCCTGGGGCTGGCTTTCGGGCCTGTTAGGAATATTGGAGTCTGGGATTGATAAACTTTCAACAACTGCCAATGTGACACTCAATAATACACCACAGCCTCCTGTTTTTTTCCTGCATTTTTCTTCTCATTGTTTTCCTATGCTTGCTTCCTCAATGAGGTTTCCAGACAGAAACCAAACCTTCTCTTGCCAGTGGATTGGATGCCACTATTGTCTCCCTCCCCTCAAAACCCTCTGCCCAGGCCTTATGCTTTTACCACCAAACCAGGGCATTTTTGTTTTTTTGAGATGGACTTTCGTTCTTGTCCCCCAGCCTGGAGTGCAGTGGTGTGATCTCGGCTCACTGCAACCTCTGCTTCCTGGGTTCAAGCGATTCTCCTGCCTCAGTTTACCAAGTAGCTGGGATTACAGGCACCCGCCACCACACCCAGCTAATTTTTAATTTTGTTATTTATTTTAAGACGGGGTTTCACCATGATGTCCAGGCAGGTCTTGAACTCTTGACCTCAGGTGATCTACCCACCTCGGCCTCCCAAAGTGCTAGGGTTACAGGTGTGAGCCACTGCGCCCGGCCTTATTTTGTTTTTAGTAGAGACAGTTTCACCACGTTGGCCAGGCTGGTCTCCAACTCCTGACCTCAGGCAATCTTCCTGCCTCGGCTTCCCAAAGTGCTGGGATTACAGGCATGAGCCACCAAGCCCAGCCCATGGCTTTAATTTTCATTTTTTTGCTTGGTTTGCCACTAGATTGAGCGTTCCTTATTGACTTGGACTGTGTCTGCCTTGTTGACTACAGGTCCTCAAATAATGTCGTCTCATTCAATTCAATGTCCTTTCCTTATAACATTGATGAGAAAAAAATCAATTTCCAGCCGGAGTTGTCTGGGTGGAGTTAGTACATTCTCCCCATGTCTGCATGGGTTTTCTCTGGGAACTCTGGTTTCCTTACACATCTCAAAGATGTGCTCGTTAGATGAATCAGCATGTCTAAATGGTCCCAGTATAAATGAGTGTGGGTGTGTTTATGAGTGTGCCCTGCAATGGAATGGCATCTTGTCTAGGGTTGGTGTTTGCCTTGTGCCCTGAGAGCTACCGGAATGGGCTTCTGCCACCTGAGACCTGGAACTGGAAGAAGTAGGGTGGAAAATGAATGAATGAATACAAATTATTGTCAAATAAAAATCTGTAAATATCCAATAATCATATGATGCACAATGATAATGCCATGTGAAAGTGCTCAGCAAGCCTTCCATATTTGTGATTGCTTTTGAACTCAGGCAGGTGAAGCTTACAATGTTTGTTTTGCCAACATTTATTCCTTAATTTAACCCAGCACTCCCTGATTCACCAAACATTGAGTAAATTATCCTTGTTTTTATGAATTTTTCTTAAATATGTGTATAGCTCACGTTTATTTATTTT
>NW_016107589.1:472153-474637 GCF_001604975.1 Cebus imitator | reverse complement strand
CGGGGTTTCACCATGTTGACCAGGATGGTCTCGATCTCTTGACCTCGTGATCCACCCGCCTTGGCCTCCCAAAGTGCTGGGATTACAGGCTTGAGCCACCGCGCCCGGCCCTTATTATTATTTTTTAAACAAACTTTATTTACTTGATTGAGAGCTTATTGTACATGAAATGTTTTACGTGGTTGATCTTAGCTTCATTCACACTGACTTCAGGGAGTCTGGTTTTCTATGCTCGAGGTTGTTCAATTGCTACTATTATCGTTGTTTTGTTTTCTTTCAGGATTGAGGTGGGTACCTTCATATAATAACTTATTTTTCATTCCTTCTCTGGCAGTTCTTTGCTGGACCCTTTGCTTTGCATAATTATACCTACAATGAAACCAGAATCCCAAAATCACCAAGATAAATCCTCCTACTCCAGCATCACATGATCTAATTTAGTTAACAAAAAATGTCCAAAGCTAGCCACAACAGATCCTAATGAACCATACAATACTGAATCCCAGGCGCAGGGAATATTTTCAACATCTAAAATTCCTAGGAGCTTAAAGGGTTCGTGAGTTCGTCGGGCACAGCAGCCATGGGGATGACTCTGCGCCTCTACCAGCCTTGCACAGTGGGGCCGCCGGAGCTGAAGCCTGGCCAGCACATTTATTTTATTTTGAGACAGAGTCTTGCTCTGGTGCCCAGGCTGGAGTGCAGGGGCACTGTCTCAACTCACTGCAACCTTTGCCTCCCAGGTTCAAGTGATTCTCTGGCCTCAGCTTCCTTAGTAGCTGGGATTAGAGGTGTGTGCCACCATGCCCAGCTAATTTTTGTAGAGAAGGGGTTTTGCCATGTTGGTCAGACTAGTCTCGAACTCCTGACCTCAAGCAATCTGCCTGCCTTGGCCTCCCAAAGTGCTGGGATTATAGGCACAAGCCACTGCCCCTGGTCTCACATTTATTTTAATGTTTTATATTAGAAGTTGGTGGGACGTGGTGGTTCACGCCTGTATTCCTGTTGTTTTGCAGGGGCCAACGCAGGAGGATTACTTGATTCCGGGAGTTCAAGACCAGTCTGGGCAACAGAGGGACCCTGTCTCTATAAAAACATTTTAAAACAATTAACTGGGCATGGTGGCACACATGTATAGTACAGGCTGCTCAGGAGGCTGACGTGGAATGTTTGCTTGAGCCCAGTAGGTAGAGAATGCACAGTGAGCCATGATCCTGCCACTGTACTCCAGCCTGGGCAACAGAGAGAGACTGTCTCAAAAAACAAACAAACAAACAAACTACAAAGTAACATAAATCAAAACAATATGGTTCTGGCTAAATAAATTTAGAAATATAAACCTATATATCTATACCAGTTGTACATGGGATTATTATACCATACCCAGTTGGCAATAGGTATATGGGATTATTTATGAATTCAGAAGTAATTCAGAGAGTTCAGAGTTCAGAAATAATCCCATATACCTATGGCCAACTGATTTTCTCAAGGGAGCAAAGAGCATTAAATGGGGGAAATAATAGTTTCATCAACAAAATGGTGCTTGCACAACTTTTTTTTTTTTTGAGACAGAGTCTTGCTCTGTCATTCAGGCTGGAGTACAGTGGCAGCACCACGGTCCACTGCAGCCTTGACTTCCTAAGCTTAAGTGATCCTTCCACAACAGCCTCCCCAGTTGCTGGAACTACAGGTGAGTACCACCACATCCAATTAACTTTTCTGTACAGATGGGGTCTCCCTTTGTTGTCTAGGCTGGTCTTGAACTCCTGAGCTCAAGTGATCCTTCTGCCTTGGCCTCTCAAAGTGCTGGGATTACAGGTGTGAGTCACAATGCCCAGCCCCACAACAACTGGATATTCACATGAAAAGTATGAAGTCAGACCCCTGATCTCATACCGTATCCAAAAATGAACTCAAAATGGGCCAATTACACATAAAAGATAGGGTTTTGCTCTGTCATCCATGCTGGAGTGCAATAGCACAGTCAGCTTATTGCAGCTTCAAATTCCTGGGCTCAAGTGATCCTTCTGCTTCAGCCTCCAAAGTAGTTATGACTATAGGCATGCACCACCACAGCCAGCTAATTTTTAAATTTTTCGTAGAGATGAGGTCTTGCTCTGTTGCCCAGGCTGGGCTTGAACTCCTGACTTCAAACTATCTTCCTGCCTGGGCCTACTAAAGTGCTGGGATTATAGACAGAAGCACTGTGCCTGGGCTAAAACTCTAAGAAAAAATGGATAGATCATGTCCTTGGATTTGGCAAGGATTCTTAGATATGGCAACAACAGAAAAACAGATAAATTGAACTTCTTCAAAATTAGAAAGTTTTGTGCATCAGAAGACATTATCCAGAAAGTGAAAATACTTGCAAATAGGCCGGGCGCGGTGGCTCAAGCCTGTAATCCCAGCACTTTGGGAGGCCGAGGCGGGTGGATCACGAGGTCAAGAGATCGAGACCATCCTGGTCAACACGGTGAAACCCTGTCT
>NW_016107589.1:469815-470963 GCF_001604975.1 Cebus imitator | reverse complement strand
GTGATCCACCCGCCTCGGCCTCCCAAAGTGCTGGGATTACAGGCTTGAGCCACCGCGCCCGGCCAGAAAGCTCCATATTTTTTTTTTTGAGATGGGGTCTCACTCTGTTGCTCAGGCTGGATTGCAATGGCACGATTTTGGCTCACTGCAACCTCCGCCTCCTGGGTTCAAGCGATTCTCCTGCCTCAGCCTCCCGAGTAGCTGGGATTACGGACATGTGCCACCATGCCCGGCTAATTTGTATGTGTGTGTGTGTGTGTATTTTTAGTAGAGACAAGGTTTCACCATGTTGGTCAGGCTGGTCTCAAACTCCCGAACTCAAATGATCTGCCCGCCTTGGCCTCCCAAAGTGCTGGGATTACAGGCATGTGCTACTGTGCCCAGGCAAAAGCTCCACTCTCTAATCATGTTTTGGTCTTTCTGGTGACTAGTCCCCCTCCTCAAGCTACCTAGGGGCCCCCAGCCATCAGTAATCTCAGTAGCACAGAAAAGGCACTCTTACCTGGCGTGGTGGCTCACGCCTGTAATCCCAGCACTTTGGGAGGTTGAGGAGGGTGGATCATGGGGTCAGGAGTTCAAGACCAGGCCAGGGAAGATGGTGAAACCCCATCTCTACTAAAAATACAAAAATTAGCTGGGCATGGTGGCAGGCGCCTATAATCCCAGCTACTCAGGAGGCTGAAGTAGGATAATTGCTTGAACCAGGGGAGGCAGAGGTTGTGGTGAGCCAAGATTGTGCCACTGCATACTCTTACCACTCTGTAGATTCCATGGGTTTTAGGAGCTGTATGCCAGGAAAGGGGTGGGGTAAAGACCTGTATACATATTTCTTATTGTATCATACTACTGAAAAATAAAAAAAAAAATGCAACAGTCTGGGTATGGTGGCTGACACCTGTAATCCCACTACTTTGGGAGGCTGAGGCAGGGGGATCACTTAAAGCTAGGAGTTCAAGACCAGCTTGGGCAACATAAGATGACCCAATTTCTATAAAAAGAATATATAAAAAAATAGCCTGACATGGCAATGTAGTCCCAGCTACTTGTGAGGCTGAGGTGGGAGAATTACTTGAGCACAGGAGATCAAGGCTACAGTGAGCTGTTATTGAGCCACTGCACTCCAGCCTAGGTGACAGAGTGAGACTCCA
>NW_016107589.1:463608-464692 GCF_001604975.1 Cebus imitator | reverse complement strand
GTGCAATGGCGCGATCTCGGCTCACCGCAACCTCCGCCTCCTGGGTTCAGGCAATTCTCCTGCGTCAGCCTCATGAGTAGCTGGGATTACAGGCACGCACCACCATGCCCAGCTAATTTTTTGTATTTTTAGTAGAGACGGGGTTTCGCCATGTTGACCAGGATGGTCTCAATCTCTTGACCTTGTGATCCACCCACCTCGGCCTCCCAAAGTGCTGGGATTACAGGCTTGAGCCACCGCGCCCGGCCCACACATTTACTTTTAAGAATAAATAGCCAAACTATACCTACAGTGGGTTAATTTCATAGTTCGTAAATTATACCTCAATAAAGCTGTTAATAAACAAACCACAGAAATGATAGCAGGATGAAAAAACCAGTGTCCTGAAATCTAAATGTCTTCCTGGCCCTTGGATCCAGTCAGGACTGATCCACGTACTTCTGCAAACTCACCCTCTCATCTCTCCAGCTGACCCAAGTCGCCACACAGACCTAGTACTCCCAGAGGAGGCGGGAGCCACCCTGCACTCCCTGTGTTCTTTAACATTCCCCCACTCTTCATTGCCATTCCTTGTTAACAGCCTCCACTGCTGGACCTTCACACTGAGGGGCAGGGTTCCCCACTGCACCTCGCACAGGGTTCAGGACATGAAACATGTCCAAATGCCTGCTGAGTCAAGGAATGAGACTGGCTTAACTCAAGTCTGATTTAAGGAATAGAGGTGGCAGTGGAGTATGTCTGTGGAGAAGGCTGGAGGAGACTGTGCTTCTGAGGGACTTTGTTCAGCTCCCCAGGGAAGGGCAGAACTCCTTCCATGCTACGTTTCAGAATCAGAGCCCGTCAGGAGTGTGAAGGAGGGCGTCTCTCCCAGGCAACATTTTGCCTTATTACAAAGAGCACCCCTCCCAGAGGATGCAGTGAGCTGAGATCGCACCATTGCACTCCAGCCTGGGCAACAAGAGCAAAACTTCATCTCAGCCGGGCGCGGTGGCTCACGCCTGTAATCCCAGCACTTTGGGAGGCCGAGGCGGGTGGATCACGAGGTCAAGAGATCGAGACCATCCTGGCCAACATGGTGAAACCC
>NW_016107589.1:445200-463513 GCF_001604975.1 Cebus imitator | reverse complement strand
AAAAAAACTTCATCTCAAAAGAAAAGAGAAAAACAAACAAACAAAAACAAAGAGCCTCTGCAGGCCCTCCAGGCTCACCCCAGCTGGCTCATCTTGCCTCCCTTTCCCTAACCCAGGAAGCCTAGGCTGGGCATGTATTTGGGTCTGAATAGTCATATAAGATGGGGCAGGGGTCCTGGCATCATCAAGCCCTGATTTCTCCTCATTCTCAAGCCCAGCCCCCACCTGCCTTCTCCCAGGAATCGGAATATCTCTGCATTTTTGTCTCTCAGAAGATCCTTGCCATTCCTGCTTGGAGCCTTTCTCTCAAGTTTCCAACCTCCTTCCTTGTTCTCCTGGCTTCCTTGGAAATGGGTTTGCCCTCTAGCTTTCCTCTGCGTAGGGATGGAGAGGCAAGCAGAAGGGGCTAAGCCTAGGTATAGTATCTCAGCAGAGTGGGAGGAGCTGGAAGTCTGTGGCAGTCAGCAAGAGCTAGATAGGGCTAATTTGGAAGCCCGGGGGCTGGTGGAGAAGCAAGTTGATCTACACACTCAAGCCAACCTTGACTCACAGGGAAGTGACTTCAAACGGCTTTCATAACTCCGTCTGGATGTTGGCCACCTTTCCTCTCCTAGCTCTGTCTTTGGTTTCAGGCCATGTGCTCCCTCCGGTTGTGCCTTCTCTCATTTGTAACATTGGAGAGAACAGGGCCTGGAATGAAGAATAACAAGATCATCCAGCTGTTAACAGCACCAAATCTGGAAGCAGCAGGAGTTGCAGCAAGTGTTCATGTCGGCTCTGCTAATTTGCTGGATGAGCCCTACAGGTCACTATATTACTCTCTGGCCTCAGCTTGCTTCTGTCTTCAGTGAGGGGATTGGAATAGGTAAGGTGCAAGATCATTTCTAGTGCTAAAATTAAGGGACCTGGTGCAGTGGCACTCACCTGTAATCCTAACACTTTGGGAGGCGGAGGCAGGCTGACCACTTGAGCTCAGGAGTTCAAGAACAGCCTGGGCAACATGATGAAAGCCCATCTCTACCAAAAAATACAAAAATTAGCCGGATGTGGCAGCGTGTGCCCGTAGTCCCAGCTACTCAAGAGGCTGAGGTGGGAGGATCGCTTGAGCCTGGGAGGTTGAGGCTGCAGTGAGCCAAGATTGCACCACCACACTCCAGCCTGGGCAACAGAATGAGAAGACCAACAAACCCCTATGATATGAGTTTACCTAATTAATAAAAATCGACATATGAACCCCAGACCCAAAAAAAAAAAAAAAAAAAAAAAAAAAATCAAGTGCTAAAATTATAATTCCTTAAGAAGTCTTAAGTATTGGGTACTGTGGAGAAAAGCTATATAAAGGTGTGGCTGTAGACTAAGGACTAGAGTCAAACAAGACTCTTGTGCTTTCTGAGAATGGGCTCGAGGTTTCCAGGTACAGCTTTGCCTTCTCACCACTGCCAGGATTGCTCACCTGGCTGGGGCCAAGGGCCCCCCAAGAAGCCCTTCTTCATGCTGTCTTATTTCACTCTGTAGGGATGACCTGCATTTGCACTGGCTTTGGAATCAACGTGGATGGGAAGATATAAACAGCATCTCCCTTGCTACGTTTTTCTAAGGATTACATAACTGTTCAACAAATGTCAGTGACTATAGTTACTTTACAGGACAGCTCAAAGCCTGGAATAAGGAGTAAGCGGGGCAGAGCTGGATTGAGATTCCTGGGCTCTCCTCTCCGCTCAGTTGTCCCTACTCCTTTGTTAAACTACTTTCTCCACTTTCCCAGAATTTAAGGGCAAAGCAAGCTGTCCCAGGCACCTCTTAACGCTTGTCAGAAATCCCCCCCACTTCAGATGAAGCAAATTTCTTCCAGTGTCCTTTACTCTAGCACCACCTTGTGGTCACCAGCACAAGCTTTCCCTGGCCACTTCCAGAGGACCAAGGTTGGGAGTGGAGGAACCATCACAGCAGCTGCCATCCCAGTCCTTGATAAGTGCCAGACACTGTGTACTTCATGTGCCCTATCCATTTGATGCTTATGAAGTAGGGGAATCCTTATTACAGGTGGGGAAACTGCTACTCAAACACATGGAATAATTTGCCAGCCTCTCATGTGGAGCCAGAATTTCTACTTGGCAGACTTTAGAGATCCTGCTCCCTACTACACTCTCCTGATAGCTTCCTAGCTGGCTGGCAAGGCAGTTCAGATTCAGGGACTCTCTGATACAGTGAAGTCACAAGCCCAGCTAGCAGCAGAGCCAGAACCAGAGGTTTTTTTTTGAGACGGTCTCGCTCAGTCGCCCAGGTTGGAGTGCAGTGGTGCGATCTCGGCTCGCTGCAACCTCCACCTCCCAAGTTCAAGCAATTATTGTGCCTCAGCCTCCTGAGTAGATGGGATTACAAGCACCACCTGTAATCCCACCACCTGCCTGGATAATTTTTGTAATTTCAGTAGAGACAGGGTTTCACTACATTGGGTAGGCTGATTTTGAATTCCTGACCTCAGGTGATCCACCCATCTGGGCCTCCCAAAGTGTTGGGTTTACAGGCATGAGCCACGGTGCCCAGCAGAACCAGAGCTTTTCTTGACTCCCTTGTTTGGTTCTGGGTTCTTAGCTAAACCCCAGGTAAGCCTGCCAGTTTCAGGGAAGGACTCCTGGAGATGGCTGTATCTGAAACAGAATTCACCCAGACAGGGTTTAGACTTGATTTACAGAGAACCCTGGAGGTGATTGTTTTCACCTGTATCTCTAGTTCCTGCTTTCAGCCACACCCTCAGCAACCTGCAACACCCAACGGCTACAGAGCAAGCAGACAACTGTCTGGCTTCCCTAGCTCTCATGGGATGCTCCCATGCCACTTGGCTGACCAGTTCCCAGGTCCCCTGAGACCCAGTCCCATCAGGACTGGACTTGACAGGTAGGAATCCCAGCTGGCGTTCACTCAAATTGGCAACATGGGAGAAGCTGGCATGAGGCTTAAATTCCACTTTGGCACTCAGCCCTGAGTCCACTGTGCCTGTCTGGGAGTGTCATGGCATGAGACTTGTAGCCAGAGAACAAAAGATGGCAAATGCTGCAGGCCCAGACAGGCAAAGACCACAGCCCATACGTTCTGCTGTTCCATCTGGACCATTCTATTATAGGACTCAAAGACAAAAAGATAGAACTTTGGAATAAGGCCTGGGATAAAATTTTGGTGTTATCACTAAAGGGCTGCTACTTAACCTTTTGTTCCATTTCATCACCTGTAAAATTGGGTCCATCATCTACCTCCATGGTATGCTGGGTTATGGGATAATATACTTACCTTAAAAAAAAAAAAAAAAGGCAAGATTCTCTTTGGCATGCATCTAGAATGGGGGAGAATATAAATTAGTTTGAGCCCAGCAACCTGAACCTTCTTCCTCTAGTGTAACTCTGGGATCTAAGAAAAACTTTGCATATACCTTTCCATAGACAAATGTACACAACTCAAATCCGAGGCTGAAATGCTATTGGCCATGACTAATCTGAGGTATGCCTTGGAGAACTCAGTCTCCACAGTTCAGGCCTTTCTAGAACAGTCCTAAAAAATCTCAAGCACACAAAGTATATTCTTAAATATGGTTTAATACTCTTCTCCATTTCTGTACATCACAACACCAAGATTTTGCTGCTTAGGATCTCTCTGCAGAGGCTATAGAGAATGCAAAGGCTACGGTTTTCACCCCTTCTTATTTGTGTTTGTATGTGTAAGTGTAATACATATCAATATATATTGATACACACATCAATATATAATGCAATATATATCACCGAAGAGAACACATTGATTAAAGAAATACAAAAATTTGGCATCATTTCCAAACTTAAATAGTAAAAATAAAAACTACAAAAGGAGCTGCATACCCTAAATGTATCATGTGAAATAACAAGCATATTCAAAAATGTAAATTTACATCCAATTTCTCTGGTCTTGTCATATCACATCAGACCCATTTACAATGGCAAAACCCTAAGGTACTGCTGTGAAGAGAGCATGTTTGCTCGCTCTTGGGTGTTCTGCAAACAAACAGCAGAGCCCAAAGCAAAAAAGCCTGTTCCGGTGAAGTCTCCCACGTTGGTGAACACCAAAGAATCGACTCTTCTCACTGGGGGTTGAGACATCAGGTTACACATTGACAGACAGTATTTGGACCTCAGAGTACAGTGTGAGAACCAGAAACTTTACATTTAAGACATACTCCCTTCATTCAAGTGAAACAGGATTATTGGAACGATAGGCAGGTCTGTAACCTGGGAACAAGGAGGTGGTTCAGACCAATAAAGCTACAAGTGACTGAATCAAGTCAGTAAAGAACAGCAGTCAGGCACTAAAGTGTTAAAAGTACCCAATTTGAAAACCAAATGTAACCCACTACCCTAGTCAGTGTGGAGGTGATACCAATTGACTTTTAAAACCTTTGGTCCTTCAAAGTCCATTTGGTATACTTTTTTCCATTGCTACCACTGGGCACATACTATACACTTTGTTCACTGTCACCACCTCGGGCACGCCATGACCTTGCATATCAGCTGGGTTCAAGTCTGACTTACAGGCCAGCTGTGAAGTGTAAGCTTCAGGGTTTCAGGCCAACTTTTGGATCCAACATGGTCTTAAAGTCCATGGTGCCAGAAGCTGTGTCCCATCCCTTCCCACCCGCCCCTAATTTCTCGTGTGAGAGGTGCTTGTAAGTCCCACATTTGAAACATGCTCCAACCCCACCAGGAGGCCAGGAGTTTATAATTACATGCAGTCATACATGTCTGTCGTTCCTGTGAAAAACCTTGCAGTTCATTTTAATAAATCAAAACATTCACATAATCTCATGCCATCCAACACAAGGAAAACATGTCCACCTCCCTTTTAACAAGGATTGACCCAAGCAAAAGAAAATCCTCTTTAAATTTCTTCGCTTCCACTTAAATTGCATGTTTTATTTCTCCCAATCCCAGCAAGAGCACAGAAGCCCCATCATATCCATCCCAAACTGGTTTCGAGTAGGTTAAGGTTATAGGGACCCTTGTCAGAACATCGATACAAAGGGCTCCCAAACGCTGGGCACAAATGTGTCTGCAAACAGATGGAAGTAAACAGTGCACTGGCCCAAATGCTTCATGAGTCAGTTTGATTTTGCAATGCAATTTGCATCCTTGAAACTGCCAGTCTGGAGGGGGACGGGGTAGCGTGAGGGAGTGAAGTTGAAATTGCCTCCTATTAGCTCACCCTTTCAACATTAAACAGAGACCGAGAGAGAAATGGTTCCAACATTTCACCACATGTATTTCTTCTTATGCAGTCTAAGCTGAGAATGCCATGTAAATGGGTCACTGCGAAATGCAGCAATTTAATTTTTTCTCCAATCAAAATAAGAAACAAACCAGTATGATCTCACTTCTATTAACTTTTGAAGGTTTACAGCAGTTAAAGTATTTTTGCTTCTATGTATGAAGGTTAAAAAAATCATTTTTTTTTTTCATAAAATACAAGAGCAACCAATTTCACCATCGAGTAAAAGTAAAAACTGGGATTCTTTTTTAAATTAGTCCAAAGTGGCATTTAGGAACTTAGTCGTAGGCTGCTGCGCTGACACCATGACAAACCAAAGTGTAGGGTTGGGTCTGGTTTTGTTTCGGTTTCTTTTCAATATCCAATGCTCATGGATTAAGTTCTGGAAATGTTCCAATTGTAAGGCAGGGATCTGTTTGGATTCCACCATGGGTATGCTCCTTGGGTTGGATGCTGGAGGGTGAGGCACGTTTTGCCGGACCGACATCGACTACTTAGTAGTCATCAAGGTCAAAAAATTCATCGTCTCCTCCTTGGTATTCCATTCCCTGGAAATCTACTCGGTACCGCAAGATACCTCCAATTCCACCAAAGCCTTTCACAAACTGAGACCCTTCTTGTGATTTATCTGTGACAATTTCCAACGTAGCTCCAAATTTTTTATAGTTGTTAGCAAACCATTCCAACAAGGGCATGCTCTCAATAAGCTCATGTTCCTGTCCGGTCTATAGGGGTGACCATGAGATACAAAAATGGGGGATTAGGATATATCAAGGCTTATTAGCCCCTCTCACAGCCCCTTGCCCAACCATTGCTCTCATCCTCCCACTTACATGTCTGTCTGTGTAGTCTGTAAGTAATCTCTGGTTTTGGTAACATAATGGACATAAACAGATAAAGTCACATTATTTCAAACAACACTTCTCTCCTCAGGCTCTATCCTCAGCAATGAAATGTCAACACAAACACTCAGTGGGTTTTCAGCTTATGATTCCCATTGTTGACTCTGTAAGTCAGGCTGTTGTAGTATCTCTAAGCAGCACTCATTGAACGGCCCAGAGAGATATGCAAGGACTGCTTTTGGGAGTGGCCTCGTAAAGAACAAAGCTCTCCAAATCAGAATTTGAGGAAGGTACAATTTAAACCTATCTCATAAGGGAGTGTGATACTTTAAACTGTGGTGATGCATTTAGAGCAAATCAGAGAAGGCACTACAGTTAAAGAGTGCAGGAGAGGCATTATGCAAAGTAAATTTTCCTCTCTATTAATGACTTCAAGGACAAGGAAATGTTTTCCTGATTGCTTAACTAGTTAAAAACACAAAAACAAAAACAGGCCAGGCATGGTGGGTCATATGTGTAATCTCACCACTCTGGAAGACCAAGGCAGGAAGATCACTTGAGCCCAGGAATTCAATACCAGCCTGATGAACACAGCAAGACCCAGTTTTTATAAATAAATAAATTAAAAAAAAAAAAAAAATTAGTCAAGTGGCGGGTGCAGCGGATCACCTGAGGTCAGGAGTTCGAGACCAGGCTGGCCAACATGGTGAAACCCCATCTCTTGTAATCTATGATTGTGCCACTGTATCCATCCTGGGTGACAGCCCAGGACCCTACCTCAAAAAGAGGCTGAAGTAGGCCGGGCATGATGGCTTATGCCTGTAATCCCACCACTTGGGAGGCTGCTGAGGTAAGCAGATTGCCTGAGCTCAGGAGTTCAAGACCAGCCTGGGCAATATGGTAAAAACCCATCTCTATAAAAAATTCAAAAATTAGTTGGGCAAGGTACTGTATAGGAAGGCTGAGGCAAGAGGATCACTTGAGCCTAGGAGGCTGAGGTTGCAGTGAGCCAAGATCGTGCCATTGTACTCCAGCTTGGGTGACAGAGTGAGCCTGTCTCCAAAAAACAAACAACAAAAAAAGCCTGCAGTAACTATGATTTGGCCTCCTTCCCTGAAATCAGAGATGATCACCTCCTACAGCCCCCCAACAACCCCAATTAATATGAGGTTTGGTTTCCCACGGCTGACCCTCTACACTCCCAGTGTACTCTAACACATGGATTTATGCTTGCATATATCATCAAACCAAGAAAATAATCACATACCTCTTTGTCTGTGAAATGAGATTTATCCTTTTCTTGCTCTGGAGTTAGATAGAGAATTTTCTCCTCTGTAGTATTAGGAGGAAAAAATATGTTAACTTGGCTCTCATATACTAATCTGTATAAGCTCCATAAGTTGAGGTTAGATGAGAAAAGGGCTCAGGGACTCAATCTCTCAACCTTTTTTCCATAAGCATGTTAGCATACATTGAGTGTCTACTAGGTACAATGCTTTAACCATAGGAAACATCAGAGATGTTCAAGATGCAGTCCTGGTCCTCAGCAGATTTAACAATCTTAAGCAGACATTAAACAGTTCAAGCAGAAAAATCTATGCAGGAATGTGCTACAGACTGAAGGAGCGGGGAACAAGGGGTAGATCTACTTTCTGATTGCTCGTGAAATCAGCCACCTCCCCCAAATCTCCACCCCAGGCTTCCTGGGTCAGTAACAAATACCAACTTTATTTTCTAATTCTCCTACCTTCTGTGCCTTGGCAATGAAGAACATATCTCATTATATCCAGATTTTCATAGACTATTAGAATTTCTACAGCTCCCATTTCCAAAGCCTTTAGTGTATCTTCAACGCCAAAACAGTACTTGCCCGTGTCCTGGCTGATTTCATCAAAGTATCGTCCTGTGATTAGGGACAAGTCAAAAGAACATATATTAAAATTTTCTTAGTAGATACAAACACATCTACTTGACCTAATGACTAAAGAGGATAAAAAATAATGCTTTCACTAAGGCAAAAGAGTTAATAAAAATGCTAAATATTCCTCTTTTTACCTTTTTGATGCCTTGTCTCATACAATCATGTACATACATACATATGTATACACACACCGCCCCCCAAAAAAAACATTTCACGGAATATGTAGTTGCATTTCACTGATACCTATTAATTTCTTCTCTTGAATGAATTTCACGTTGGAGAGGACTTCAGTAGATAACTCAATAGCTTGGTTGAATCCATTTTCACCACCATAGGATATATCAACTAATTTTAAAACTTTTGATTGTAACCTCTGACATACAAAAAAAAATATTATTAGTACTTCAAAACACCTTTACCCAAACCCACTACCTCTTAAAGGTATGCAAAGCTCAGCATTATGGTCGCTGAAGTCTAAGTATGGGGAAGGAGCCCAATTTAATCAAAAGCTGCTCTTACAATGAACAGCACTGCCAGGGTAAACTTTCCCAGCTAATTATATCACACATTTTATTAGACCTACTACAGGATAACTCTTTAAGTGCAAACAAAAATAAGTTCTTGTGAAGGAAAAGGTGAATCACTGGCTCCTGGCAAATAAGGTAGCAGAGGTTAAGATGGGCTGGGTACGGTGGCTCACACCTCTAATCCCAGAACTTTGGGAGGCTGGGGCAGGCAGACAGCTTGAGTCCAGGAATTCTGAGACCAGCCTAGGCAACATGGTGAAACCCCATGTCTACCAAAAAGTACAAAAATTAGCTGGGCACGGCAACACATGACTATAGTCCCAGCTACTTGGGAGGCTGAGCTGGGAGAATCACTTGAACCCGGGAGATCAAGGCTGCAGTGAGCTATAATTGCACCACTGCACTCCAGCCTAGGCAAGAGAGTGAGACCTGGTCTCCAAAAAACCAAAACCAAAACCAAAACCAAAACCAAAACAAACAAACAAACACCAAAACCCAAAAAAGTTTAAGGCAATTTCTACCATAAGGCAACTTCCTCCAGAAGAATATCTTGGAAATGTATTATGGCTGAGCCCATGTATTATAAACCAACAGATCCTCCTAGATTAAATGCTTTAGGCTGAATCAGCTGTCATATTGCTGAGAGCTTTGCTGCTGTATATCTCCAAGAATAAATCAGAAAAAGAAAGGAACAGGTTCTAGTTTCTCTGAAATCAAACTCCATTCTACAGCCAATTCTGACAACCCAACTAAACTAAACCAGGGACCTCCACAGGATCCATAAGGAGCCCACCTAAAAATGGCTGATTTCAGAAGAGAAGGGGCCCAGAAAAGCACAGGGGAATGTTTCCTATAAACATCTGTAAACCTGCCACCATTTAACTCAGAGGTAGGTTTTTAACCCAGGGAATTTTAAAAAGATGTGTGTGTTCTAGTGCTCACACAGGGACTTGCCTGCTCCCACCTAGGGACTTATATAACAGAGCATCTACTTCTTACTTACCTGATCAAACATATCAGATTGACTTAGTTCAGTTTTAAAGTCAGCAGATCCAGCTAAAACTAGACCAGCCACATTCACTTTGTCCCCAGAAATAAACAGCTGCACAGCAGTTTCTGCTACTTTCCGAACATAGTTATGTCGCTTTTCCATTCTTAAACGGGCAAAACGCAAGGCTGACTGACCTCCTCTACCGTGTTTCTTTGGGAGATCCACAGTGAATTTGTGCAGGACTTCTCTTGTGTTTCCTTGGAGTGTGCCAAAAAGTGCACCACTACCATCTATTACAATGAATCCAAACTTGCTATCATCTGAAAGTAGTGCTGTAAGAGCCTGAAAAGCAAACACAAGTACCACACGGTGAATCCCAAAGCTTTGCCAACATCAGAACAACTCTCAAAGAACATATACAAAACCTTTCACTCCACTGTTATTAGCACTGTGGAAAAACCATACTATGGAATTTATAGACTTCAATTATAAACTTGTAACTCTTATGGACAAATTTGAACCAAACAAGGAAATAAGGAATGGTATCTATGTGAAAAGCCTTTCAACATATCTGACACGGGCATGTTAAATATAATACCACAAAGATATCTGCATGTTCATGTTTATAGCAGTATTACACACAGCAGTTAAAATGTGGTATTATCAATATAATGGAATACTACTCAGTCTCAAAAAGGAAGAAAATTTTGAAACATGCTATAAAAGGGATGAAACTTGAATATATGTTAAGTGAAATAAGCCTGTCAAAAAAGGACAAATACTGTATGATTCCACTTACATGAGGTACCCGGAGTAATCAAAATCAGAGATAAAAAGTAGAATGGTGGTTGCCAGGGGCTAAAAAAAAAAGGGGGGACCAAGGAATTATTGCTCAATGGGTATAGAGTTTCAGTTTTATAGAGTTCTGGGCTGGGTGTGGTGGCTCACACATGTAATCCTAGCACTTTGGAAGGCCACAGAGGGCGGATCACTTGAGCTCAGGAGTTTGAGACTAGCCTGGGCAACATGGTGAAACATAAAAAACACCACAAAAATTAGGTGGCTGTGGTGGCAAGTGCCTGTAGCCCCAGCTACTTGGAACAGCTTCAGCCTGGGGCGGTGTAGGTTGCAGTGAGCCAAGATTGTGCCACTGTACTCCAGCCTGGGTGACAGATCCAGAGACCCTATCTCAAAAAACAAAAAACTTTAAGTCATTCCTTTTTTTTTTTTTTTTGAGATAGGGTCTCACTTTGCTGGCCAGGCTGGAGTGCAGTAGCCATCATACCTCACTGCAGCCTCGAAGTCTTGGACTCAAATGATCCTCCTGCCTTAGCCTCCCAAAGTGCTGGGGTTACAGGCATGAGCCACCGTGACTTTAAAGGTGTTACAGTTAGTGATTCTGAGTTTTATGAGGAAAACCTTCCTTCTATGTTAACTTTAAATCCCTATTATTTATGCCTTCCCAAAGAGAAAATATTGAACAGTCCTGGGACATAGATTTCTCATGATGGAATTAGAATACTACACATACTTAGTAGATTTCTAATTGCCAGGGGACAATCTCTTTGGAAGTAAGAAATTGTTACCCATTCCATTTAATTTTTATAAATGATCCTCCTGTCTTGGCCTCCCAAAGTGCCGAGATTATATAGCTGTGACCCACCACACCTGGCCTTATTCATTTCATTTTAACTAAGAAAACAGCCCCCTCAATAACTGATTAGAAAACAGATGGATCAACTAAGAATCCATCTTTAACAAAATGATGCTAGATAGTTAGCATTAAGACATAAATATTGTGGCCGGGCGTGGTGGCTCATGCCTGCAATGGCACTTTGGGAGGCCAAGGTGGGCGAATAACTTGAGGTCAGAAGTTTGAGACCACCAGCCTAGCCAACACGGTGAAATCTTGTCTACTAAAAATACAAAAATTAGCTGGGCGTGGTGGTGCACACTGGTGATTCCAGCTACTCAGGTGGCTGAGGCAGGAGAATCACTTGAATTCAGGAGGTAGAGGTTGTAAGGGGCTGAGATCATGCCACTGCACTCTAGCCTGGGCAACAGAGCAAGCCTCAGTCTTGTTGGGGGGGAGAAAGACATAAATAGTGCATGTTAATAATAAAGCCTTATCAAAATGACCTGTTAGATTGAAGTTTTCAATAAATCTGCTTATCAGGGAATAGACTTATCCCTTGTTAGAGTGTAGAATTACCCTGATAAACAGGATATGACCCTCTCAGTTAAAGCTAAAATGTACAAAGCTAGCAAGATTAAACAGTATCTTGGAAAAGGAGTTAAGGTTTGGAAAAAAGCCAACAAGTCTAACTCAGTAAATGAGCTAAAGCTAGACAACATGGGTAGCTGCCACTGTTTTTTTTTTTTTTTTTGAGACGGAGTTTCGCTCTTGTTACCCAGGCTGGAGTGCAATGGCACGATCTCGGCTCACTGCAACCTCCGCCTCCTGGGTTCAGGCAATTCTCCTGCCTCAGCCTCCTGAGTAGCTGGGATTACAGGCACGCACCACCATGCCCAGCTAATTTTTTGTATTTTCAGTAGAGACGGGGTTTCACCATGTTGATCAGGATGGTCTCGATCTCTTGACCTGGTGATCCACCCGCCTCGGCCTCCCACAGTGCTGGGATTACAGGCTTGAGCCACCGCGCCCGGCCTGGCGCTGCCACTGTTTAAATCAACAAGATTCAAAATCTGCTTTTATACAACCAGATACAGGTAAGTGGTTTCAGTGGCTAACAGGCTACCTGATGAACCCTCTGTCATAAGCAAGAGTGTGGAAGTGAAGAGAAAAACAGTCTGGATTGTCTATGCAGTCGACTAAGATCCAACTACAAATGGACTTCCCATCAAGTAAGCAAAAATCACCCATTGTAAACTGTCGACAAATGTCAGTTCTAATTTCACTGTAGAGGTTTTTTCCTAGGTCGATGAAAGGCAAGAGACTGAACTAGGAGCCAGCTGTGAATTCTTGATTGTTCTACTGTTGACTGATTTAGGTCACTCTAATGAGGTTTCCTTTCCACCATTACAGTTCATCTTATGGCAGCTTTGTCACTCAAAAGTTTCATGGGGGCAGGGGAGAAAATGAATTCGTACAGTTCTGCTACTAAAAACATGTGAAAACTGAGTGCAATAACTAAAAGAATATAATTGAATTCTTTGTAACACAAAGGATACATGCTTGAGGAAATGGGTACCCTATATTCCACTGTGTGCTATCTCACATAGCATGCCCGTATCAAAACATCTCATGTACTCCATAAATATACACATCTATGTACCCACAAAAATTAAAAAAAAAAGAAATACACACACACACACACACTTTGGGCTGAGGTGAGCAGATCACTTGAGGCCAGGAGTTTGGGACAAGCCTGGCCAACTTGGCAAAACTCCATCTCTACTAAAAAAATACAAAAAATTAGCTAGGTGTGTTGGTGCACACCTGTAATCCCAGCTATTCAAGAGGCTTGAGGCACAAGAATCACTGAAACCATGGAGATGGAGGTTGCAGTGAGCTGAGATTGCGCCACTGCACTCCAGAGTTTCACAGCGTGAGACTCCGTCTCAAAACATGCATAATAAATGTAAACTGCCTTACTTTTTGAAAATAGGCAGCTGTGTAAAATGGTACAACTATTTGGAAAACGGTCTAGCAACTTCTTAAAAAGTCAAACATAATCACTATATAATCTACGAAATTCCACAAATCCAAGAAACATGAGAACGTACAATCACACAAAAACCTGTCCGTGAACGTTCATAGCAGCATTAGTCACAATAGCCAAACAGTGGAAACAACCCAAATGTTCAACTGATGAAAAGATATATAAAACATGGCATATATGTATACAATGGAGTATTACTTGTTAATAAAAAGGAATAAAGTATACTCATGAATGCTACCACATGGAACGTTAAAAGCATAAAGTAACGGGCCAGGCGCGGTGGCTCACACCTGTAATCCCAGCACTTTGGGAGGCTGAGGTGGGCAGATCACAAGGTCAGGAGTTTGAAACCAGCCTGGCCAACAGAGAAACCCCGTCTCTACTAAATACAAAAAATTAGCTGGGTGGGGTGGTGGCGGATGCCTGTAATTCCAGCTACCCAGGAGGCTGAGGCAGGAGAATCACTTGAACCTGGGAGGTGGAGGTTGCAATGGGCCGAGATTGTGCCATTGCACTCCAGCCTGGGTGACAAGAGTCAAACTCCATCTTAAAAAAAAAAGCCACAAACTGTATGATTCTGTTATAGAAAATGTCCAGGCCAGGCACAGTGGCTCACACCAGTAATCCCGACACGTTGGGTGGGCGAGGCAAGTGGATTATCTGAGGTCAGGAGTTCAAGACCAGCCTGACCAATATGGTGAAACCCTACCTCTACTAAAAAACACAAATAAATTAGCCAGGTGTGGTGGTCACACACCTGTAATCCCAGCTACTCAAGAGGCTGAGACAGGAGAATTGCTTGAACCCAGGAGGCGGAGGTTGCAGTAGTCGAGATCGCACCACTGCACTCCAGCCTGGGCAACAGAGCGAGACCCTGTCTTAACAAAACAAACAAACAAAAAAACTCAGCACAAGCATATCTGTGGAAAGAAAATATATTAGTTGTTGTATAGAATGAGAGAAGTGAGTGGGAGGGATGGGGGAGTGACTGCTAATGGTTACGGGGAAAGAATTCTAGAGTGATGAAAATGTCCTGTCTCGAACTTCTTACCTCTGTATGGAATTTGTTGTCACACAAATACAATGATGTATTAATTGGTTTGAAAGGTTCAAAGTCAATGTTGACTTTCTTTTCCTTTCCTTCTTCTGTTACAATTGTTCCACAGTAAACAACCAGACCATTTGGAGGTACTGCAAAAAACACAGTTTACTTTACTTTACTCCACACCCAATTTTCCTCAATTAACAGAAAAGTTCCCATAGCCATTTTTCCTGCCTGACCGTTTAAGTCGTAATTTAAATAAAGCAGAAAAAGCCTGAACTCTCTCAGGCACAACTCTCTCCCTAATTTTAAAACTTCTTCTGAAATGTTTCAGTAGGATTTATTCTTTGAAGTACAGTAAATAGGCTAGGCACAGTGGCTCATGCCTGTAATCCCAGTATTTTGGGGGTCCAAGGCAGGCAGATCACCTGAGGTCAGGAGTTAAAGACCAGTCTGGCCAACATGGTGAAATCCCATCTCTACTAAAAATACAAAAATTAGTCAGGCGTGGTGGCAGGCACCTGTAATCCCCACTATTTGAGAGGCTGAGGTGGAAGAATTGCTTGAACCTGGGAGGCTGTGGTAAGCTGAGATCACATCATCACACTCCAGCCTGGGTGACGGAGCAAGACTCTGTCTCATCCAAAAAAGAAAAATAAATAAATAAAAATTGAGACAACGTTTCACTCTGTTACCCAGGTTAGTGTACAGTGGGGGGAGATCTTGGCTTACTGCAACCCCTACCTCCTGAGTACAATCAATTCTCCTGCCTTAGTCTCCAGAGTAGATGGGACTACAGGTGTGTGCCACCAGGCCTAGATAACTTTTGTATTTTTTTGTAGATATGGGGTTTCACCATGTTGCCCAGGCTGGTCTCAAACTCTTGACCTTAAGTGATCCATCTGCCTCAGCTTTCCAAAGTACTGGGATTACAGGCTTGAGCCAATGCGCCTGGCCTACTGAACTTTCAATAAACAAAAAAGAAAAGAAGCTAACCACCAAGGCCAAAGAGACATTGATGATGGCTGACTGAAGGAAACATTAGTGAACAAAGCACTACAGCAGGATCACAGTATAAAAGATAACCAAGACATGTAGAGAAGGAAAAGGAACAAACTCCAGGAGATTACCTTTGTTATAAAGTTTGAGTCTTTGTTGTACAGATGTAATGGCTCCCAGGACTGAAAGGCGGTTTACTCGTGACTTAATGTTAGATGCAGTTCCAAACTCATCTGCTAACATTTTTGCCACTCGTGAAATCTGGTCTTTGGGAGGAATGATCAAGGATATCATGCTGGTGCCATTGCTATGGAAGAAATAATAACTCATTAGGGGTTCAAATATCACATAAGTAAACTCATGTTTCTCTCTGGTAAAAGCAAGCTAGAGGGAGATGCCCCCAAAGTATGGAAACAGGTCAATCTCAAAGGAGTAATGCAGGAATTATACTAGTCTCGTTTATGAAAGTGTACCCAGAGTTAGAAACAGCGTTCAGAATCTAGTGCTCAATTTGACTGGATAGAGAGATTAGTTATGTAAAGAATGCAGCTGGAGAGATACTTGAGAAACATCTCATTTCCCAAGGATAAAGAAAGAAGCTATTTATGATAAGGAATGTCAACAGGCTGGAATTTGGTAGTGAATCTGTTCACAGGAGAGCCTTCGAATGTGGTGGTTCTTGAGGGGTAGATGCCATGACGGGATGATGCAATGAGTCTTTCCAAAGTCTAGACATATTTGTAATCATGAATTTAGTACCCTATACACCCTAACAATGGGAAAGGATAATGCTGGAAGTCACAGCAATGTCCCAGTTATGAAATCTCTCTCTCTCACACAAACTCATTCTCTTTAAATGGCAATATATTAATTGCATTTGAGTTTGATTAAAAAGAGGAATGACTGATGGCCTAATAAATTCTGAGTGCCCAAATTCGCATTTTTAGAACTACAACAGAGGACCAAAATCTGACCTATGGAAGATACCATCAAGGCCCTGCCACATGGAAGTCCCTTCTGACCAGTTACCAACCCATTTTTTTTTTTTTTTTTTTTTTGAGACGGAGTTTCACTCTTGTTACCCAGGCTGGAGTGCAATGGTACGATCTCAGCTCACTGCAACCTCCGCCTCCTGGGTTCAAGCAATTCTCCGGCCTCAGCCTCCTGAGTAGCTGGGACTATAGGCGTGTGTCACCATGCCCAGCTAATTTTTGTATTTTTAGTAGAGAACGGGGTTTCATCATGTCGACCAGGATGGTCTCGATTTCTTGACCTCGTGATCCACCCGCCTCGGCCTCCCAAAGTGCTGGGATTATAGGCGTGAGCCACTGCGCCTGGCCCACCAACCCATTTTTAAGCCCCTTTTAAATTTCAACACCAATGCTAGCAACGTATTTTTTTATCTACAACTTCCAAAGACACTCATAATCACTACCAGTCAAGAAACACTTCATTAGAAAATCCTTGTTGTATGTAAAGCAAACACAGTTGCTCATGCCTATAATCCCAGCACTTTGGGAGGCTGAGGTAGGAGGATCACTTGAGTCCAGGAGTTTGAGAACAGCCTAGGCAACATAGTGAGACCCCCATGTGTACAAAAAAATAAAAGATTAGCTGGGTGTGATGCAGGCCTGTATCCTCTAGCTATTCGGGAGGCTAAGGCAGGAGGATCACTCAAGCCCAGAAGTTAGAAACTGCAATGAGCTATGATTAGTCACTGGACTCCAGCCAGGGCAACAGTATAAGACTGTCTCAAGAATATAAAATGGTACAGCCACGTGGGATAAGTGTGGTAGCTCCTCAAAATAAATAAATAAAATTTAAACATCGAATTACCATATGATGTAGCCATTCCACTTCCAATTATATACCCAAGAGTCTGAGAGTACACTGGTGTACTTGCACACCAATGTTCACAGCAGCATTATTCACAATAGCCAAGAGGCAGAAACAACCCAAACATCCACTGGTAGATTAACAAAAAAACGCGGTGTGTGTGTGTATGCACAATGAAATACTATTCAGTTTTGAAGTAAGGAAATTCTGACATACAACATGGATGAACCTTGAACACAACACAGTATGCTAAGAAAAATAATCCAGACAGAAAAGAGCAAATACTGTATGATTCCACTTACATGAGGTAACCTAGAGTAGGTAAAAGTTCACAGAGACAGAGAGTAGAACTGTACTTGCCAGCAACTGGAGTAAGGTGGAAACAGGAAGTTGTTTAATGGATACACTTTCAGTTTTACAAGATGAAAAGTCCTAGAGATTGGTTGTACACAGTGTGAATGTACTTAATACTACCGAACTATACACTTGTAAATGGTTAAGATAAGCTTCACATTATGTATTTTTTACAACAATAAAAAATTAAAAAAAAAATCAATGATTTAGTCCATTTATAATTTTTTTTTTTGAGATAGAGTCTCACTCTTATCACCAAGGCTGGAGTGCAGTGGCGCCATCCTGGTTCACTGCAATCTCCGTCTTCCAGGTTCAAGTGATTCTCCTGTCTCAGCCTCCTGAGTAGCTGGGATTACAGAACTGTGCCACCATGCCTAGTTAATTTTTTTGTACATTTAGTAGAGATGGGGTTTCACTATGTTGGCCAGGCTGGTCTCGAACTCCTGGCCTCAGGTGATCCGCCTGCCTCAGCCTCCCAAAGCATTGGGATTACAGGTGTGAGCCACTGCACCTGGCCTATAAGTTAACATTTTTCAGAGCATGCACTCCCCCAAAACAGTAGTTCTCAATTTGCTGCACATGAAAATCATCTGGAGAGTTCATTCTAGGTGATTCCTTTCCAAAAAGGATTCCTGCAAGTTTCATTTCTCTTCTTAAACACACTGTGGTTTAAGAAGTGATTTAAGATGTGATTTTTCTTAAACACAACATGGACAAATGACTATTTGAAATATTAGATGATCTACCTTAAGTGGATTTCAAAATTAAAAACTTTTAGGCTGCTCTATAGAGTAGCCACTCTTTTTTTTTTTTTTTTTTTTTTTTTTTT
>NW_016107589.1:440463-445096 GCF_001604975.1 Cebus imitator | reverse complement strand
AGAGACAGGGTTTCACCATATTGGCCAGGTTGGTCTCGAACTCCTGACCTCGTGATCCACCCACCTCAGCCTCCCAAAGTGCTGGGATTACAGGTGTGAGCCACTATGCCAAGCTAAGAACTCATAATTCAACAACGAAAAACCCAAATAAAAAATAGGTAAAGGGTGTGAGGAGACATTTCTACAAAGATGAAGCATGTGAAGAAACCAAAATCTTTATTCAATGCTGTTGGGAATGTTAAGTGGTACAATACTTTCAAAAAACAGTCTGGCAGTCCTTAGGAGTTTAAACACAGAGTTACCATATGACCCAACCACTCTACTCTTAACAACCGACAAATTATGTAACACACAAAAACTTGTGCTTGAAAGTTCAGAGGCATTATTCATTAAAAAAAACCCCAAAACCAAAAAAACCCCCCAAAAAACCAGAAACAACCCATATATCCAACTGATAAATGAATAATCAAAATGTGGTACATCCATACGATGAAAAACTATACAGCAATAAAAGAAACGACATATGTATTAACTTACATCAAGTAAAAACTGTCACAAAAGACCACATTTTGTAGGCCAGGCGCGGTGGCTCATGCCTATAAATCTCAGCACTTTGGGAGGCCGAGGCAGGTGGATCATGAGGTCAAGAGATGGAGACTATCCTGGCCATCATGGTGAGACCCGGTCTCTACTAAAAATACAAAAATTAGCCAGATGTGGTGGTGTGTGTCTGTAATCCCAGCTACTTGGGAGGCTGATGAAGGAGAATCGCTTGAACCTGGGAGGCAGAGGTTGCCATGAGCCAAGATCACGTCATTGAACTCCAGCCTGGCAACAGAGCAAGACTTCGTATCAAAAAACAAAGACAAAACCAAACCCCTACATATCGTATAGTTCCATTTATACAAAATGTTCACAACAGGCATTCTAGAGAGACAGAAGCAGATTAGTGGTTGCCAGAGGCTGAAAAGAGGGAGGAATGCAGATTGTTAAAGGGTAGAGGGATTTTTAGGTTGATGGAAATATTGTTACTTTTTTTAAGGGAAATATTTTAAAATTAGTGGTTGCACAACTCTGCGAAAGAGTGAAATCATGCACTTTAAAGGGGGTAGGCTGGGTGAGGTGGCTCACACCTGTAATCCCAGCACTTTGTGAGGCTTGAGATGGAAGAACGGCTTGTGCCTAGGAGTTTTGAGACCAGCCTGTGCAATGTCGTGAGACCGTGGCTGGGTGTGGTGGCTCACACCTGCAATCCCAGCACTCTGGGGAGGCTAAGGCAGGCAGATCACTAGAGGCCAGGAGTTCAAGACCATCCTGGCCAATATGGCAAAACCTCATCTCTACTAAAAATATAAGAACTAGCTGGGTGTGTCAGATGTGGTGCCTCACACCTGTAATCCCAGCAACTCTGGAGGCTGAGGCATGAGAATTGCTTGAACCTGGGAGGCAGAAGTTGCAGTGTAGTGAGCTGAGATCATGCCACTGCACTACAGTTTGGGCAACAGAGTGAGACTCTGTCTCAAAAAAAGAAAAAATAATTAGCTAGGTGTGGTGGCACACACATGTTATTCCAGCTACCTGGGAGTCTGAGGCACAAGAATCCCTTGAATCTGGGAGGTGGAGATTGCAGTGAGCCCAGACTGTGCCATTGCACTCCAGCCTGGGCAACAGAGTGAGACTGTCACAAAACAGCAACAAACCAAAAACCAAAAAAATACGTAGTGAGACCCGTCTCTACAAAAATTAGCAAGTATGGTGACATGTGCTATCTATAATCTCAGCTACTTGGGAGACTGAGGTGGGAGAATCACCTAAGCCCCAGAGGTTGAGGCTGCAGTGAGCCGTGATCGTATCACTGCATTTCAGCCTAGAAACCAGAGTGAAACTGTGTCTCTAAATATATATATATATACGTATGTATATGAAAATGAAAATGATACAGACAGTACATAATAGGATATTTTTTTCTTTTTTTTTTGGAGAAGGAGCCTTGGTGTGTTGCCAGATGGGAGCGCAGAAGCGCGATCTCAGCTCACTGTAACTTCCGCTTCTCGGGTTCAAGCAATTTTCCTGCCTCAGCCTCCTGAGTAGCTGGGACTACAGGTGAGCGCCACCACACCTGGCTAATTTTTGTATTTTTAGTAGAGATGGGGTTTCACCATGTTGGCCAGGATGGTCTTGATCTCCTGACCTGGTGATCTGCCCGCCTTGCCTCCCAAAGTGCTGAGATTGCCTCCCTCCTTCTTTTTGTCTCTCTTTCCTCCCCCTCCCCCCTCCCCTTCTCCCCACCTTCCCTTCCCCTTCCTTCCCTCCTCACTCTTCCTTTCCTTTTCTCTATGTTTTTGGAAATTAATTTTATTATATGAAGACGGTATACAAAATACATTCATCATGACTAGAGATATAGGACCCAGGGTATTTCTTTTAAGGCCTTTTGGTCTCAACCTGACAGTTTGCCTCTATAAAAGCCAAAGTATGTTTTCCTGAGAAGTACTCTGTTTTCACAAAATCATCAATAAATTTTAATTTTATGTTAAGAAATCCATCTTATCATTAATAATTTTGTAAGGCGAACAAGCGGCAGTATAAACAGAATCAAATCTACAACACATAGGAAATTAAAAGTCTCAAATCTACCCTGACCTGATCTAAAGACTGGCTTTAGTACAACAGCTATCAGTATAAACTGAGCTGATTTACATCTTGAAGGCAAAGGTTGATCTGATATGAACCAAAGTAAACTAAAAAATGTGGTATCACTTGGCCAGGAGCAGTGGCTCACACCTGTAACCCCAGCACTTTGGGAGGCTGAGGAGGGTGGATCATCTGAGGCCAGGAGTTGGAAACCAGCCTGGCCAGCAGTGTGAAACCCCATCTGTACTAAAAATACAAAAATTAGCTGGGTGTGGTGGCACACACCTGTAATCCCAGCTACTCAGGAAGCTGAGGGAAGAGAATTGCTTGAACCTGGGAGACAGAAGTTGCAGTGAGCTCAGATTGTGCCACTGCACTCCAGCCTGGGTGACAGACCAAGACTCCGTTTAAAAAACAAAAATGTGGTATCAGTTTATAAACTGTTTCTACCTGATATTTCATCAGTCCATAAGAGAGTTACTTCCTGAAATTCTTATAGATTATTGGATCTATACCCTTAAAGAGTATATAACAAGTTTAATATTGTAGCAGTAATTATTAGTGTCATAGGAGAATGGATGGGGGTCAAAGAAACTGGGAAGACTGCCAGAACCATCTAAACTTTCCCCTAATTACTGAGCGTGCATTATCTCACAGTAAGGCAATACGCCAGCTTTAACAGAATTTCACCTATCCAGAGTCCAGTTGAAGCTGGCAAGAAAAAGAAATTAGAAAGCTGGTTACAGAGTCAGATTAAATGGGTTTATGTGTTAAGTGACTAGTAAGAAAGAAGAGAAGCAGCACTATGAGGGGAACAAAAAGAAACCCCCTATATTAGCTTTGTAACTACAGGTGTTTAAAATATGAAAATGTCTGTAATTGGGTCATACAAAGCTTATTTTCATAAAGTAAAATTTCATAAATGTGTACTATGGCATTGTCAGTATTTGCACTGGAAAGAGATCTCATTTACAAGGGCTCTTGCCCTGGAAATTTTCTCCTAGTGGTCAATTCCACAGGTTTTCCAGGCAGAAAACAGTTGTCTTCCCTCCCACCCCCCCACCCGGAGACAGAGTCTTGCTCTATCACCCAGGCGGGAGGGCAGTGACACAATCTCAGCTCACTGCAACCTCTGCCTCCGGGGTTTAAGCAATTCTTCTGCCTTAGCCTCTGGAGTAGCTGGGATTACAGGTGTATACCACCACACCCAGCTAATTTTTTATTTTTAGTAGAGATGGGGTTTCACCATGTTGGCTGGTCTCGAACTCCTGACCTTGTCATTTGCTTGCCTCAGCCTCCCAAAATAGCACCCAGCCCAGAAAACTGTTTTCTTTGTAAGTAGACAAGCTGGCTATCTAGTCCTCCCACTATCAAAAATAGTTACTCTCGAGACTGGCAGCTAAAGTTACATCTCCAAAATCAGAATTCTGTTTGGGTGTCTACTTGAAACCTTGAAGGCCTGTCCATGAACTTTTGTGCTATTTTTTCCAATAAACTACAAGATAATCAAAGACTACCCAGGAGAATATGGTGTGTGCTCTGCTGCCACCCCTTGGATAGGGGAGCAAGTATTCTGGCCAAACCACGAATCAAGCAAATTTATGATACACTGCTTCAGTTGCCATCACAAACACTTGCTAGGCTTCTAAACTATAATTTCCAAAAAACCTTTTTGATAATTCCTTTTGGAGTTATATCAAACTCTACATACAGGCCAATGGGGAGAAAAGGCATTTGCTTTGGAAGAGGCTAGCAACACTGGGCAACTAAACAGAACTTTAATCATGATCTAGACTGCAGGTTCTACCTACCTGACACAGGAGTCCACTCATGTACAGGGAGAATTATGAACAGATAAAAAACGAGAAAACGCTTGAGTACCCATTTTACTGTCTTATGCTTGGTAAGCCAATTCTCAAGGGGCCTACAATCCTAGGGGCTCTTTGAATCTCTAGGGACCAAGGAAGTTCTTTCTTTTCTTTCTTTTTTTTTTTTTTTT
>NW_016107589.1:432081-439379 GCF_001604975.1 Cebus imitator | reverse complement strand
AAAAAAAAAAAAAAAAAAAAAAAAAAAAAAAAAAAAAAAGGCTCAAAAGTGTAGCTTGCCTAAGAATTTTTGTTTGGTAGATTTCTACAAAGTTGATAAATGAAACAAAACTTGAAGTTAGTCTTGGCTTCTTATTCCTCTTGTATTAGGTTCAAAAAATTTCACTAGTTTCCCTGCATGCCCCTCCCTACCTTATATGAGGGAAACATTAAGTGTCTGAACTTACCTTTAAAATAAGACACGTGACTAGGGAGGGGAAATGCAGATTATTAAATGGATGGCTTTTACTTTAAAAATTTAAAGGGTACATTAATAACTTCTGAGGTTTTGTATGTAAGGTTTAATACAAGCAGATTGGGCTGGACACGGTGGCTCATGATGGTAATCTCAGCTACTTGGGAGGCTGAGGCAGGAGAATCGCTTGAACCCAGGAGGTGGAGGTTGCAGTGAGCCATGATCCTACCACTGCATTCCAGCCTAGGCAACAGTGAGACTATCTAAACAAAACAAAAAAAAACCCAAGCAGATTAACCTTTTTCCAGTAAAGTTTCCGAACAAGATAAACATTCATTTATCCTCACCCCTGCAAGTCAAAGTTGTTAGACCAGTTTGTGTTAACACCCAAAATCAAATTAAGGAAGTTGAATACTTTCCGTCTTTTAAAGTCAAGTGATCACCTTTGAGAGGAGAATGAAAAATAAAGCTCTCACTAAGTAGATGCTGGCTACACAGACAATCAACAACCTTCCTTACTTCTAATAGTTTTTCCTCCATTTTTCTACCGTCCCTATACTACTCTTCCAAAATCAAAGAACTAGTGAATCACAGGGTACAGCAATGACTCACATGCAGGCTGTAAAAACCGGGCAAAACAAGACACAAGTTACACAAGCTACAGCAATGTATCCCTCAAAGCTCCCGGGGCCTCTGCACTCAGATCCCTTTTTGTTTTCAATGGTTTTAGGGGCACTTTCCCTTATCAAAGCTTTCATCAATGCTTCACCCAGAGGATTAACTTCTGAAAAATCAAATAGGTGAAAAAAAGGAATTGTAAACAGAATAAACAGAGCTAAACCAAATAAATAAATCCCAAACAAAAACTCGAGTAAAGAGGTAATTTATTTTTTTTAGAGACGGAGTCTTGCTCTGTCACTCAGGCTCGAGTGCAGTGGCATAATCACAGCTCACTGCAGTCTGGAAATTCCTGGGTTCAAGTGATCCTCCTACCCTGGCCTGGGACTATAGGTATGTACCACCGTGCTCAGCTAATTTTTATTTTTATTTTTAGAGATAGGATCTCACAGTGTTGCCCAAGCTGGTCTTGAATTCCTGGGTCCCAATGATCCTCCCACCTCAGACTCCCTGAGGAGCTAAGGTTATAGGTGCAAGCCATCATACCCATCTGACCCGAAAGGATCTTAATCAATGCTCATCATCAACAATGGTCAAGAACACTTCAGTTTTCATAACCTCCCCCCACACCCCCAATCCTTTTAGAGCTTTCTAAAAAAGCAAAATAAAAGAATACATGCTGAGACAGAAAAGATCCCTTCTTCCTCCATCCTGACTCAACAGTTTCTGAATAAGGAGAGAGGGTGGTGATTTTGGGTGAGGCAGTTTCAATTTTCAAATACGAAAGATTCTTTTCCCTTTTTTTTTTTTTTTGAGACAGTGTCTCACTCTGTTGTCCAGGCTGGAGTGCAGTGCTGTGATCTCAGCTCACTACAGCTTCTATCTCCTGGATTTGAGCAATTCTCCTGCCTCCACCTCCCAAGTAGCTGGGATAACAGGTGCCCACCACCACGCCCGGCTTTTATTTTTAGTAGAGATGGTGTTTTGCTATGTTGGCCACGCTGGTCTCAAACCTCTGACCTCAACTGATCCATCCACCTTGGCCTCCCAAAGTGCTGATTACAGGCGTAAGCCACCCTGCCCAGCTGATTCTTTTTTTTTTTTTTTTTCCTGAGACAGTCTCTCTCTATTGCCCAGGATGGAGTGCAACCTCTGCCTACTCAATTAAAAGGATTCTTCTGCCTCAGTCTTCAAAGTAGCTGGGGTTACAGGCACACGCCACAATGCCTGGCTATTTTTTGAATTTTTAGTAGAGACAGGGTTTCACTATGTTGGTCAGGCTGGTCTCAAACTCCTGACCTCAAGTGATCTGCCTGCCTTGGCCTCCTAAAGTGCTGGGATTACAGCGTGACACACGATGCTCGGTCTCAAAATATTTTAATACAGAAGTAGAGTTGAGAATCACTATAACTGGCTTGCTTTCTTCACGGAGTCATCTCCGGGTCAGATGAAGCTAAAAGAGTCTTCACAACCTTGCCTCCACCCAAAGAAGAACGGAAAGGTCACTTGCTGCATTTACCCTATGCTCTGGTTTAAGGATGTCCTCCCAAATTCATGTGCTGGAAACTTAATCCCTAGTATTGAAAGGTGGGGCAGACGGGATGTGTTTAGATTATGGGGGCTATGCCCTCATGAACAGATTCATGCTGCTATTTAAACTAAGGTGTTTGTAAAACTTGAGAGCTATATTCACATGCACATACACAAGAGATAAAATAAGGTGCTTATAAGAGTGGGCCATCTCTCTTTCGTTCTCTTGCCATGAGAGGAACAGTGTTCCTCTTCAACCAAGAATGCAGCGTTCAAGGTGCCAGCTTGGAAGCAGAGACCAGGCCCTTAACAGAACATCGATCTGTGGCATTCTGTTATAGCAGCACAAATAAACAAAAAACCCTAAAACCTAAGACATCCTAGCTATAATACAACCATAATGAATTGTGACAGCTCAGAGATACCCAACTTTTACCAGCCCGAACACTTTCCCCAGCAAATACTCTGCCATCCAAGTCATTTGTAAGTCACATAATTACTTTCAAGTTAGGACTAGGAACATTTTAGAAACTGCCTACTATACTCTCTAATTGGGATGTACAGTATGCTCTCCAAGAAGCTTTCAACCCAGGGTCTGATGGCTGGGTTGTGCCTAGGCTCTGGATAGCCAAATTTTTCACCACTTCCCTTTTCAAGCTCCCATCTATGCCTGCTTCGCAAAGCTCAATTTAAATCTCAGATCACTTCTGAAAAAGTCACTAAGCCAGCAGTATTACATGGATCCCTACCTGAAAATCAGTTCCTCTTCAATTTCTACTCCATTTCCCAAACTGTCCTTTTTTTTTTTTTTTGAGATGGAGTCTCGCCCTGTCACCCAGGCTGGAGTGCAATGGCGCAATCTTGGCTCACTGTGATCTCCACCTTCCGCAATTCTTCTGTTTTAGCCTCCCAAGTAGCTGGGATTTCAGGTGCATGCCACCATGCTCAGCTAACTTTTGTATTTTTAGTAGAGATAGGGCTTCACCATATTGGCCAGGCTGTTCTCAAACTTCTGACCTTGTGACTCTCTCGCCTCCCAAAGTGTTGGGATTACAGGCGTGAGCCATTGCTCCTGGCTTGTCCTTGTTTTATTCACTGTGTGTTTTCCATTTTTCTTCTCCCAAATACGCAAAACTAAGTTTTAAACTAAGATGGTTATTTTTTGATATGGGGTTATATGGGAACAGAAAAGGAGGAGCCTAGATTTAGGCTCACGTCCAGTTCTATCACTTAATGGCCACGTGACCAAAAGTAAACCACACAAATCCCTGTGGGTCTGTTTCTACTTACTTCACAAGGTCACAAGGATTCTACAAGATCATATATGTGGAGTGCCTGGCTTGGAGAACAGATAGTAACTGATCACTAAATGATAATGAGATGGAGCTCTAGTTCTTTGCTATCTTGTCCCCTCCACCAATAGTACCAGTTGGAAAGAAGTATCACGGCCTAACCAGAAACGGTGGGGAGAGAGGTAATGTCAGATGGGGCTGAAGTCTTATTTGAATCCTGTTAAATCTGGAAGTATGAGCTGATTTTGTAGTAGCAGGTGATGGTCACCTTTACAGGACTTGCCAAATCTTTCACAGAACAAAATCGCTACACCAAAAATAATATGGCCAGAACACTGGTAACTCTGTAATTTATAAGGGAGAACCACAGAAATTAATTCCTAAAACTTTTGTGGCATGGGTTCAATATTCTGATATAACCCTATGGCTAGTCACTTCAAAGGGACTTGATACACCACTTCTCTTTTCCACCAAGTATCAAACAATGAGACGCAATGTTTACAGTAAGTGTATATAAGCTTCTTTTTTGAGACAGAATCTCGCTCTGTTGCCCAGGCTGGGGTGCAGTAGCACCATCTCAGCTCACTGCAACCTCAGCCTCCCAGGCTGAAGTGATTCTCCTGCCTCAGTCTCCCAAATAGCTGGGATTACAGGTGTGGGCTACCACACCTGGCTAATTTTTGTATTTTTAGTACAAATGGGGTTTCGCCATGTTGGCCAGACTGGTCTTGAGTTCTTGATCTCAAGTGATCCACCCATCTCAGCCCCCCAAAGTGCTGGGATTACAGGTGTGAGCCACCACACCCAGCCCAAGTGTATATAAACTTCTTGAGGGCAGAAATCATTTTAGCACATAGTGGTGCTCAAACATGATAAATGAATAAATGGCCAATACCTACCATCATCTCTTTATACTCTCTCCTAAGCGAACACCAGAGATTTATTCTAAACTACCAAATACAATACCAATAAAAAATCTGTCAGTCCTTGGAGAGGGACTAATTGTGCCTTAAAATGACTAACTGTCCCCATCTTTCACTTCACCTAGAAGCTCAAACCATCATACTATAAGGCATTTACCATAAAAAAAACCAGAACTAAACAAAACCAACCCTTATGAAGTGCCTTAATTTTTTGTTGATCCTCACCTTAATGCCACCTAACTCCTGCCGCTACTACCATCTTTGAGGCAGGTGAATGGGGCTGCCTTTTATGGAAGTCTAATTTGATTAGACTATCAAATTAGGAGGGATGATTCTGTTACCCTTCAAAGGCGGTAGAAAAGTTACCTGAAATTGGTTTATGTAATTGACGTAGAGTCAGATGCTATTACCAAATGGGAGAAATACCAAGACTGGAACTAACTGAGACATTAAAGCAACTTCTACCCTAGGGTGAAAAACTCAGATGTCCAAACATTTTCAGAATAAAATTCACAAAGGGTCATTTTAGCTTTTTATCCCCCAAAGAACAAAGATTATTCAGTCGTCTAAAACAAAAATGTATACATCTGGTAGAGTATGTACACTTTTTCTACAATGATAGGCATTATTAGTCTTAAAACGAAAAATTAAAAGATCTTCACAAAACCTAGTGGAATATTCCACCAGGAAGCAGCTTCAAAGGTGGAAAATTTCTCTAGTGTTCTTACAACAGTGCGAAGCCAGAGACTGCAATCACAACCAGTGTTCAGGATTCACTACTTCACTACTTAGATCTTCTTTCTAATATACGAATGAGCTTCTGGGGAGGGATTTTGCAACAAGTTATTTCCCTCACTGCTGATGCTCATCAAGAATAAACATGTTCAATATCCAAGTTCTTCCTAGGGTAGAAATTGCATGCCTGTTTTCCTCTAAATCTTTGCACCTGAGTCTCAGCACACCTGCTCCTCCTAGTAAATTACAAATCTCCATGGACAAGAGTATTCCTTTCAGAAGGGAATGGGAGATGTCTCTATTCAGCAAAAGAAATACAGTGTCATATAAATTAGCATGACAGCTTTGAAATCAGAAAAGTGGGTACAGAGTCTGGCATTACCCCTACTAAGGCTGTGATATTAGGTAGCTACTTACACCCTGTATGTACTTCAATTTCTTCATCCATGAAAATGGCAATACCTTTCTTCACAGAGCTGTTACTGGTGGGGGATGGGGGGTGTGTCAAAAAGTATGCTACTCATCCTCAGAAAACTAGTTTCTTACTTTTTTTTTTTTGACAGAGCCTTGATCAATATCCCAGGCTGGTATTGGCTCACTGTAACGTCTGCCTCTTGGGTTCAAGTGATTCTCCTACCTACCAAGTAGCTGGGATTATAAACATGTGCCACCACACCTGGCTAATTTTTGTATTTTTAGTAGACACAGTGTTTCGCCACATTGTCCAGATTGGTCTTGAACTCCTGATCTCACCTAGACCTCCCAAAGTACTGGGATTACAGCCCAGGCATGAGCAACCACACCTAGCCAAGGCTACCTTTTTTAAAGAAGAAAAAAACCAAGCATTATGTCCTCCATGAAGCATGTGAAAAAACTGAAGCCCATGGATGAATAACTGGCTTTTTTTGGGAATGGAGTATAGCTATATCACTCAGGCTGGAGTGCACTGGCATGACCTCGGCTCACTGCAACCTCTGCCTCCCAGGTTCAAGCAATTCTCTTGACTCAGCCACCCAAGTAGCTGGGATTACAGGCATCCACCACCACACCTGACTACTTTTTTTTTTTATTTTAGTAGATACAGAGTTTCACCATGTTGGCCAGGCTGGTCTTGAACTCCTGACTTCAAGTGATCTGCCCGCGTTGGCCTCCCAAAGTGCTGGGATTACAGGCGTTGAGCCACTGCACCTGGCCAAGTAACTGGCTTTTAATAAAAGACCCCGTCTCAGAAAAAAAAGATGAATTTCATGTACAATTTCAAAGCTGCAGATCAGTTACAGCTCCTTTGCACCACTGTATCAAAAATACTGTATCAAACCAATACTAATGCCCAAAATAATACTGGGCATTAGTATTTGACAACGCCTGCCTTGTCTAGGAAATTTACTAACTTTTGCCTGGGTAGTTACATGATCTCTTTCCCTTTTTGACATTGTCCAAGACCCTAATCATCTGCGACTGGGTGTGGTGGCTCACACCTGTAATACCAGCACTTTGAGAGGCTGAGGTGTGTGAATCTTTTGAGATCAGGCGTTCAAGACTAGCCTGGCTGACAAGGTGAAACCTTGATTCTACTGAAAATGCAAAAATCAGCTGGGTGCAGTGGCTCACGCCTATAATCCCAGAACTTTGGGAGACCGAGATTGGTGGATCACAAGGTCAGGAGTTCAAGACCAGCCTGGCCAACATGGTAAAACCCCGTCTCTACTAAAAGTACAAAAATGGCCATGCGTGGTGGCTCATGCATGTAATTCCAGCACTCTGGGAGGCTGAGGCAGGTGGATTGCCTGGGGTCGGGAGTTTGAGACCAGCCTGGCCACTACGGTGAAACCCTGTCTCTATAAAAACAAAAATTAGCTGGGCGTCATGGCAGGTGCCTGTAATCCCAGCTACTTAGGAAGCTGAGGCAGGAGAATCGCTTGAACCTGAGAGTCGGAGGTCGCAGTGAGCTGAGATTGCCCCATTG
>NW_016107589.1:421062-431886 GCF_001604975.1 Cebus imitator | reverse complement strand
AAAAAAAAAAAAGGAAAGAAAGACCCTAGTCATCTACTTATACTAAATCCCCTACAACATGTACTGTGTTATTCCGCACTTACTAATCTGAAGTTGGAAATGGTTTATATTATCATTCCATGGTTGTGTGGCAGATCATTTTCTCTTTTTATTACATATTTCTTCCAAAATGTCTAGTGCCCAACTCACAGCACATGTTTGGTGAAGCCCATCAGCTTACTAGTTAATAGCAAAAGTTCATTTCTGGGCTTCACTTTCATATACCTAGATGTGTATTTTGGAGGAAAATCTAGTTTATAAGGTCACATACATGGCAGGAAAACAAAAAGAACGTTTTATTTTGACTATGATCATTCTTCTAATGGAGATCTTAGAAGAACAAATGTAATTGTGAAAACAAGAGTACAAACTCAACAGGCAGAGTTATCTGTATGACAAGAACCAGCTGTCAGGCACAGGAAAATGTCAAGTCCTCTGAACCTGAAAGGTTTGTGAGAAGAGTAAAGATAGTAGGTAAGGATCCTAAGTGTGTCAAATGGCATAAGAAAAAACTGTATCAGAGGGAGCTTCATCAGACTTGAGTTCCAGTACCCAGTGAGAAACTTCAGACTCTCAATTTCTAACCTGCTGGAGAAAAAGAGCCTTGAACCTTTCTAATCCCTTCTCCTCCTCACTAAGATAGCAGGCTGCTGAAGAATTAAGACACCTACAGAATGTATCCTAGGAGAAGGTTCTATTCTGAGATCCCCAGAGAATAGGCTGGACTGAGAAAAATTTCTACTGTCCAGGCTCTTAGTTGGACAGATCCAGCAGTGTGAAGGCAAATTTCTCCTTGCTACTCTTCAAAAAGGCTCTAAGACCATTTAGCCCTGCTGCAAAGCTGACACTAATTTCTTTAACAACGAAGTTATCATCTCAAGACAGGGGGTTGTGCTCACTGGGCCAACCCTCAATCTCTGAAGAAAGGGTCCAACTGGTGTTTGGGGGTGGGGAAGATGAGAGAGACCTATAACCTCCATTGCACTCTGCCTTAAATGATATTCTGATTATGTACTCTTGCTTACCTAGCAGTATGTCCAGAGTAAGCCTTCCTTCCCTGGAAGGATAAGTATATCTGCTATTACAATAGCAAGTCTGTCAACACTTGAAATTCAAAGGGAGTAATTGTTCATTAGGTTCACAGTGCATAGAACACCACGCCAGAAACAATGGCTGTTAGGACTAGTTCTGAGTTGAGGCAGACAGCCTATACACTTGGAGGAAACTAAGGAACACTACCACATCCTTTCTAGCATATATACTCTGCCCTTTTCCCCTTACCACCTCTTTTCTCTCTCACTTATTTCTCCATTTTCTCATAGTTCAGACCTGTTGGTGATATCTGTATCCTGACGCCTTAATAATACAATTCTCCATTAGGATAGCTCTACAGAATCAATGTCTGTAAATACAAAAGCAAAGAGCTAACATTTACAGAGCACTCTCAATGTGGCAAATGTGGTGTTAGGTATTTTAACCTGTATTATCTCAATTGTCACCACCTAATCCAAGATTAATGTCCATAGTTACACATGTGGAAACTCAAATTTAGAAGAGTGAGAGGCCAACTTCTGTAGTTATTTGTTCTATATCTGTGTCTTCTTACAAAACTTAAAATATTCTAGCTCTTGACTTTTTTCTCCTGTGGTCTTCATTTTTTATTATTTTTGAGACAGAGTCTCACTCTGTCACACAGGCTGGAGTGCAATGGCACAATCTCAGCTCACTGCAACCACCACCTCCAAGGTTCAAACGTTTCTCCTGCCTCAGCCTACCGAGTAGCTGGGATTACAGGCCCATGCCACCACACCTGGCAAATTTTTGGTATTTTTAGTAGAGTCAGGATTTTACCATGTTGGCCAGGCTGGTCTCAAATTCCTGACTTCAAGTGATCTGCCCACCTCAGCCTCCCAAGTGCTGGGATTACAGGCATGAGTCAACATGCTCTGTCCTAATGTGGTCTTTTAACCCGTCTAACCATCAAGAGTTTGGGGGGTTGGGAGAGGGGCATGGAAAGAGCCAGATTAGAGGATGAAAAAAGTCCTCTTTAAGAGCCTGAACTTTAAGTGGTTCAGGTGTTTGTATCAAAGACCACAAAGCATCACTTTAGCTACAACCAGCTCTTCAAGGATACTGAGGGGGGAAAAAAAAGAATGTGCAATTCAGTGCTTTGAGAACATTCTTTCCATCATCATTTAAGTCAATATTCTATTAACCAACAATGTTTACTTCGGGAAGGTACTCAAACACATCTAACATACCTTAATTTATTCAAAGTATATAAATTAAGAAATCTGTTCATATTAATTATCTCTAAGATTTAGAACATTAATAACCTATTCAATGATCTCGCCAAAACATTAACTTTTAATTGTATATAATTCAGTGGGGATTCTTTAAAAATGGTTATATTTGGGGGCAGGAACAACTAATGTTATTTTATTCAGTTAAGATATCAGCAAGTTATTTTAATGTAAATAGTAAGTTTTTAAAATGCCTAAACACTACAGCAGAAGTTTGCAAGCTGCACTGACCTTCAAATAAGGGTTATGGCTAGAAGACAATCTAACCAAGTGTTCATTAGATATAAAACACATAAGGCTTCCTGGTGAAGATAACTGAAAAGATATTTTAACACCCACAGACACAACTTAACCCAAATTAACACTGTCCATTCCTTGGTCACATTCGCCACTGTCCCTGGCTAGAACAGGCTCTAGTTATGATTTTATTAATACTACCTGCAAACTCTTAAGTGTCCAACACTATTTCTGAGGCCACCTCTTGCCTGCACAGAAACTACCAACAGAAAAAAACAAGCAATAATTCTCCCCTTTCTTCTAACATACATTCACCTGTTTTAGCTCCTTATTCAAGATACTCTCAACCACTTTTCGTTTATGTATACATTTGTCCTCATAGGCCAACTGTGGAGAATATACCAGGAGCAGTCATGAACAGGGAAGAACTACCATCAACTTTAATTGGGGCCTATGTCTACCAAAAGAATTAGCTGGTTATTTTACTAGCACACACAAACTAACATGCGACCAGGCTTACCTGAAACTGAATAAGCATGTTCTACTCAAATTAAAAATCAAGTTATATGTGTGACACTCCTTTCAACTCAGGAGATTAAGTATGATGCTGCTTACAAAACAGAATGCTATCAAGTTTCCCTATTTTAGTAATTTGGCCTCTATAAATGCTCTTCCACAAATGTAACATAAAGTAGAATCCGTTACAGCTCAGTCTACATTTTAAGGAAATCTAGTTTTGTATTTTCTGAAAATAAAATATACCCAGTACAGCACACTGGTTTAAGTTCTGAACTCTGCTACATTTTTACTGTGACATCTTGGACAAATCATCTTTTAGCCTCAAGTGTCTTGTCTACCAAATGGTGGCAATAATTGTTGTGAAGATTAAATGACTTAATAATGTACTGTAGCACGGCCTACAATATAGTATGTGCTTAATAAATTATTTTGCCAACATACTTCCCTCCTCTTTATTCAGATGTAATTAGTGAGCCCATCTTGCAGGTGGTTCCTTTCTCAAGCGGTTCCTTTTTCAAGCTACATTAAATTTGGGTCATATTGCAAGAGATAATCACATAGGATTATCTTAATTTCAAAATTACTCTTGCTCTAGCAAATTTTAATAACTACTGTTAAAAACCAATCCTTGATTCCTATGCCTAGAATTCTACACTGCCAAGGGGAGGAGAGGGCTTTTTCATTTCCAAAACAATTCTGTTACTTCACTACTAATTCTCACTATCTTGTGCCAATAATCAATGCCTAAAAACAACCTGTTTCCTCCTGAAAACCAGAGTATCCCCAAAATACCAGCAAATGCAGATTCATTTTGTCATCGAGTTTGTCTTTAAAGCCCATTACAATTCTCCTAAAAATATTTTAGCCCTAGGTAAAATAGGAAGAACATTTTCCACTGTACACTATGAAAATCTGGAGTCTAACTTTAACACAAGTTGGCAATGAAACTATATCCCTCTCCAAAAACTGGTATGTAATAGGGAATCTTCTGACTCCTTTACCAACACCCAGAGATGGCCAAGATTTTAAATTTCCATGGGATCAAGATGCAACCAAATCCTGATTAAAGGCAAAGCAGGACATGATTATTAACCACAATGTTTAGAGGAAGATCCTCTAGCTATTTTAGACAGCTTAATCATGCCTAAAACATCCAAACTTAACAACTTGGAAGACAAGCTGTGCCTAATAACTTCATTTTTAGCATGCTTTAAACTTTATTGAACTTTGCTAAACAAAGAGATAAAGGCTTCAAAACCTTTAAAGAGGGGCTTAAAAGTTTCTAGTGGCTAGGTAACAAAGGCAGAACAAATTTAAGAATGAGTTTCCTTCATCAAGCAGTAGAAAATAATGCTGTTACTTATTAAGCAATGTTATCTTCATTCAATGTTACTTCAAACAGGCAAATTATAGTCATGAATTAAATTTTTTGGTCCGTTTCAGAGAACATAATGTATGCAAATTAAAATGTGTGAACCTGCCTGCTAATGAAAGTAGTAAAACAAATCCACAGGTCATATCCACCTTTAAACAATACTGCAACAACAACAATCTATAAAATGCAATACCGGATTGAAGATTTCAAGTAACACTGAAGAGCCTACTGAAACAAAAGAACCTGGCTAATTCCTGGTAGTGCAACATAACGGGTCGTGACCGATATTATCCTTTCTGTACAATATTCTCACATTTTGGGAATAACTATTCACCCTACCATATGGCACAAGTTCCTGTAAGATTATTAAGAAGGTGTGAATATTCTATTAAATTCAAAGAAAAACGTAAGGACTAAAAAATACGCTACTACCTTTGACTCATATTAAACAAATGTTTCTCCAGTAAACCGGAGTGCACAAGCCCAAGTCACTGAACGGGGCCAAACTTTTAGAAGCCTCATTCCAAATAGAACTGTCCCCAATTTATTAAGAACAAAACACTAGCAAAACCAACCTGTGAACTGGGCCTTCAGTACAATTAAGCACACCCTTTTTCATAAAACAGTCATAATGAAGAGTTTGGAGGAGCTGTCATTCTAAAATTGCAACTCTACCCATAAATGACAGTCCTGGGCTGGAAACCAGAATGTCAAATTCTTGTGCTGAAATCAACTTTTCACATGGCCTGAGGCAGGCCATTCTGCTATTCTAAGAATGCTCAGACATACAAGTATGTAATAATGTTCCAAACACTTTTTTTTTTGGGGGGGGGGTGAGCATTTCCTGTAAATAAAGTTTCCATGACTGGGAAAGGAACAAAATAAAGTAATAAACTAAGGAAACAGGAATACCTCTGGCATACCTTCCTCAAAGGAACTTTTTTTTTTTTTTTTTTAAAAGCACACACAGCTAATTTAATCTAGTCTACCAAAACGTACAAGACTCAAAGCCCATTTTATTCAATTCTGAATCTCACTCAACAAGCATTAAGTTCATCAGGCACCTCTACAGCGATATGCCCACAAGTTTCAGAGAAATGCCAGCAGAGACTCTGCAGTTATGATTCATATCAAACGGCCCCCTAATCCGTATTTCTCCTGGACATACTCACGCAGATTCATCAACCAAAACCTACCCAGCACTCCTCACACAGCGCATACGCTGGCATTTTCAGTTTATAGCTGGGTCCTGAACAGCTAAAACCAAGAAGCTGCGGGGTAATTAGAGGGCTTGGGCGAAGTCATCTTGGGACAGGTGGAAGACCCAGATAAATCAGGAGTCAGAAAGAAGCTATCCCTGGCCACCTCTGCGTCCCGTCCCATCCAAACTTCACCCACCTGGGTCTCAGAAGCCCAAGAGGGGGAGGCCATTTTAATGAGGCCTGGCTAAGGAACGTGAAAGGAGAAGAGAAAATCAGGGAAGGGCGTCAGGAAAGGAAGGCCAAGCACTCTGCCACAACAGCGCCCGAGTCGGGTGGCAGCACCTGGAGCCCGAAGAGAGAGGAGCTGGACCTAAGGGCCAGGGAGGGGTGCAAAAGTAGCGGTGGCCTACCACGAGGGGGGCCGAGTGGTCTAAACCCCGGGAGCGCGGGCCCCTTACCCCCATGCGGGGAAAGGACCCCTTCTCGGGCCAACCGCGCCGACCCTCGCCCCTGGGTCAGGGGCTACTACCCAGAGATCCAGAAGGCGGGAGTTGGCTAGTGCCTGGTTCTCCTCATCCGGCCATGCGGCGCGGGGGCGTCCATCCTGAGGGATCCGGGAACCAAGAGGGCACGGGGGGTGCCGGACGCGGCGCTCACCCGCGGGCCGCCTCCAAGCTCTTAATGAGCTTCTTGATCTTCCAGATCTCCACGTTCCTGTCGGCAGCACTGGGGTCGTCCGCCATCTTCTCGCCTCCTCCTCCCTAGAGCGGCCCGGCGGGGCCCGGAGACACCAAGACCACAGAGTTAGCGCCGCCGCTGGGGCAGAGCGGCCCCCTTCCTCGCCACCCCCAGAGGCCCTCTCCTCCCCGCCCGGCGCAACTCGCCGCAGAGGTCGCCGGCGTTTCCCTCCCCATGTCTCACCTAAGGGCCCAGTCCTGGGCGGCAGCGGCTGCTCCTCCCCGGCGGCGGCTCCGCGGCGGCGGCGGCTCTGACGTAGGACACCGGCTCCCTCTCTCCAGGCAGCTGCATGTGTTGCAATCCGCTCACATGGGGCCTGTGACATCACTTCCTCCGCCAGGGGCGGAGTGGAAGGCGGCAGGCGGAAGGGAGGGGGCCAGTGAGAGTGAGGAGAAGTTCTGCGTCCGCCGCGACTTCTCATTGGCTCTCTACTCTGCAGCCTACAATGAACCTGCCGATTGGCCTCAGCTGGGTCCGCGCTGCCTTGTGAGGTAGAGGCTGGGGGCGGGAGGTACCACCCTTCTTCCGGCCTGGCAAGCCGGAGGAGGAAGCGGGCGGAAGCCGGTGGTTCTCGCGAGTTTACTCAGAGCCCGTCAGGCTCGAATGGGGGTGGTTCTTAAAGAGAGAAGACTGCGGTCGTCGTCTTTTCCGTCCCTCCTCCATGAATAGGGTGGACATTCGAGGCTCTGCGACGCGAAGCTAGGCACTCGGGCCCGACGCGCGGTTTGAATGGTGCATGAGAACTCGCGAAGAAGCGCCTCGCGCGCAGCGGCTTCTTAGCTGACGTAGTGCTGCGGTGTGCGTGCGTCACGGCTGCGCGGAATAGTGTGGAGGAGTCCTGTCCAGTAGGTCTGGATGAGGAGCCTGCCTCCGGGCAGTCCGGGACTCTCACCCGCTGGGGCGAATGAGGCCTCTTCTCTCTCGCCCCAGAGCTAGGACGGGCTCACTTTGGACTTAGAACTTTATGGGGTAGAAGACAGCCGGGGCTGCCTGAGCTTGGAGACCTGAGGTATCTGACCCCATGTGTGGTTTGGCCTGAGCCGTTGAGAATGGAGGTGGAGAGAGTGTTGAACCAAAATGGGCATGAAGATACGGTTAGAACATTGTCTTTTTGAGTTAGGATTTTTAGGTGGCTACTTTGTCTCCCCTCACCTCGTTTGGGTTCAAATATTGAGCGCAGACCGTGTGCTGGACCCTGTTTTCCTGGGGATACACAGGTGAACCAAACAGATGACAGTACTTACCCTCGTGGAGCTTATAGTCGATTGGGTTTCTCACCCTTTGTGATTTTATACTTTTGTATAGTAAAATATACAAATGCTTAAGTACCTAACGGTGCTCGGAGAGTGTATGGCGGGGACCCAACTCTGAAATGAGACCCAAAGGATGAGTAAAGTTTGTCAGGAGGAAGCAGAACACAGTTGAGGAGTACAGAAACGCCAGTGTGCTGGCACAAGGTCAGGGACGGGGTGAGTGGTTTGAGGGAGCAGCGGGGGAAGAGATCGTGTAGGGCCTTTTAAGCCAGATTCAGAAGTTTGGCTTCTTTCAAGAACAGTGGGTAAAGGGTTTAGAGCGATGATTGGATTGGAGAGAGCACAAGAGAAGCCCAGAGACCATTTTGGCTGCTTCATTATCGTGTGAGAGTTGATTTTCGCTTACAGTAGGCTGGTGACAGTGCAGACAGAAGTGAATGGAGGGCCTCGTGCAGTGGCCCACGGCTGTAATCACGGCACTTTGGGAGGCCAAACGGGGAGGATCGCTTGAGCCCAGGAGTTTGAGAGCAGCCTGGGCAACATGGGAAGATTCCATCTCTACAAAAAGTACAAAAAAGCCGGGTGTGGTGGCTCGCACCAGTAGTCCCAGCTGCTTGGGAGGCTGAGGTGGGAGGAACCCTTGAGCCTAAGAATTCGAGCCTGCGGTGAGCTGAGATTGCGCCATTGCACTCCGGCCTGGGTGACAGAGCGAGACCTTGTCTCGAGGAAAAAATAAATAAATAAAAGTAATTAGGACTGGATAATAGATTGGATGAGGAACACCAAGAATGGTTTCCAGAGTACTGAAAGTGGTGACATTTACTGAGGTGGGAAAGGTGAGGAGCAGGTGTTGGGAGATGATTGAGAATTTCATCTTGGGCCTTTTAAGTTTGAGATTGCTTATGAGACATGTAAGTAGTGTTATCAGTCATGCACTTTCATTTGTATGGTCTTTGAATACTTCTTGCATGTTTTATAAACTTCGTTCACACTTTGAAGATGGTGGTATGACCCCCATTTCATACATGGGGAAACTGAGACAAAGCAAAGTGAAAGAGACTTGCTCAGAGTTCCACAGCTAGTTTATGGCTGTCCAACTCCATGCTTGGTGTTCAGTCTATTATAGTGACCCCATTACCTATATTTTCATACGGTGGGGACATGGTCATACATACTTCTCTCCCCTAGGAATTGAATCTCAGGTTGGAACATCTTCTTTGGGTTCCATTTTATAGTTTTTGTCATATGTTCACTTGTTATATAATATTGTACTCCTGCTGTCAGTGTCATTCACTGTGTTTAGTAGTGAACGGAGGGATCTTCTTAGTCATAAACACTACTTACTGACTAGGAATCAGCTGTGTCCAAGGTTTTCCTTACGTCATTCCTCTTGCCCTAGTTCCTCCTTTCTATATTAGATTGCCCTACTCTACCTTTCCTGTTCTTTTTTGTTTGTTTGTTTGTTTGAGATGGTATCTTGTTCTATTGCCCAGACTGGAGTGCAGTGATGCGATCTCAGCTCACTGCAGCCTCTGCCTGCGGGGTTCAAGCGATTCTCCTCCCTCAGCCAGCCAATTAGCTGGGATTACAGGCATGTGTCACCATGCCTGGCTAACTGTATTTTTAGTAGAGACGGGGTTTCACCATGTTGGTCAGTCTGGTCTCGAACTCCTGATCTCCAGATCCGCCTGTCTTGGCCTCCCAAAGTGCTGGGATTACAGGCATGAGCCAGTGTGTCTGGCCCGAAAGTTCTGTTGCGTTGGTAGCCTTAGGTTTGAACCCTGACTCTGCTCCTTAACTTGGGAAAGTTATTCCTTAAATCTTTCAGAATTTTTTTTGCCTGTAAAATGGGATACTACCTATTTTATGGGACTGTTGATGGATTAAATAATTTACATAAAGCACCTAGTATCCTTTCTAGTATGCATGTCATTTATTAATTCTCTTTTAATGTTAGTTCCCTTACTTTTTTAGTTTTTCCTAATTTGTTCTTTCCTCTTCCACTATTTTCTGTACTCATCTGTTGAGAACCTGTAGCATAACTCAGTTGTTCTCTAGCAGAAAACAAAAGTTAAGAGACCAAAGGTAGAGCAGATCCAAAGTACAATTCCTAGGGATTTGTTTCTCCCGGTGGAAAGAGGAAGCCAGTACAATAGGAGTGTGGGATCTCTTCCTCTGTCTCGTTAAGTGCTGTTAGAATTGTTAATAATTGTTAGAAGCTTGTAGCTTTTCAGAATTGGAGTTTAAAATATTGGGTATTTATATGTCCTAAATGTGGTATAAATTGAAATATATTTGCTCTTTGCCCCTGGTTCCCTTGCAATTTCCTACATGATAGGAGTGTCTTTTGTATTCATAATGAGCCTCTTTTGATCACACCTGGGTTTATGCTAACGCAGTGGCTTATGGTGGATCTGGTCATCAGAAATATGAAATGATTACAGAGTTGGAACTTTCAGCCCCACCCACTGACCACTGGAGAGAGTGGGTAGATGCTGGAGATTAAGCTCTCTAAAAACTTGAATAAGATTTGATGAGTTTCTAGGTTGGTGTATGCATCTATATGATGGGAGGTTGGCACATCACAACTCCACAGGAACAGAAGCTCCTGGGCTCAGAACCCTCCTGGATCTCACACTATGTACCTCTTTATCTGGCTGATGATTTGTTCTTCCTTTGTCATAGCTTTCATAATGAATAGGTAAACAAAGCCTTTTTCCCTGAATTCTGTAAGCTGTCCTAGCAGCTTATCAAGCCTGATGGGGAGTAGGGTCATGGGTACCCTGATTTTTAGCCAGTTGGGTCAGAAGTCAGGTCACAACCTGGAGGAACTTGGGACTGGCATCTGAAATGAGGGCAGCCTTGAGACTGAGCCCTCAATTTGTGGGATCTGAAGCCAACTCCAGGTAGGTAATGTCAGAATTGAATTGAATTGTAGGACACTCAGCTGGTGTTCAGAGTTGGAGAATTGCTTGGTGTGGAATAAACCCACACATCTGATCACAGAAGTGTTCTGTGTTGACAGTGTAGGGAAATGAAATGTGGTTTTTCTCATTAACTATATTAGAATGAATGACTTTTCCTAGGTATCTTACCAGTTATGTTTGCTTACCCTGCCTCTATGAAAGTTCTATGGAATTTTTTTTTTTTTTTTTTTT
>NW_016107589.1:418553-420622 GCF_001604975.1 Cebus imitator | reverse complement strand
AAGATCTAGTCTGCTTTCAAGTTCTTGGCTATACTTAATCATAATGAATTTGAGGAATGCGGTTCTATATATTCTATCCTTAACTAAACAAAGATATGTATTTTTTTATTTTTGAGATGGAGTCTCGCTTCGTCTCCCAGGCTGGAGTGCAGTGGTGTGAACTCGGCTCCCTGGAATCTCCACCTCCTGGGCTCAAGAGATTCTCCTGCCTCAGCTTCCCGAGTAGCTGGGATTATAGGCATATACCACCATGCTTGGCTAATTTTTGTATTTTTTAGTGGAGACAGGGTTTCACCATGATGGCCAGGCTGGTCTCGAACCCCTGACCTCAAGTAATCCACCTGCTTTGGCCTCCCAAAGTACTGGGATTACAGGTGTGAGCCACTGCGCCCAGCCAGGATATCTAAGTTAAAGTAAATGAAGACCTAAGCTATAGTAAAACAAGATTTAAGGTTTTTATAAATTGACATAGGACAAGTTGTTTATGGAGCGTATGTAGTGTGTGTGAAAGGGACTTGGAATGGGCAAGTGTAAGGTATCCTTTGTTCCTCTGTGGACACCTAGTGGTGAAATGTAATTCTTCAGTTGGATCGGGGACTGCAGCTAAGGAATGACAGTTTTCTCTAGAGGATCAGACATCTTTACATGAGTTTGTCATCTTGTTAAATTAAGCAGATACTGGCCATTACTCTGGCTTACTGTATAATGATTTCCTCCTTTAAGAAAATAAGCTCATCCTCTTAGTATAAAAAAAGGTGTGTGTGTATGAGTACCTGACAGAATACCTGTTCTAGGGAGAGCTCATTAGCTGGGGTCTACCTCTAGCATATAAGAGTATTCATAAGGAGAGCCTGAACCCTGCCTGGACCACCTGAAGAGGCAAGTGCTTAATGTTGCCAGTGGTGCCTTGTTTGATTCAATAGAGATACTTGTAGAATAGCTAGACAAATGCTCATCTTTTAGTTCAATTCCATAAATATTTATTGCATGCCACTTTTTTTGGTCCAGCACTGGGACAAGTACAGAAAATGCTTAGATGTAATTCAGTCCTTATATTTTTTTTTGTGGGTGTGCAGGGGAGACATAGGGATGTTAAACAAGTAAGATAACAGATAAAAGTAGTTTCTTGGACTGAAGCAGAAATGAACAAGGTGAGCCTGGAACACCTGGTTATATCAGTAAGCAAAAAAAGTAACACAGACTACTGGAATTTTGTCAAAAGGACTTAAAAGCCAACAGGAAGAGGCTCTCAGGCCAAGGTTAGAACAATTTAAGTATCACTAAGAATGGTTGCAATGAAGTGAAACACAAAAATAAGTCAAAATCCATGAATTCACAGTGACACCCAAGAAACCTAATTTCCCCACCTTTGATTATGGAATCAAATCATTCTGAAAACTGGTAAATAAAGGAAAAGAGCTGAGCATTTAACTGGTCTTCCCTTATATATAGATACCTTGCAGTGTAACTTTGTACTTGTTAACAGGGGAATTTTCTCACTATAGAGGTATTCCAACTAAAAATGAGAAGACAAAAGTAAAGCAATATACCTTTCATGAAATTAGAGATCTAGGTAATGATCATCAGTGGTTACTAACATGACAAAAGAGCCAACTGAAATTATGTGTCCTCTGATGGAAATGCACACCACCTACTATAGAAAAACGAAAACAATCTGGGTGAGAGGCTCATGCTTGTAATCCCAGTGCTTTGGGAGGCCAGGGTGGGAAGATGACTTGGCTTAAGGAGTTTGAGAACAGCCCAAACAATGTACATAGCAAAAGTGCCATTTCTACAAAAATCATTTTCAATCAGCTGGGTGTGGTGGCGACTACCTGTAATCTTAGCTGCTTGGGAGGGTGAGGCAGGAGGATTGCTTGAGCTCAGGAGTTTGAGGTTACAGTGAGCTATGATAGCACCACCACACTCCAGCCTGGGGAACAGAACAAGATCCTATGTCAAAAAAACTGAACTTGAGGCCGGGCGCGGTGGCTCAAGCCTATAATCCCAGCACTTTGGGAGGCCGAGGTGGGTGGATCACGAGGTCAAGAGATCGAGACCATCCTGGT
>NW_016107589.1:403709-418363 GCF_001604975.1 Cebus imitator | reverse complement strand
AAAAAAAAAAAAAAAACAAAAAACTGAACTTGAATCAGATTAAATGGGACGGAGGAACACATTAAATTACATCACAGGGAAGCAATTAGTAAAATCTAGAATGTAGGAGACGCTACGGGACCAGTGGTCCAGTTTCTAAAATAAATTGCAAAGGGGAAAAAAGGCAGGGAAGCCTAGATTGAAAGGAACTTAGACATGTCAAACAATGTGGGTGTCACCTTTGGCACCTGACTCAGATCAGCTGTAAAGTTACAACACTATTGGGAAAAACATATTCTTGTTTGTTATAAAGTTGTTAAAAGGTGTGACAATGATAGATGTTGTATTGTAATCCTTTTAGTAGAATATATTTTGAAGCAAATTGTGAAGTCTAGAATTTGCCTCAAAATAATCCAGAAGGTAGGGGAAAATGTAATAAAAAAGATTAAGGCCAGGCACAGTAGCTCATGCCTGTAATCCCTGCACTTTGGGAGGCTGAGGTGGGCGGATCATTTGAGCTCAAGAGTTTGAGACTGGCCTGGCCAACATGGCAAAACCCTGCCTCTAGTAAAAATACAAAAATCAGCTGGGCATGATGGTACACGCCTATAACCCCAGCTACTAAGGAGGCTGAGGCAGGAGAATTGCGTGAACCCAGGAGGCAGAGGTTACAGTGAGCCGAGATTGTGCCATTGCACTACCGTCTGGATTGACAGAGCAAGACTCCATCTCCAAAAAAAACGATGAAGTTGCTAAATGGAACATTAACAAGTTAAAAAATAAGAGTGTAGGGCTGGGCGTGATGGCTCATGTCTGTAATCTCAGCACTTTGGGAGAGGTGGGTGGATTGTCTGAGCTCAGGAGTTTGACACCAGATGGGGCAAGACGATGAAACTCTGTTTCTACTAAAAATACAAAAAATTAGCTGGGCGTGGTGGAGTGTGCCTGTAGTCCCAGCTACTCGGGAGGCTCAGGCTGGAGAATCGCTTGAACCGGAAGAGGTTACAGTGAGCCGAAATCGCACCACTGCACTCCAGCCTGGGTGACAGTGCGAGACTCCGTTTCAAAAAAAAAAAAAAAAGCATAAGAATTTGAGTGAAATATCTGTGAGCTGAGTGGGGAAGGTATACCATGGAGGTGGATGGTAGAAAAAGGGTGCTAAGTAAATGCATAGGATTGAGGGGATGGCAAATGGCAAAGGGGTGACTGGTATGGTAGGCCTTGAAGCCATTTAAACTAGTAAATTTCCCATATAGGAAATCTGGTTAGCCCTCTTTGGGACAGACTCTGAGAAACCAGTGAAAGCAATGGACCATTTCCCTAAAAATAATCAATATTCACAATCTGCACTTTATAATTGGTCCCTTATGGACTCCCCACCCCACATCCCCATCACCTTTGACCCTAATCTTCACCTTCTCAGTCAGGGCCTTCAACAATCTGCTTAAGAAACTGTGAGCTTGGTGGAACATTTTATTTTCCTATTCCTGATTGCTGGGCTAATGCTTACATTAAAAAGTGGTTTGATGTTCAGCTGCAGTCTTCTTTTTAGTGTCAAGACAGATTTCCTAACCTGCTGTAGCAGAAATGGCTCCTTGTAATAGGGTTAACTATAAGAAATTCCTGATATTCAATTGTTTATCTACTCAAATGCCTGTTTCAGTAATTCCATAATTGCTAAAGTATCTCCTACATGTTGTTCAGAGTGCTGTAGGTCGCCCTGTAGCTCCTTTATCTCTTCTAGGGTTTTCACTTATTTTGTATTATTCTGATACTAGAGATGAGGAAAGGGAGAAGACAAAGTGGCCTTAAGAGCTGGCTTGGTGGCTTCTGTAATCCCAGCTCTTTGAGAGGCTGAGGTGGGCAGATCACCGGAGATCAGGAGTTCAAGAGTAACCTGGCCAAAAGTGGTAAAACCCCACCTCTACTAAAAATAAAAAAATTAGCCAAGCATGGTGGCAGGTACCTGTAATCCCAGCTACTCAGGAGACTGAGGCAGGAGAATTGCTTGAACCTTGGAAGTGGAGGTTGCAATGAGCTGAGATTTCACCATTGTACTCCAGCCTGGGTGACAGACTCCGTCTCAAACAAAAAAAAATTGGCCTTATGACTGGAGAAGAGAATGGAATTGCAGTGGTATCTGAAATGATAAAGGGTCTTTTCTTGAAATTGTTATTTCCAAAATTTGAGTTGTTTCTTTACACCCAATCTTCTTATGCACCATTGGTAAGAACTTGCTTTTATTTCTGCTGCTCCATCTTGCTGTAGTCATTATAAATGTTATGTGTATCAAAGAAAAGAAATGTCTTGATCTCCCTGAGAATTGATATATTATGTACACATGTATATAGTATTTCTACTGATAGTGTATACCTGACTCAATACAAATAATCAGGCTGGGCACAATGTCTCATGCTTGTAATCCCACCATTTTGGGAGGCTGAGGTGGGAAGATTGCTTGAGATCGTGTGAGGTCAGCCTTGGCAACGTAGTGAGACCTCATTTCTACCAAATAAGAAAGTTCAGCCTGGCACGGTAGTATGCGTCTGTGGTCCCAGCCACTCCAGAGGCTGAGGTGAGAGGATCACTTGAGCTTGGGAGGCGGAGGTCTGAAGTGAGCTGTGATGGCACCACTGTACTCCAGCCTGTATGAGAGTGAGACGTCTCAAAAAAAAAAAAAAAAAAAAAAAAACACGCAACACAAAACAGGAGACACAGTGGCTAACACCTATAATCCCAGCACCACTTTGGGAGGGCGAGGTAGGTGGATCACAAGGTCAGGAGTTTGAGACCAGACTGGCCAATATGGTGAAAACCATCTCTACTAAAATATACAAAAATTAGCTGGGACATGGTGGCGTGTGCCTGTAAGTCCTAGCTACTTGGGAAACTGAGGCAGGAGAATCACTGGAATCTGGGAGGCACAGGTTGCAGTGAGCTAAGATTGGGCTACTGCACCCTAGCTTGGGCAACAGTGCAAGACTCCATCTCAAAAAAAAAAAAAGACATAAGCCAGGTGAGGTGGTGTGCACCTGTAGTCTTAACTACTTTAGAGGCTGTGGCAGGATTGCTCGAGCCCAAGAGTTCAAGGTTGCAGTGAGCTATGAATACACCAATGCACAATAGCCTGGGTGACAGCAAGACTGGGCATGGTGGCTCAAGCCTGTAATTCAGCACTTTGGGAGGCCAAGGAGAGTGGATTACCTGAGGTCAGGAGTTCAAGATCAGCCTGGCCAACATGGTGAAACCCCATCTCTACTAAAAATACAAAACTTAGCTGGGTGTGGTGGCGAGTGCATGTAATCCCAGCTACTAGGGAAGCTGAGGCAGGAGAATCGTTTGAACCCAGGAGGCAGAGGCTGCAGTGAGCCATGATCGCGCCACTGCACTCCAGCCTGGGTTGACAGAGTAAGACCTTGTCTCTCAAGAAAAAAAAAAGCTGGATGTCGCGGTGGGTACCTGTAGTCCCAGCTACTCAGGAGGCTGAGGCAGGAGAATGAACCCAGGAGGCAGAGGTTGCAGTGAGCTGAGATCACACCACTCCAGCCTAGGCAACAGAGCAAGACTCTCAAAAAAACAAAAAACAAACAAAAGGTTAGTGTAAGAGGCATCCCATAAGTTCTTGGGACCCAAGCAAGTTGTTATAACCACAAAAGGGAGGCTCTACTAAGGAATAAAACCAAATAATTTGTCTTTTGTGATAATCTTGTGTCAACTTGGCCATTGAGGCCATGTAACTGGTTAAACATTTTGAGTGAGTCTCCAGAAGAGATTAGTATTGAATTGGAGAAAATCAGTTTGCTCTGCTTTGGTGTGAGCATGCATCATCTAATCAGTTAAGGGCCCACATAGAACAAAAATAAAAAGGCAGAAGGGAGTTGGAATTCCACCTGCCGGAGCTAAGACATCCATATTCTTCTTCTTTTTTCTTTTTTTTTTTGAGACGGAGTTTCGCTCTTGTTACCCAGGCTGGAGTGCAATGGCGCGATCTCGGCTCACCGCAACCTCCGTCTCCTGGGTTCAGGCAATTCTCCTGCCTCAGCCTCCTGAGTAGCTGGGATTACAGGCACGCGCCACCATGCCCAGCTAATTTTTTGTATTTTTAGTAGAGACGGGGTTTCACCATGTTGACCAGGATGGTCTCGATCTCTTGACCTCGTGATCCACCCACCTCGGCCTCCCAAAGTGCTGGGATTACAGGTTTGAGCCACCGCGCCCGGCTAACATCCACATTCTTCTAATCTCAGACTAGGATACCTTTTGTGTTCCTGGCGACTGAGATTTTTACCCCAACAGCTTTCCCACCAGTAGATTGTGGGACCTAGCCACTATGTGAGCCAGTACCTTAGAATAAGTCTCATTCTAGATATGTATCCTATTGGCTCTATTTCTTTAGGAAATCCCATTATACTTTAATGTTTATCCTATTAGCTTTACTGATAGGTGACTGAAGTACTGTGTCCACTCATACCCATGGGACAGCTGGAGACAATTTCTATGGGTACCCACCCACCTAAGCAACTTCTCCAGATAGATATATTTTGCTCCTCTCTCTGATCCCAAGCATGAGTCTTGACTAAATGTAAGCCAGTAGTTCTCAACGGGAGTACTCTGGAAATCCTGGAGGGCTTTTTTAGTTATGATTGGGAGATAGTAGAGGTAGTGGGCAAGGGCCAACCAAAAATGCTAAATATCTTGCAATACTCCATATAACAATCCTTCATAATCCCACAATGTTCCCGAATGTTCATGCAGTTGAAAACTTGAGCCTAGATCTTTTACATGGGTGTTAACACTGAATCTTCCAGAAAGTTTTTGTCTAAATCACTTCCTTCACACTTGCATATTCAATTGGATTTCTTATGCTGACATTTAGAAATAATCTAATTTCTATATATTATAAAACAATATAAAAAGAGCCATTATGTCTGATATTCTAAGCCTATCTTTGTAACAGACTCCTTTGAACATGGCATATGATAGTAATTCGTGAAACACAAACCTGCTGGGAGCCTTCTGGGAAATAATTCTTAACATTTAATCAAGATGTAGTCCCCTTTCTGCTCAAGTTGTCAGCATGTGCTAATTAGAACTACATCAGAGAATTTGGGACAATACAGTACACTGAGGACAGAAAAGCAGAACCCAGGGAAATCTGGGTACTGTTATTTTTGAGCCACAGAAATAATATCTTAGGACTTATTTCTAGATGCAGTTTAATGTAAGCCAATTCTGGTCATTTCTACTTGGAGCTGAAAGCAACCTGAAAATAGCCACCTTGGTTTTCTTGTTAGAGATCTAGAAACCGTTTTAAGGTTCTAAGTATATGAAAGGTCTAGGAGGGGAGAAAATAAAATCCTTCATAGAAGATTTTTACATGCTGATACTGCTCATTAATTATACCAGCCCTTCCAAATCTTGAATTTGCATTTTTTATGAATGTTAGAAATCCTTATCTCCCTCTTTGGGAAATATGGGAGGCATGAGAGATGTCATATTCCTGAAGCGAAGTCTCAGGGCATCACCCCTCACAAACAAGAGAACAAGATGCTTTTTATATTTATTAAAAAAAAAATCCAGAATGGATAAAAGAACAATCATTAAGGATGAAGGTGCCAGACACAGGGCAGAAGGTAGCTAAAAAAGTATGCCTTAGGGAAGTTAAAGGCCTAGCCTCATTCCTACCTTGTTTTAATAGCTCTACCTAACATAAATAGATTCATTTTCCATTATTCTAGCTTCCTCTGCCCCATCTATAAACATGGCACAGCTGGCTTGCCGTGCAAGGCCTCAGTTGAAGGACCCCATGTACACACAGGCCAGTACAGCAGTACTGGGCTAACTAGATGGATCTCATCCGCATTTGTGGTCTCATTCCAAGTCTACGGCTGACTACCTTCATTGTTGTGTGCGAGATGGTTTCACCCATTGAAAATATGGCCACTTCAGCATAAAATAGTTAAGTCTTTATAATGATCAATTAATCCATCCTACCCCCTTTTACATGCAGCTGAAAAATGACAGGCTAGGGACATAGAACATTGTGAACTTTATACTGTTAGAATCACTGCCCATTAAATTGGTCACTAGCTAATGGTCACTAAGTTTACAAATTAAGGAAATTATATATAGAATACTGCAAAAACACAGTAAAAAGACTGAAGTTTGCCCATTTCTGCTCAGGAAGTCTCTTCACTCCTAAGCTTCATTTCATGTTATTGTCCTTTTGGCTTCAAAATTTCTGCTATTACTGTTTCTCCTCCTTTTGATCTTCCTTTTGTTCCCCAGTGCCAGAACTTCCAGAGCCTTCTCGCTCAGATGCCATCTGTTAAGAAAATATTTGAGAGCCACTCAGATTTAATGTTAGAGCTAACCATTTCCTCTTTGTTGTACTCCAAAATGAAGGAGCCACATATTCCTTATCCTTCATCTCTATTCTACTCTCCCTCCCCTCTTTCCACTCTAATGGTTTCTGGATTGCTTCCCTTTGACACTACCCCCAATCCCAAAGTAGAGTCAACACGGCAGGAGAATTTCTCCAACTCTAACCTCACTCTTAATTCCACAAATGGCTATGAAGGGAGCCACCAGTGACAGTAATCAAGAACTATGCCATCAAGATCAAGTTAGGATCAAACCCCACTTCATCCTTTTGTACCTTTTTGTATGCCATTTCGAAGAGCTTCAGTGATGCCTGCTGAAGAGAGGATGCTGCCTGTCTAATGTTTTCTCCTGTTTCACTGTCTTTTCTAGCCAGGAGCTCCCTCATTTTGGAAATCTCTTCTTTTAGCTTGTTGCACTTAAAAATGGAAAACAAAAATCCTTACTTTTCCAGGTCTCCTAGTTAGACACATTTAAAAATAATTAAACCCCTATCAAAACCCACAGAAAAGTAAACTTCACTGGCATTAGTAACAATGTGTCTAACCTCTTGAGTTACTTTAAAATAGAGCTTACCTCATCAGCAGGCAATTGGTCCTTGAATTCTTCCATCTTGGTTTCCGTATCATGAATGATTCCTTCAGCCATATTAATTGCTTCAACTCGTTCCTTAGAGAAATTAAAAGTTTAATATACATGAAGGCTTTCCAGTCAACCAGTTTGTTGAATGTCTGTGCTCAATAAGACAATAAGCTATGTGCAGCATACAGTTACAGACTAAAAATAGAGTAAAAGGGAGAAATCAGGGTGACATGAGGTAGTCTGGATCACTTTGAGATTTGGGCTAAATTTTGTAACATGAGAATTGTGACAGGGAAAACAGAAATAAAGGCACTGCACCATAAAAGGTATAATCAACAGGGAACGGAGAATATATTGATCTTAGGTTTTCTCTTACCCACAACCTATGACATGTTCAAACTCTCCCACTTTCTTTTTTGTTTTGGAAACAGATTTGTTGTCCAGGCTGGAGTGCAGTGGTGCTATTTTGGCTCCCTGCAACCTCAGCCTCCCAGGTACAAGTGATTCTTGGGTCTAAGCCTCCCAAGTAGCTGGGACTGCAAGTGTGTGCCACCACGCCTGGCTAATTTTTTTGTGTGTGTTTTTAGTAAAGACGGGGTTTCACCTATTGGTCAGGCTTGTCGCAAACTTCTGACTTCAAATGATCTGCCCACTTCGGCCTCCCAAAGTCCCAGGATTACAGGCATGAGCCACTACACCTGGCCCCAAACTCCACTTTCAAGAGCAAGCTTTACTAAGAGTAAAGTTCAGAAGACAAAAAGTAATCACCTTCTTTCGCCGGTCTTCCTCAGCATATTTTTCTGCATTTTTAACCATATTTTCAATATCATCTTTGCTTAACCCACCAGAAGACTGGATTACAACTGTAGTAAAAAGAAGTCATTTCATTAATTCTCAGGTAAAGTTTTAATGCAATGGAGAAAGAAGAGGCATATGAGTACTCCCGCTCATAGCAGCCAATCTTGATACAAATTATGAAGAGGAGAAATACCCTATAGTCCTATAAAGCAAAATGAAACCAAGGACCCAACATATACAAAACGCCTGTCCTGTTTGTCCATCAAAACTTCAGCAACCCACAGGCTCAGTGCCTCCCTATTTTGGGGGAATAAGCGCTATACTTGTAAAAGCAAATCTGGTAACTGAGGGACAAAGAGGACTCATCATCCTCCCTTGAGGCCTGGGGAAAAACATAGCACAATAAGAGGGTCTATTCCTAAGAGCTCCCTCATCTCACTCTTACGGTCTGATAAACATGGTGACTTACTCTGCTGCTCACGTCCTGTGCCCTTATCTTTAGCAGAAACATGTACGATTCCATTGGCATCAATGTCAAATGTAACTTCAATCTGAGGAACTCCACGAGGGGCTGGTGGAATTCCAATCTAAAATAAATAATAAATAATATCCAGAGTAAGGTGTTCTTACAGAGGGGTCCAGTGCTATCATTTCCAAATTGACACGGTATTCTAGTAAACAAGTCACTTAGGAAGTTCCTAAGACACAAGGAAAAAGTAAGGCTTTCAGGTAAAAACTGATCCCATGGGTATTCAGTTGTACAAAGTGTCTGCACACCTTGAGATTACACAGTATGTATTTGTATGCTAGCTATTTATACTAATAATTTTATGGCGTAAAATATCTCACTTTACAGTGAAGGAGCACAAAATTCAGGATTCACAATACCTACCAAAGTAAACTGTCCAAGGAGTTTGTTGTCTCCAGCCATCTCTCTCTCACCCTGACACACTTTAATTTCCACTTGCGTCTGACCGTCAGCGGCAGTAGAGAATACCTAGGGAATAAGAAAACTTCCTGGGTTGGCAACCTGATTAAACTATTCCCTTTCTATAGAAAAAATGAGAGCCAGAGGAAAGATTCACATTCCAAGATTGGAAGGGTCCTAATTTAACAGTATGTTCAGAACAAAGGCTGTTGTCTTTACAGGGAATAGGAGTAGGATTAGTACAGCAAAAGGGCATATAATAACTATTGTTTCAACTAAGCAAATGCACTTGCACAAAGATGCAGCATTAGGACAGAAAGCCTCAAAAGGAACTAAAATGCTGAAATATGTTAATCTGGGGAAACGAATCAGAGATGTATCATATGCTCAGTCACAGGAAATCACATTTCTTCAGAATGATGTGTTGACAAATCACTGCACAAATACAGCCACAGCTATAGTTTTATGGAAAAACACCACAAGATTGGGAAAATTGGGAAATAATTTTTTTTGAGACAAGGCCTCACCTCATACTGTCGCCCAGGCTGGAGTACAGTGGCACAATCTCAGCTCATTGCAACCTCTTCCTCCCATGCTCAAGCAATCCACCCACCTCAGCCTCCCGAGTATGTGGGACTACAGGTGCACAGCACCATGCCTGGCTAACTGAATTTTTTTGGAGAGAGGGAGCTTTACCATGTTACCCAGACCGGTCTCAAACTCTTGAGCTCAAGCAATCCTCTTGCCTCAGCCTCCGAAAGTGCTGGGACTACAGGCATGAGCCACAGCACCCAGCCGGAAATAATTCCTACTTCAAGAACAAGCCATGTCCATATAGCCCTGCTTGGTGTCTCAGTACTCCCATACCAACCCCTTCATTCACCCCATAAGATAAGAACACTTCCCTAAACCTGGTCCAGACTATCCTTTTTACCGTCTTTGAGAAGAGAAGACTACATACAGGGAATTCAGTGTCAAATGACAGATCCCTTTTAGCAACGTTAACCCTGTGGAGGAGACCATTGATGTCCTTCCTGTAATCATCACTACCAGCTGACATGTAAGAACTTTTCTGGTAACAACAACAAAAAAAAACAAAACACAAGATTCTCACCACCCACATTTAACTATTACTATTCAGAATAGCAAAACAGAGTGTTTTATTGAAAATGCTCATGAAAGTGGCTGCAATCACATCCCTCACAGAACCTAACGCGCACGTGACAAGGTAGGAAGTGATGGTTCTTACCTGGCTCTTCTTGGTTGGAATAGTGGTATTCCTATTAATAAGTTTGGTAAAGACACCTCCCAGAGTTTCAATACCCAGAGACAGGGGAGTGACATCCAGGAGCAGCACATCTGTGACATCGCCAGCCAACACACCTCCCTGAATGGCAGCTCCAATGGCCACAGCCTCATCAGGATTGACAGCTTTACTTGGGGCTCTGCCAAAAAGATCCTGCACAGTCTGCTGAACCTGAGCATCAAGGAAAAAACCTGTCAGCCCACACTTGGGAACCTGAGCAGAACAAAAGACAGCACATGTATCCTATACTCCCAGCTAAATGTTAAGATAGGCTGTTTCAAATCTAAGAATGTTTATTCAAATCACCATTTCATAGTTGGGTTATTGCTAATTATCTCATAACACTCATACACTTTATACTTACAGGAATATCTTATTCACGACCCTTGTAAATCTAGGAAGGATTCTCCTAAGTTTTATTACCTGGTTTCCCATACAACACATCATTTGAAATAGAGAATGCAAGGCAAGGGGACTTAGATGTCCATGTCCTCTTGCAAATTATTAATAAAGACCAAATTATTAAAGGCAGCTATAGTAATAATGTGTATTGCTAATGTAAGGGCATGTTCCTCCCTCGTGTTTCTTATATTAGTGATAAGAAAAAGTTCTATTTGAATAGATTTGGGGAAAATTTTTTTTTTTTGAGACGGAGTTTCATTCTTTTTTGTTTTGTTTTGTTTAAGGGAGAACTTGGAATTTTGAGACGGAGTTTCACTCATGTTACCCAGGCTGGAGTGCAATGGCGCGATCTCGGCTCACCGCAACCTCCGCCTCCTGGGTTCAGGCAATTCTCCTGCCTCAGCCTCCTGAGTAGCTGGGATTACAGGCACACACCACCATGCCCAGCTAATTTTTTGTATTTTTAGTAGAGACGGGGTTTCACCATGTTGACCAGGATGGTCTCGATCTCTTGACCTCGTGATCCACCCGCCTTGGCCTCCCAAAGTGCTGGGATTACAGGCTTGAGCCACCGCGCCCGGCCTGGGGAAAATTTCTTAATACAGAGGCATCTGCCTGGTCCAGGACCCTGTTTTCCCAGGTTCATTTTTTTGCTATTTCCCTAAGGCCATGTATTTCAATGGAAAAATTCAGAAAAAAACAAGGTCACTAACTTAGGCCCAAGATAATCCTATTTAGGCTACCAAGAAGAACTGCATCTTCAACAGGTTTGTGCTCAGTCATTAGTTTTCCACACATATTCTTTCAGAATGATGTGTTGAATAAAACACATCACTGCACAAATCTTTGAAGAGATGCCCTTTGCTGCAAAGACACACGTACAAAGAACCGGGGTGGGGGTTGGTGGGGGAAGAGTTATTACCAAAGTTTTATGTTCTGATCTCAAACTTTGTTTCTGTCCTAAAAATTCTATGACTGAGTTCAGGATCCTCCCTGCTAATGCGCCTAAAGAAATTCTGCCCCTCCTAGTTTTTCTTATATTAATTTTTTCTTTTCTTTTTTGAGACGGGGTCATGCTCTGCTGCCCCAGCTGAGTGCAGTGGCATGATCATGGCCCAGGTGATCCTCCCAAGTAGCTGGGATTACAGGCACGCATCACCACATCCAGCTAATTTTTTGTATTTTTGTAGAGAGGTGATCTTGCCATGTTGCCCAGGCTGACCTCAAACTCTATGGATTCACTTTATCTGCCTGCCTCGGCCTCCCCAAAGTGCTGGTATTTATAGGTGTGAGCCACCACGCCTGGCCTATTCTTCAATTTTAACAAGATACAAAAGAATAGTGAAGATGAAATCTCATTTCCCTGTTAGGTCATCCCAGCAGAATAGGCCATATACTGTGCCACCTGTCCCAAGAATATACTCTGTGCGAGCCCTCTCTCTCTGTAACAGAATTCCATGGGTCCATACCTTGGGCATCCTAGTCATGCCACCCACAAGGATCACTTCTCCTATGTCACTCTTGCTGACTTCTGCATCTTGCATAGCTTTTTGGCATGGAGCAATGGTCCTCCTGATTAGATCAGTGACAATCCCTTCAAATTGAGCACGGGTCAGCTTCATATTCAAATGCTTGGGTCCAGAAGAATCCATTGTAAGATAGGGCAAATTGATGTCAGTCTGCAGAGGAAATGTTTAATTGCATGTCAGTGGGGAAGCCAAATGACAGTTACATTTATTATTTCAACTAAAATGTGACCATACCCTAGGACAGAAGACTTGGAAAACCACAGGGAGGGTGTGACCTAATTTAAATGAATAGTCAGCAGGAATAGTTACTATTTAAGATGCAACGTTTTATCTCTCCAGAGATAAACAGTATAGAATCTGTTTTACTGAAGTTTATAGTTATTAAGAATGCAGCAGATAAGCAGGAAAAAAAATCCCCATTCAGGAGATAAAGAGCTATTCTGCCACTAAATATTCATTTGAACCACATAACTGACGTTTTTCTTCATCTAGTTTTAGCAATATTATCCCGTGTACCTGAAGAAAAATGTCAAAGTTATGTTCTGAACCAAATAACATGCCACCACAACCATGGGTTCTGTAAGTTACAGGATGTTTACAAGTGGTACGAAAGCTACAGACATGCTCTCAGTAAAGACAAGTTTGAGAACTGACTTGCATGGCCATCACATCCACGGAGAGCTGCTGAGAGTCACACCATGTAACATCCAGTATTTAATAAATCCCAAATCCCAACATGACATGGAATCTCACAATGTGTAAGAACAGAGTGAGTCCTTAACCATCTTTCTTCAGGACAAAGTATCCTAGACCTTTAAATACTTAATAAACAGAGTTAACACACCATCTGTAGAATAGTGATATCTAAATATTGACAACTTTTTTTTTTTTTTGCAAAATGTTGATCAACCAAATCAGAATACAGAATTCATCTAAACCAATGCTATTCAGTAGAACTCTGTGACAATGAAAATGCTCTTTATGATACTCAATTCAGCAACCACTAACATGACTACTGAGCACTTGAAATAAAACTAGTGTAATTAAGAAATGACATTTTAAATGTTATTCAAATTAATTGAAAACCTGCATTTGGCTATTATAGCAGCACAACTCTGAACACTAAAAGCTAATGACAACCTGAAAAACTCCAGCACTAACTCTCAACCCTCTACAACCGGTATAACATCCATCAAAATGTTCTCTCCTTACCTCTTCTCTCAAACCCAACCACTTATGTCTTACTCTCGCACTCTCATCCAAGTCTTTTCTCAACACATGGTTACAACAGCCTCCCCACATCCACTCTACTCTAGCCAGAGGGCTTTTCACAAATCGACACCTGACTATGTTACTATCCTCAACTCTTCTGGGGTTTGTATTTATTAATCTTGGAAGGGACACCAAATCTCGTATCTATGAAGCCTCTTGCCCAAGGATAAACATAAACATAAACACACACACACACACACACGCACACACAATTTTAAGAAAGAAGTTTACAAATTTGTGTTGGGCCACAGGTTGGACAAGCTTGCTCTAGCCTCATTTTCCATGCCCACCAACACCCTACTCCAATCTTCACTTTGCCCTTTTGGCCACTCTGGCCCTTTCTCAGGTCTTCACCTGAGAGCCTTACACTTACTGCCCACTTATCTTTTTCTTACCAACTCATCTGTCAGATGCTCTCCTTGTTATGATGAACACTTCTCTCTGGTACCTTCTCAGATGATGATGAACTGAGACAAAGTCTTGCTCTATCACCAGGCTGGAGTGCAGTGACACCATCTCAGGTCACTGCAACCTCCACCTCCCAGGTCAAGAGATTCTCCAGCCTCAGCCTCCCAAGTAGCTGGGACTACAGGCACATGCCATCATCATGCCCACCTAATTTTTCTATTTTTAGTAGAGATGGGGTTTCACCACATTGGCCAGGATGCTCTCCATCTTTTGACCTCGTGATCCGCCTGCCTGGGCCTCCCAAAGTGTTGGGATTACAACAGGCATGAGCCACCGTGCCTGGCCAGATTATTTTTATTTTATTTTTTGAGACAGAGTCTCATTCTGTTGCTCAGGCTGGACTGCCGTGGTGCCATCTGGGCACACTGCAACCTCTGCTTCCCAAGCAACCTTTCCTACCAAGCAACTCTCCTGCTTCAGCCTATACAGTAGCTGGGATTACAGTCAACTGCCACCATGTTTGGCTATTGTATTTTCAGTAGAGACAGGGTTACACCATGTTGGCCAGGCTGGTCTTGAACTACTGACCTCAGGTGATTCACCTGCCTTGGCCTCCTAAAATGGTGAGATTACAGGTGTGAACCACTGCACCTGGCCCCTTCCTATTTTTAGAGACCTGCTCTGTCGTAGAGGCTGGGGTGCAGTGGCACAATCACAGTTCACTGCAGCCTCAAACACTTGGGTTCAAGGGATTCTCATGCTTCAGCCTCTTGAGTAGCTGGGACTACAGGTGTGCACCACACCCAGCTAGTTTTGTAGAGATGGGAGTCTCACTATTTTGCCCAGGCTGGTCACCAACTCCTAAGCTCAAGCAATATTCCTGCCCTGGCCACCCAAAGTGCAGCCCCTTCTTAAATTATAAATGTAATTGCCTTTTTACCACTTGTTATCATTAACAGTAACATTTAGAGCACTCACAATTTCCTATGTTTTCCTAAGCATATAATACTTAAGAACACCGTAATGCTAACAACTTTTTTTTTTTTTTTTTTGCAAAATGTTGATCAAC
>NW_016107589.1:401927-403498 GCF_001604975.1 Cebus imitator | reverse complement strand
TTGACCAGGATGGTCTCGATCTCTTGACCTTGTGATCCACCCGCCTCAGCCTCCCAAAGTGCTGGGATTACAGGCTTGAGCCACCGCGCCCGGCAATGCTAACAACTCTTAAAGATCACCAATTAATAAGCAATGCAATGAGGACTTGAACCCCAGCAGAATGCCTGCAGAATCACCCTTAATTTTTACTTTGTATCACTTCTAGTCTAACATTTACTAATCTGTTCTAATTAATGTCCATCTTTCCAAACCACAATATAAACTGCATGAGGGTAATACACACTAAGAATTTATTCTATAGATTTATAGTCATCTATGCAAAACTGAATATGTAAGGATGCTCAATACATCTTGTTATAATAAATGCTGGAAAATAATCCCAATGTCTTATCAATAGGATGCAGCCACACTAATTAAAACCAACCAATCTCTTCCAATACGTCACATCCCCTACCCCAAATGTCAAATCCCTGTAAAGAATTAGAAACTATCTTCTGGCAGTGCCACATATTTCAACCTCAACCCTAACCAATGTTGCAATGTTCTGCCACTCCATGATAGCCGGGCAAAATAACAGTAAGACCATGGATGAGTGTGTGTAACTATGTCACTCCTCACAGCCACTTTAAAAAAAAATCCAGGTTTGACTGAAGGTTAATGAGCAAGAATCACTTTACCAACACAATGACAACTGTCTTAAATATCTCTTCCCTGTGGGCGATCAAAATAAAGCAGTCACAGCTCTGCTCTTCCTGCTGTCACTAAAGACACCGGAAATAGATCTGCTTTCCATCTTAGTGGGTCTCTAACACAAGATCTAACATGGTTTATACAATCCTATTCTTGGTGGTTAAGTGAAGCTTCTCTCAGAACTGGAGCTAAACAGGCTGACACTTAAAGAGGCTGAGTAAATCTGATGCGCACAGAGGGAAACTTGCACAAGTTTCATCTCATTTTCCAGACTGGTGATTCAAATTACTGTCATTTTTTGAGACAGGGTCTCATTCTGTCACCCAGGATAGAGTGCAATGGTGTGATCACGGCTCACTGCTGCCTCAACCTCCTGGGCTCAAACAATCCTCCTTAGTCTCCCGAGTAGCTGGGACCACAGGTGTGCACAGTATGACTGGCTAATTTTTCAAATTATTAAGTGAGACAATTAGCTGGGCACAGTGGCTCACAGCTGTAATTCCAGCACTTTGGGAGGCTGAGGCAGCAGAATCACCTCAGGTCAGGAGACCAGCCTAGCCAACATGGTGAACCCCGTCTGTACTAGAAATACAAAAATTAGCCAGGCATGGTGGTGCACACTTGTAATCCCAGCTACTCAGGAGGGTGAGGCAAGAGAATTGCTTGAACCCAGCACCACTGCACTCCAGCCTGAGCAACAAGAGCAAACCCGTCTCAAAAAAAGGCCAGGCACGGTGGCTCATGAGGTCAGGAGATAGAGACCATCCTGGCTAACATGGTGAAACCCCGTCTCTACTGAAAAAAATACCAAAAGTTAGCCGGGCTGGTGGCTCGTACCTGTAGTCCCAGCTACTCAGGAGGCTGAGGTTTCAGTAAGATGA
>NW_016107589.1:390452-401759 GCF_001604975.1 Cebus imitator | reverse complement strand
GCAACAGTTTTTCCAAGCTAGGAATTCTAATTTTAAACACTGCTAGACCAGGTTTTAAAATAAATATCTTTAACTGAAAGGCAAACAAGTATACCCAGTGTAATTCAGATATTATTTAACTCCAGTATACGTAACTGATTTGGGTGGTTAAAAAATTTCAGCTCACAAATAAAGACCTTACTGTTTCTGTGCTCATGGCAAAGGTCTCTACAAACCAGAAAATTGTAAAAACAAACTCACTCAACTGACATAAGGCCAATTAGAAAATACTATTTAAATAAACTCCAGCTGAAAATATCTATCAAGACTTTTGGGATTTTTCCATGTCTCACCTGCACAGATGAGGAAAGTTCACACTTAGCCTTTTCAGCAGCTTCCCGTACCCTCTGAAGTGCCATGTTGTCTTTGGTCAAATCAACCCCCGTCTACAAAGTGAAGACATTGAACACCAGCATTATTAGTGAGGTGGTCAATAAATTTAAACTGCAATAAGGTGAACACAAAATGGAGTTGTACCTTTATAAACAAGCATGAATTACTTTTAATTACCCTTTATCTGTAGGGAAAAAAATTAATCTACTTGGAAAGAGTATCTGTGTCTAGAATAAGGGGCTGAACTGAACTCATCAACAAAGCAAAGAGCAATCTGAACAAAGAATTTTTCAATATCCCAATATCTACATATTAACCACATTGGTAACTCACCTCTCTCTTGAACTCCTTCACAATGTGCCGTAGCAAGGCCTGGTCAAAGTCTTCCCCACCTAAGAAAGTGTCCCCATTTGTGGATTTCACCTCGAATACTCCTTTCTGAATTTCCAGGATAGAAATGTCAAAAGTTCCACCTCCTAAATCATATACAGCAATGCTAGAAAGAAAGAAATCCTTAAGAAACAAAACCTATCACCAGGATATAAATTTCAATAATCAAATACAGATAATCTTAGCTATTTTCCTGAGGTATATACTTATTAAATTACCATGGCCCAAAAGAAAACAAGGGAATGGTTTTGAAATGAAAAAAACACACACACTATACAGACTTAAAATCGGTAAATGCAGTACATTTTCAGTTTAAGTAAAAGGCTCAATCACTAAGAAATCCAAGTGACAGGCTGGGCGTGGTGGCTGATGCCTGTAATCCTAGCACTTTGGGAGGCTGAGGTGGGTGGATAACCTGAGGTCAGGAGTTCAAGACCAGCCTGGCCATTATGGTGAAACCCCATCTTAAGTGACCAATTAGGTAAGTCCCATGGCTCCATTACTTTACTTTCACATATCCAGGTGAGAAATTTACTGCGCCAACTTACACTTTGTCTTCTGATTTGTCCAGACCATAGGCAAGAGCAGCAGCTGTGGGCTCATTAATCACCCGAAGCACATTCAGTCCAGATATCTGGCCAGCATCTTTAGTGGCCTAGGGAAAACAAAGAGAAAAGCATTTTTCTGCCCTTCCAGCCCAGGCACCGTTATTTTTTGTGAAGAATGCTAATTGACCTCACCTGTCTCTGCGAATCATTGAAGTAAGCTGGGACTGTGATCACAGCATTTTTTGCTGTGTGCCCCAAGTAATTTTCTGGGGGAAAAAAATGGAATTCTGTTAGAACAGAATTATTAATATAGCCCAACAACATATGTCATCCTTTTGGAGCTACAGACAATATTCATCAGTCTTTTGGCAAGTGACCTAATGTGTCCTTGCAGGAAGACACTCCAACTAAATATACTGGTTAAAAACCCTACATCAGGCTGGGCACAGTAACTCATGCCTGTAATCCCAGGACTTCAGGAGGCCAAGGGGGTGCGGATCACGAAGGTCAGGAGATCAAGACCATCCTCGCTAACACGGTGAAACCCCATCTCTACTAAAAATACAAAAAATTAGCCAGGCGTGGTGGTATGCGCCTGTAGTCCCAGCTACTCGGGAGGCTGAAACAGGAGAATCACTTGAACCTGGGAGGCGGAGGTTGCAGTGAGCCGAGATCGCACACCGTGCTTCAGCTTGGGTGACAAGAGTGAGACTCCATCTCAAAACAAAACCCAAGATTGGCTGGACACAGTGGCTCATGCCTGTGATGCCAGCACTTTGGGAGGCCGAGGCAGATGGATCACCTGAGGTTGGGAGTTCGAGACCAGCCTGACCAACATTGAGAAACCCTGTCTCTACTAAAAATACAAAAAATTAGCCAGGTGTGGCAGGCACCTGTAATCCCAGCTACTCAGGAGGCTGAGGCAGGAAAATCGTTTGAACCCAGTAAGCTGAGATTGCACCGTTATACTCCAGCCTGGGCAACAAGAGCAAAACTCCGTCTTCCAAAAAACAGCCACACCCAAGATCACTCTTTCAACATTTTAGTGAAGGTTCACGAAACTACAACGACCTTTAGACTTACAACAGCCACTTCAAATAGGAAGTTCTAATTTTTACCTAACAGGGACAAAAGCTTTATGTGTAGTCTTGAGGCTTTCAATATAGAACATTACCCCGCACTGGAAATAAAGAAACAAGCCAGCCACCATTAGTGAGACTTGAAGATAAATTCAATCTGCAGGGAAAACATGAAGTGTAACAGTTTTGCCATTCCTAGGTTTTCTATACAAAAGGCACCAGATTCATGACACTGGGCATAGGGAGCTAGTGATCTCAAGGAATCATTCAGTTCTTAGAACTTTCCCAGGTGTGAACTAAACCCACTCACCTGCAGTCTCTTTCATCTTCATCAACACAAATGCTCCGATCTGACTTGGAGAATACAGTTTCCCATGAGCCTCAACCCAGGCATCACCATTGGAGGCACGGACAATTTTAAAGGGAACATTTTTACTGTAGAACACAAAAATTGTATTAGAGAAAACTAGCCCGTACAACCTACCATGACAAAATTACCATGTATCATGAACATCCATCTTCCACCCCACTCATTCATGTCCAAGAAATGATAATTTTGGAAATTCATTAAATGAAATTCTTTAGAAAGCAATCATGTTTATGAGAATTAAAAGGCAAAATGAAATAAGCAACATATGAAATACACTGATGAAATCTTAACATTTTTTACTTCCCAACACAGAAAATTTTTGTAGCCACTTTAAAGTCTGGAAGTTCCATTTGACAATGAAACAGTTATGGTATGACCCAGCAATTCTCCCTACTATCTAAGAGAAATAAATGGAAACATTTACAACCACATAAACACTTGTACACCAATGTTTCTAGCAGTATTATTCCTAATAGCCAAAAAGCTGAAACTCAAATGTCCTTCACTTGACAAATGGACAAACAAAATGTGCTATATGTCCATACAGTATATCATTTGGCCATAAGAAGGAATGTAATACTGACACATGCTATGACATGGATGAGCCTTGAAAACATGCTAAGTGAAAGAAGCCAGTCATGGAAGTCCACACGATTCCATGCATACAGAACTAATATTCTACTCAAGCTCAAGAAAGCTGTTTAACTCAGCCTCAAACAAACCTCCCGCCTCTGCCTCCTAAACTGCTAGGATTACGGGTATGAGCCACTGCTCCAGGCCTAAAAAACTTTTTATACAACAGGAAACTCTACCTACGCTTCTAGCGTTTCTTTTTTCTTTTTGGAGACAGGGTTTCACTGCTATTACTCAGGCTGGAGTGCAATGGCATGATCTTGGCTCACTGGAACCTCTGCTTCCCATGCTCAAACGATTCTCCTGCCTCAGCCTCACTAGTAGCTGGCGTATACCACTGAGCTCAGCTGCTTTTTGTATTTTTGCCGAGGCGGCTTTTCACCAAGTTGCCCAGGCTGGTCTCGAACTCCTGAGCCCAGCTCAGCCTCCCAAAGTGCTAGGATTACAGGCATGAGCCACCACACTTGGCCTCTAGTTATGTCTATTTAGAAAAAAGCAGGCTGGGCAAGATGGCTCAGGCCTGTAATCCCAGTACCTTGGGAGGCTGGGGTGGGAGCATCATTTCAACACCAACCTGGACAACATAGTGAGACCAGTCTCTATTGGGGGGGAAAGGAAAAAAGCAAAATCAAGTTTTTCTGTACTGGATCAACACATAATAGAACCTATGCCATTTCTACCTTATGTACTCAACACTGAATTATGTGGTTAAGGAATGCCTTGCAAATCTTCATTTATTATGTCAATATTGAGCAAAGATCTAACCTGTAAAGACAAAAATGAATTTTTTAAAGGAATTGCCCTTTTGGCAGTGGTACAGATTTACCCTAGGGACAATATGTAAAGTGGCTAAAGTAAGGTGCTCTAGGGATCCTATTCAACATGCTGACACTCTTTTTCGTGGCCCCTGCACTTTTACTAGTACTCACATGTCTTTCTGTACTTCAGGATCATCATATCGCCGGCCAATGAGACGCTTGGTAGCATAGAATGTATTGTTTGGGTTCGTGACAGCCTGTCGCTTGGCTGGCATGCCGACAAGTCGCTCACCATCTGATGTAAAGGCCACAACTGAAGGGGTGGTTCTGGCACCTTCAGCATTCTCCAGCACCTAAACTCCCAAAATGTGACAGAGAATAATAAGGTTCTAGTTGTCACTTTTTTTTTTTTGAGATGAAGTCTCACACTGTCGCTAAGGCTGGAGTGTGATGGCGCAATCTTGGCTCATTGCAACCTCCGAGTCCCAGGTTCAAACAACTTTTTTCTCCTGCCTCAGCCTCCCTCCCTAGTAGCTGGGAATACAGGCTTGACTAGATTCATTCAAGCTCACAGCCAGTAGCCAATCATCAGAAACCAAACCCAGCTGATGCACCGAATCCTGTGGTGTCTGTGGCCACAAAAGATACCAGGTAGGCAGTCGACCACTGGAAGGGCTGACAGGGATAGTCCAGGCTGGAGAGTGGGGAGAGTAAGAGTATTGGAGCAAGAGCTCCAGCAAGGTTGTGGATGCCAGAGAATGGGCCAGAGGGCAGAACTGCGTGGGGAATGTGAGGCTTCCCGAAGGTCTTAGTGTTATCTAAGCCTTTTCTGTTTCCCACTTGCTCCTTCTGGCCAGGGCCCTACGCAAGGCTCTGACCCACCTGGAAATGCAATGAGCTGCTTGCTGACCCAACTTGCCCCTAAAGGTGAAGCTAACGCTGATTGCAATTTTTTTGTTATTTTTTTTTTTTTAGTAGAGATGGGGTTTCACCATGTCATGTTGCCCGGCTGGTCTCGAACTCTTGATCTCAGGTGATCCACCTGCCTTGGCCTCCCAAAGTGCTGGGATTACAGGCATGAGCCACTGTACCCGGCCTATCACTGGTATCTTTGCAGCAATCATTTAAGACACAAACAGGTCCCAAATTACAAAACAAATGCTCATGAGCAATATTGCTGGGCATGCTTTACTGCTGATACAGTTAATGAAGACAGTAGGTAAATATTTGAGGTATTTTTAATGCTTTACTTTCAAACTACTACTATTTTTTTTTTTTGAGACACAGTCTCACTCTGTCACCTAGGCTGGAGTGCACTGGCACTATCATGGCTCACTGCAGCCTTGACCTGCCAGGCTCAGCGGATCCTCCCACCTCAGCCTCCGAGTAGTTGGGACTACAGGTGTACCACCATGCCTGGCTAATTTTTTGTAGAGATGGTGTTTTGCCACGTTGCCCAGGATGATCTTCAATTCCCAGACTCATGTGGCCTCTCAAAGAGCTGGGATTACAGGCATGAGCCGCCAGGCCAGGCCCTGACTTACATTTTAAAAGCTGCTTTTGGTTGCTTAAGATTACAGGTGAACCTTTGTAGTACTAACAACTGAATGTGTGTAACTTCCCAGAAAAGGATTTAAATGTGGTATAGAAGCGGGACTAATAATTTACTATTAAAATGGGTGGGAATGGCTTGCACTGTTTGGTCACCCTGGTAACCACCAAAGTGCTGCATTTTGTAGCTCAGATGAACCAAGGTTGGAGGTCAGAGACAGACTAGAAGCAAGTAGAGCTCCATATCTGAAGTAATGCATGTTGTTCATTGGAGCAGGCTATTCCTTTTGAAGCCTTACTCTGTACACGAAACCTTTATTCCCACTGGGTTATTATCAAGATTTACAGCATCTGGAATTCTTGATTCTTCCTTTCATGGCCTTTTTTGATTTCATGCTTCCTCTTTCCCCCATCTCCTCTTCTGAAATAACCTGAACTGTCTGTAGTCTTCTTATCCCACTTGTTTGGCACCAGGAGATTATTTCTTCTCTTGGCCCTAATCTGTAGTTCTCGACATTTTTCCCATAGGCCTGAAATTTGTGGCCACCACAAAAAAATTTAGATCTAATTATCCATATGAAAGTAAAGATTCTTGTCCCAACACTGGGTATGAAAAACCTGATCTGGCTGGGCATGGTGGCTCACGCCTGTAATCCCAGCATTTTGGGAGGCCAAGGCAGGCAAATTACCTGAGGTTAGGAGTTCGAGACCAGCCTGGCTAACATGGTGAAACCCTGTCTCTACTAAAAATACAAAAAAATTAGCCGGACATGGTGGCACGCCCCTGTAGTCCCAGCTACTCGGGAGGTTGAGACAGGAGAATAGTTTGAACCCAGGAGGCAGAGATTGCAGTGAGCTGAGATCACGCCACTGCATTCCAGCCTGAGCAACAGAGCAAGACTCTGTTTCAAAAGGAAAAAAAAAGAAAAAGAAAAACCTAATCTATAGTTTTTCTTTTCTTTTTTTTTTTTTTCTCATACCAAGTCTCGTCTGTTGCCCACGCTGGAATGCAGTGACGTGATCTCGTCTCACTGAAACCTCTGCCTCCTGGGTTCAAGAGATTCTCCTGCCTCAGTCTCCCGAGTAGCTAGGATTAAAGGTGCCTGCCACCATGCCTGGCTAATTTTTTGTATTTTCAGTAGAGATGAGGTTTCACCATGTTGGCCAGACTGGTCTTGAACTTGGGACCTCAGGTGATCTGCCTGCCTCAGCCTCCCAAAGTGCTGGAGTTACAGGCATATATGAGCCACCACACCTGGTCTGATCTATATAGTCTTTGTCCCTTTTTTTTTTTTTTTTTTTTTTATAGAGATGGAATTTCTCTACGTTGCCCAGGCTGCTCTCGAACTCCTGACCTCAGGTGATCCACCCACCTCGGCCCCCCAAAGTGCTAGGATTACAGGCGTGAGCCACTGCGCTTGGCCTTGTCCCATGTTTTTGCTGTTTTAGTTAGAAGTAGTTTCAGGCCAGGCTCAGTGGTTCACGCCTGTAATCCCCGCACTTTGGGAGGCCGAGGTGGGCGGATCACTTGAGTTTGAGACCAGCCTGGCCAACATGGTGAAACTCTTTCTTTACTAAAAATACAAAAATTTAGCCAGGCATGGTGGCTCACACCTGTAATATCCCAACTATGTGGCAGAGGCAGAAGAACTGCCTGAACTCAGGAGGCAGAGGTTGCAATGAGGGGATTATCGTGCCACTGCACTCCAGTCTGGGTTATAAGGCTGTCTAAAATTTAAAAAAAAAAAAAAAAAAAAAATTAGGTTCTCAAATTCCTTAATGAAGGAAAAGAGCACAGAATTCTTGATAGGTTCTGGAAAGGGTACTAATTACTAATCAAGCTCACCTTTGCTTGTTTCCCTTCCATAACTGCCACACAGGAGTTGGTAGTACCCAAATCAATACCAACAACTGCTCCCTTGATTGCTTCTGATCTGTAAGACATTTAGAAGTGTCACAGCTATTGTTATCTCGATGGATAAGTCACTGCAAGATAATATTTAATAGGATAATTATCAAGTGGTGTACTACATAATCTCTAAATAAATACAGATAAATAATTACAGGGAAGAATAGTTAATCACAAATATAGAAAACATGGCTCTGAAATTTAGTATGTGTTTCTTTTCAAAGGAAATGAAGTTATACTTACGCATAATCCCGCCTTGAAACAATTCTAAATGCCTCATGACTAAGGCCATTCCAGCTATCCTAAAAAAGAAAAAAACTGACTCAGTCACTAACCAGTGTGTCTACTGGGAAGAAAAAAGAAAACTTGGGCTAACTTAGTATGTAAGATACGTTAAGCTACTAAAACAGTATATATTTAATAAACATAGTTGCCCAAATAAGGTTAAGAGGAGGAAAAAAAAAAAAAAAAGCCTTAGAATCATATCACAGTAGGATTTCTCAACTGTGGCACTCCTAATTTTGGGCCAGATCTTTGTGGTGGGTGCTGTTCTGTGCACTGTAAGATATACACCAGCATCCCTGGCTTCTACACCCTAGAAAGCATTAAGCACCCCACTAAATTAGTGACAACCTAAAATATCCAAAGACGTTGCCAGATGTCCCCTGGGGGAAAATCCAAGGGGAGACACTTCCCCTGACCTTGCCATGCAACTAGTTTAAGAGAACTGGGGTTACTAATCTTGTGGAATCTTTAAAAGAGAAAAATTAAGTAGTGGCCGTTCACTAGGATAAAAGACCTTTCTTACAACTTAACCTCAGCCTCCTTCCAAGCCTTCCTTAATACCCACATACAATTCCTATATTCCAAAGCATTTGTCTTTGATTTTAGAGAACAAGTAACTACTCCATGGCCTTTTTTTCCCATCTGCTTTTTTTTTTTCTCTGAAGTAACGAGTACAATCATATTTTGAAAAAATGTTCTTAAGCATGAAAACTGGAGGTGTAGTTTTATTTCCGACTCAGTGTTTAGAATTTTTTTTTCCACTTTATTTCACCGTATCAATGGGAACCTTACACACACTGTATTCTGCAGAGGAGCCGAAAATAAAACTGAAAATAGCGGCCTTCCAAATAGACTGCATCCCTCGCCCCCAAGACCAAACCTTTCCATCCAGACACAGAAGGGGCCATCAAGACCACTACCTGCTAATATGTGAGATGATACTCTAGATCGCAAGGGGTGTGACTCAGCAGGGCCCCAGACGGAGGCAAAACCTTCGGCAAGGCATTTAACTGGCAGCGCTAACTGTGGAAGGCCCGTTACTTTCCTTCCCTCCTGACCTCTCCCGGAAAATTCAAAACCTAAAGGGCGAGCGGCCTGTCGCACCAACGCCCGAGGCCTGAGGCCATGACCCCATCCAGGAAGGTCCGATAGTTCCTCACCTGGTGGCGGGCGGCCGCGGGGCCCCGGGAGGCTGCGGCGCCCACTAGACGGGCAGCCGCAGTTCGGCTGGCGCTTATCATGGCGACTAGATGTAGAAGTAAGAGGCAGCAAACAGGCGCTCAGGCGACGGGGAGCTGCGCGGTGCGGTGGCGGCAGCGCTTCTGGACACCTCCAACCACGTGGGGTGAGGGGCGGGGGTTGGTCACTGCGGCCCAGAGGCCCGCTCTTCCGCTGAGGCGCCGCCCGCGTCGCCTGACTAGAGAATACATGACTGCCGCTCCCGGAGCCAGGGCGTTCAGGTGATATGCTCCACGGCACGATGGTTGAAGAAAGCCTGCCCTCCTGTTCCAGCTGCGGTGGCTCTGGACTCAGAAAGAGTCCAGGAGAGGAAGAGGGGTATGAAGGCGGTACCTCGGACAGCCCGGGTCCTCGACGACAGGAAACACTCAAGGTCACACGGGATAAATTGCGAACCGATTACAGTCTTCTTGCGTCAGTTGCGCGGGAGGAGGAGCCTGTTGCGCCTGCGCAACTGACGTCCGGCTAAGAGCCTAGAGCGCATGTGCGCAGGGAGTGGCGGAAAACGTGGGTGGAGACTGACTACCACGCTCTCTGGGTGGCGGAGCGCACGCCCACGTTGCCTGGGGCGAGCCCGGGCGCGTGCACAGCCCGCGGGCGTGGACTTGTTCCGGGATCCGGCTCTTGGAGGACGGCGCCATGTTGTTTTGTGGCTTTGTTCAGTGAGGACGTTAGAACTTTTGTTGTTCGGTCCCGCCCGCTGTTCAAAACTTGAAATACATTTGGAGATGCAGATCTTAAAGAATTTTGTTGAGAAAATACCAAACACTTGTTAACAATAATAAAAGAAAAAAAAAAGAATTTCGTGTTGCGTTTTATCACAGGGGTCTTGGGTTTCCAACTACAAAGCGTTTGGTTCACACATAACATTAGGCCAATTACCCTGAACAAAGGGGAAAAAATAGCCGAACTTGAGGCTCTTCCCCTGCCAATTGTGCGGGGCATGACTGAGACTCCTATGGCCCTTTTCAAACCTTCTGCTGGTGGCAAGATGTTAACTACTCTACCCTGTGACCAGTTTTAGATTTTTAAGAAGACGAATTAATTCATTGACTCAACAGATGCGTTCTGGCTTGACTACCAGGTGTCAGTCACTCTTCTAGGTGGTGAGAATACAGCCAAAGCAAAACACGAATGACAGATTGAACTTGATTTTGAAGTTAAAGCAATTTGTCCTGAAAGTCCTAAAAAGAGAAATGCTTCAGGCCCCCTATCCCTTCAGAAAGATCAGTATTATTAAGTAGTCACCCCTGGGTGAGGTCTTGTGAAGGAAATGTTGGGGAGAGTTGGGGAGGGAAAGAAGTAATTGAAGAGTTTACATTCTGAGGGGGATGGCAGTGGGAGTAAGAAAATAAACAGGAAAGTCTAACGTAACATGGGTTATAGATTATACAGATTCTAAAGTTTTAAGCCTCCCACACACTCTTCCTTAAGTGTCAGCTATTATTATATTATCCTCACTAGTTACTTAACACTCTTCATTTCGCTTGTTTTAATTCCCTCAGAAGGCAGGGGTGGCCAGGCAGTGGCTCACGCCTGTAAACCCAACACTTTGGGAGGCCGAGGTGGGAGGATCACTTGAACCCAGGAGTTCGAGACCAGCCTGGGAGACACTGTGAGACCCCATCTTTAGACTCTGTCGCCCAGGCTGGACTGCAGTGGTGCAGTCTCAGCTTACTGCATTCAGGAGGCTGAGGTGGAAGAATTACCTGAGCCAAGGGAGGTCGAGGCTGCAGTGAGTCATAATTGTGATTGTGCCATTGCACTCCAGCCTGAGTGACACAGCGAGACATTGTAAAAAAAAAGAGAGGGAAAAAAAAGAGGAGAAAGAAGGAAAGAAAGAAAAGAAAGAAAAAGAGAAAGAAGAAAGAAGGAAGGAAAGAGAAGAAATGAGAAGGCAAGCTTTCTTAAAGGCTATCCAAGTTAAAGGCTCATGATTCCTGTTTGTAGAAATTTAGATTCTAAAACAAGAAAGCAAAGAAGATAGGAGTAATATTAAACATTGAAACTCCATAGAAAACATGTTCTTACGTCATACATGACGGAGGGGAGAAGGGCAGGTGGAAATCGTTGCAGTAACTGCATACTTGTTACTTCTCTTAACTGGTTCTCTTAAGAGTTTGCTTTTCTGTTTTCTTTCTTTCTCCCTCCCTCCCTTCCCCTCCTCCCCTCC
>NW_016107589.1:384631-390442 GCF_001604975.1 Cebus imitator | reverse complement strand
CCTCCTCCCCTCCTCCCCTCCCCTCTCCTCCCCTCCCCTTCTTAGATGTTGGAGCGATCTCGGCTCACTGCAACCTCTGCCTCCCAGGTTCAAGTGATTCTCACACCTCAGCCTCCGGAGTAGCTGGGATTACAGGGGCCCACCACCATGCCCGGCTAATTTTTTTGTATTTTTAGCAGAGACAGGGTTTCACCATGTTGGCCAGGCTGGTCTCGAACTCCTGACCTCAAGAGATCTGTCTGCTTTGGCCTCCCAAAATTCTGGGATTACAGGCGTAAGCCACCGTGCCTGGCCAAGAGTTTGCTTTTCTTCTTCTTGCTCCATATGTTAAAAAGCCACGAAGTGTTAATCAAAAGAATCCTGGAATCAAATGTTGTTATCTAAGGGTGTCAGAAACCAAGATCCTATGGGTACATCTAGCATGTGTTTGCTGTTTCCGGTGGTTTCCCAGGCGTCTTGCAAATACTCTTCACGACCACAAGGGGGATGTGGTAGCGCTAGATATTCAAAGCACCAGCTTTATAATATCTTCAGTGTGAAGGACTGGCTTCTAGACTGCTTTGCAAATTAACATGGCCTACAGCCTGAAGGCTCAAGGAAATGAACCTGAATCTAAAAACATGTAAAGGTTCAGAGGAACAAGAATGGACAGATTCATAGCTAAATGGTATAATTATTCACCATGCAGCACAGCGCTGTATTTCATTTCTCTGTTGTCATCTCAGTGCAAAATTGGGAAATGGAAGGAGCTAATGCATAATCTGATGCAGATCAATGTTTACCAAACAGAGCAGGTGGCTGGCCAATACCTGTGTATACCATGTATATTATCCAGGAAATAATTATATATGTATAGTTACTTTTTCTTTTACAGAGATGGGTCTTGCTGTGTTGCCTAGGCTGATCTCAAACTCCTGGAATCAAGCAATCCTCCTGGCTCAGCCTCCCAGAGTGCTGAGATTACAGGCATGAGCTACAACACCAGGCCTATATTATTAATAATATTCTAACTGACATAATTGTTACTTTAGCACATTTGAAGATGGGTAACTAGCTTCAACTTTTAAGAATTTAAACAACTCCCATATATTAATAGGAATTGTCCATTAGAATAGCAATCACTAATAGTTGTTGAGTGTTCATTTTTTTTTTTTTTTGACATAGAGTCTTGCTCTGTTGCCCAGGCTAGAGTGCAGTGGTATGATCTCAGCTCACTGCAACCTCTGCCTCCTGGGTTCAAGCGATTCTCCTGCCTCAGCCTCCCGAGTGGCTGGGATTACAGGCACCTGCCACCATGCCTGGCTAATTTTTGTATTTTTAGTAGAGATGGGGTTTCTCCATGTTGGCCAGACTGGTCTTGAACTTCTGACCTCAGGTGGCCCGCCTGCTTTGGCTTCCCAAAGTGCTGGGATTACAGGCGTGAGCCATGGTGCCCGGCTGAGTGTTCATTTGAAGTGCCATACAAACACTTTATATACATTATTTACTGGCATGTTCACAGCAATGGTCTCAAGTAAATATTATTGGTATTCCCATTTTGCAGATCTGGAAACTGAGGCCTAGAGTGGTTAAATATGTTACATGGGGTCACATAGCAATTGAATGGTGAAGCTAGAATTTGAAGCCAAACTCTCTTACTCCAGAACCTGCACTACTAGCTACCAGATTCTGTTGCCTCATAACCAAGCTGGGTCTTATCTTTTACCTCTACTTTCATATATTCAGAAGGTGCATTTTATAATACTGGCATAATACATTATTAACAGCAGTTATTTTAGGCAACAGAATTAGAAAGTTTGAAACACTTTAAACTTTTTTAGAATTATTTAGGTTCCAGGACAACTATAAAGTTCCATCTCTATTGTAACTCACAGAATCAAGTTTATATTTTTAAAGCAAAGTCTCTTTAAACTGGTGACTCAGAAGACATTTTATTCTGTTTCCCTGAAGATGAATAGCATGCTGTGGCACCTTCCATCTTCAGGAAATAAAAACGTGGCATACGGCAGGGATTTGTCACCTTTGTTCTCCTTGGAATTTTTCATGTACCTGTGGCAGATTTCAGGAGACAGTTCCCACATTTCTCTTTTGGCATCAGCTACACTATATTGGAGTGTCACTCCACTCAAGTCTGGTTCAACAGAGCTTGCCCCAGTGAAGCCTAGGAAGTATTATGGCAGATGATGTACCTGGCCCCAGAGGTGGTGACAATTAGCAGGTTTCATTATATGCAGAATCCCTAGTAACCCACCAACTTGCCCTCCTTCCGATAGGAGAAAACAGAAGTAGAGGATGACCTTAAAAGGAAAGTAAGGCAGCAATAAATCAAAATAAGATGTCACTTTGATTAGATAGGACATTTACATTCCTGTGACAATGTAGTCTCATTGCTCAAGGTGGAAAGCATCAGTTATATTCACTCTGGATTTTCATTGGGAAATAGTTGGCTATTGGATAGGTCAACGTCCTGTGCAAGAAGCCCCTATTAGGGGGAAGGGAGGACCAACAAAAGAGATTTGCGCCTCATGAAGATCTATTTAATATTTAATTCTTAAAGATGTAGAAGCCTTTTCTGGATTTTCTAAAGGGCCAAATTTGTAATTTATTCTTTTTTTTTTCTTTTCTTCTTCAGTTAACTGAAGCATGTAATTTATTCTTGACCAGCATGATATAGTGTGAAAGGAACCCTGAACTAGCAGTTGAGCCTGAAATTGGGGTCTAGAAACCTGGAAAGAGGCTTAGATAAAGGACAGAAAGAATCAGTGAATTGCCCAAGGTCACACAGACTGTTCTAGCTTCTGCTTTACAGCCTCCTCTTTTAACTTGCTGTGCTTTTTCGAAATCACCCACATGATTTCAGGTTAAGTGTTTAGTCAGTGCAGGACCTTGTTCAAATGCTTACAGACAGCTCTGGCTCATGCATCCTCTTCCTCCTATCTTGTCCTCACCCTTTTAGGCACATGATTAGTGAAATTACGTCAGTTGCCTTTTCAGTTCTCTTAGATTATATGTTCTCTATGTTCGAGGAGCTGTTGGTTTCTGCTATAGACTGAATGTAAGTGTCCCCCAGAATTTATGTGTTGAATCCCTAATTCCCAATATGACTGTATTTGGAGACTGGGCCTTTGGGAGGTGATTAAATCATGAGGATGGGCCCTCATGGTGGAATTAGTGCCCTTACAAGAGGACACATGAGAGATTATCTCTCTTTCTCCATGGAGAGATCCCTCACCAGAACCCAACCATGCTGGCACCCTGATCTCAGACTTTCAGCCTCTGGAAGTGTAAGGAAGAACTGTCTGTTTAAGCCATCCAGTCCACGATATTTTGTCGTAGCAGCCTGAGCCGACCAAGACGGTTTCTCAGTTTACCCACCCCTGTTCCTCAACTGTCAAGGGAGGGAATGTCCAGGTTTCCTTAGGAGATGAGAGTTTAATGGAATATTAGTTAGGAAAGTACAGATATTGTCTCAATACCTACACAGCCAGAATGCTGGAAGAACAGGGACTTCTTAGTCAGGCTCCATCAGGAGCTGCAGTGGCCAGTTACCTGTTTTCTTCTTAGAAATGGACTCTCGTGTTCCCATCTGCACTGACTCTGCCCTTTTCCTAGCTCCCCCTTTTTATGTTAGCTTCTCTAATTCTTCTACTGCAGTGGTACCCAAACTTCAGTAGCAGTCAGAATTACTGGGCGGTTCTTTAAGCATGCAGAGCGCTGGTATCCTACCTCTGGACATTCAAGGTCTGAGATGGGTTGTGGAATCTGCATGTTTAATAAAGGGGGATTCTGACGGTGTGGTGGAGATTAAGAACCTCACCTTTTTAGAAATAGCCCAAGCTCCGTGGTGTCTTCTTGTCTCCAAATTTTTTCATTACATGTCCCTATTAGAAAAATACTGGCTCACATACTTCCATTATTTGTGTAGTCATGTATTTATAAACTACATATGTGTATACAGTACTATTATGACAAATCCATAAAAATAGAAAACAGAGATAAAATAGAAATAGATTTAAATATTTCTTTCCTGTACCCCAAAATATCCCTGGAACTTCTTGTATCAGCCTTGCTGCCTTCCTCTGTATGGCTTGAATTATACCATTCCATATGGAAAGCCTTACTGGGCAAAGTAAAGGCCCAGAAAAGTGCCAAGGTGTCAAAAGGGTCACTGGTTCAGCTTATAGGCCCAGCCTTTGGTTTAAGTGCCAATTGCTTGTTTTATTCAACTGATAGTTGACGGGATGGGTGAGGGGGCTTGTGTGTGTATATGCCATGACCTGAAGCAAACCAGTATACCTGGAAAGATCCTTTTGACCATTTCTTCAAGGCAAAAAAGGATCTGTGTGCATAAGGGTCTCATGAACACATCTCCTCCATAAAAGAATGAATTGTTTCTTTTCTTTTCTTTTCTTTTTTTTGAGACAGAGTCTTGCTCTGTTACCCAGGCTGGAGTGCAGTGGCATGACCAGGCTCAGTGCAACTTCTGCCTTCTGGGCTCAAGCGATTCTTTTGCCTCAGCCTCCCAAGTACCTGAAACTACAGGCATGTACCACCATGCTCAGCTAATGTTTGTGTTTTTAGTAGAGATGGGGTTTCACCATGTTGGCCAGGCTGATCTTGAACTCCTGACCTCAGGTGATCCACTCACCTTGGCCTCCCAAAGTACTGTTGTTACAGGCATGAGCCATTGCACCCCACCAGAATGAACTGTTTCTAAGTGTGCCAAGGGGCAGAAGCTGCGGATGAGGCCATCCTGCCTGTGCTCTGTGACTTTGCATGGCTTCCCAAAGGAAGTCTGCTCTGCCCTAGGTTGTATTGGGTGTGTGCATTGGTGTATGTATGTATGACACTGGCCCACTTCTCTCTTATTCCATTTTAGCATGGATCTCTGGCTTGAACTGGGGAATTAACTCTCAGAATTAAAGGCAGCCAACAGAACACCAGCACCCAGAGCCCTGGACAACAGCATTTGTGTTTGAGTGGTAAAGTGTCAACAGGTCGCTTAAGGAGAAGTGGCAACTGAGTCCCTGAACCCAAATGCAATTCTTCCTTGGGGTCTATCTGTGCATCTATCTATTCTTGAATTTAGTCCCAGTTGCCAAAGAGGTTTCACTTTTCCTGGTGTGTAATCTGTGGTTCACTGATATTGTCCTCTTGTTCTAGGACACCATTTTGTGAGTGGAATATCATTTTCATGAGTTAAAGTGATCACACTGGGACTAGGGCCCAAAGTCAGAACTGCAGGAATTCCAGACACATTTCAGAAACCAAGTTACTAAGTAAATAGCAAAGGACAATCTCCCTCCAAGGTTTATTTAGTTATCAAATATGGAAGTGGGTTTCCTACCTTCTTTTTTTCAAGTAATTTTCCCTCTCTACGTAAAGACATTTACATTTTCAGCTTTACTCTGTGGACCTAGGTAGCTGAGTGCTGCTGTTCTATACTCTTAAAGGCCAGAGAGAGTAGAATGTTTTTTGGAGAGCTCTCCAGAGGAGGAAGGCATGGGGTGCTTCTCAGATTCAGGGCCATCTGTATCTATCTATTTCCTTATTGGTAGGGAAATAGATAGCATTCAGTCAACAGCCATGTGTATCTATCTATTTCCTTACTGGTGGGGAAATTTGGAAATAAACTATTTAGGGTTTTATTGATTTTCATTTAGCTTTATACCATTGAAAATCTCTAGAATTAAAACATCATTTTTTTCTATCATTTTGTGTTCTGCTTACTTTGTTTACTATTGTCTAAAGATTTCTGCATGTCGGGGCTGGGCACCGTGGCTCACGCCTGTAATCCCAGCACTTTGGGAG
>NW_016107589.1:379102-384425 GCF_001604975.1 Cebus imitator | reverse complement strand
ACCCAGGAGGCGGAGGTTGCGGTGAGCCGAGATCGCGCCATTGCACTCCAGCCTGGGCAACAAGAGCGAAACTCCGTCTCAAAAAAAAAAAAAAAAGATTTCTGCATGTCAACCTGGTCCCATATACTTGTCATTTTTAATGGCTAGCTATGTAATCTTATTCCGTAAGATACATAAGTTTATTCCACTGAATGCTCTGTGCTTCCAAGTTTTTTTTTAATTATTATTTTTCAGGGTATAGGGAGAGAGATGCTGCATTTCTAAAATATTTCTGAAAACAAGCTGCATTTCAGAACTCAAATCAGCATGTGATCTTCACTTTGGGGGTATATGCAGGAAGCCATTAGACACAACGAGGTATTGAATTGTCTTCCCTGAAGTCCCCGTCCGTGGGTCTGGCTGGAACACTTGATGAGAAGTCTCAGCAAGAGGTCTCAGACACCAAACTGGGGAAAAAATTAAACTGATAGAGTGCTTGATATTTCCAAGAAGTCACTTACGTTCTGTGCATTACTGCAGCATTCAAAAGGGAGACATAGTTCAGTGCTGTGATTAAAGTGACTTTCACCTCTAGCCTCTTTGTTCGTGTAAGATATAAGGGTGGATTATAGCCATTTCATCATTTGGGGGTATAATGGTTAGCTAAAGCTATTTTTCTCCAAAGGGCCAGTTATTTCTTTAGTTTTTCTCTAAAACTTCAGCTTTAGTGGGTAGGAGCTATAAATTCTGTGACATAGCTGTCTTCTTATCTGTCTTGGGAGTTATAGATTACAAATATAAGACAATTCATGTACCTCTGCATAATGAGGTGAGTTTTATAAATCATAAATCTTCACTTAACATGCAGGTGGTGTTGGGTGCCAGGTTTAGAAAAACTGATGTAGTTGCCAAGTTCATGAATGTCATAAATCACTCATGCTAAGGTTGCCCAGAATCATGCTGTCCTCTGAGGCAGACCAATTTCAAGGTGGTTGTTAAACACAAAAATGTGAGTCTCAGTGCTTGTTTTTCAAAATCAAATGCACTTTTTATTTAAAGATTAAAACCAAATTACCTTTCTTTTTAAGTTGAAGTCAGTTTTCTAAGACCTCCCTTCACCCTCAAAGAATCTATCAGTAATAATATCTTTTCTTCCCTGATCCCTGAATTCTATCAGAAACACATCACAAAATACATAACCTGTACATTTGCAATCCAGATCTTTAATGTGCTGAAAATGAGATTCAGACGTTTCAATAAATCTCGAGGCACATTATTAGGAAAAAACTCTCTGGAGTTCTGGGGGTTCTTTACTTTTCTTTTTTTTTTTTTGAGATGGAGTTTTGCTCTGTTGCCCAGGCTGGAGTGCAATGGCACGACCTTGGCTCATTGCAACCTCTGCCTCCCAGTTTCAAGCGATTCTCCTGCCTCAGCCTCCTGAGTAGCTGTGATTACAGGTGTGCGCCACCATGCCTGGCTGATTTTTGTATTTTTAGTAGAGACAGGGTTTCACCATGTGGGCTAGGCTAGTCTTAAACTCCTGACCTCAGGTAATCCACCCGCCTTGGCCTCCCAAAGTGTTGGGATTACAGGTGTGAGCCACCTTGCCCAGCTAGGGATTATTATTTTTTGGTTCTATATTTTACATGAAGTTGCCATGGATTAAAGATATACTGATATTAGTAGGCAGGGATAGTCCTCTTCTACACTGCCTCTTTGGGGCGAAGGCAGGGAAAGAGTAGGGCCTAAAGAGATGTGATTCTAGCTTGAGTGGGGTGACTCACACCTATAATCCCAGCGCTTTGGGAAGCTGAGGTCAGAGGATGGCTTGAGCTCAGGGGTTGGAGTCGAAACCCTGTCTCTAGCCGGGCGCGGTGGCTCACGCCTGTAATCCCAGCACTTTGGGAGGCCGAGGCGGGTGGATCACGAGGTCAAGAGATCGAGACCATCCTGGTCAACATGGTGAAACCCCGTCTCTACTAAAAATACAAAAAATTCAGCTGGGCCTGGTGGCGTGTGCCTGTAATCCCAGCTACTCAGGAGGCTGAGGCAGGAGAATTGCGTGAACCCAGGAGGCGGAGGTTGCGGTGAGACGAGATGGTGCCATTGCACTCCAGCCGGGGTAACAAGAGTGAAACTCTGTCTCAAAAAAAAAAAAAAAAGAAACCCTGTCTCTACAAAAAATACAAAAATTTGCTGGGTGCGATGTGCACACCTGTGGTCCCAGCTACTTAGGAGTCTGGGGTGGGAGGATTGAGCCCAGGAGGTTGAGGCTGCAGTGAGCTGTGATCGCACCACTGGACTTCTGCCTGGGTGAGAGTGAGACCCTGTTTCAAAAAAAAAAGACATGATTCCTGGGACAGGATGCTGGAAGCTGTGCAGCATGGATGTGCTCCTGTAAGGTCTCAGGCTTTTTTTTTTTTTTTCCTGAGACGGAGTTTCACTCTTGTTGCCCAGGCTGAGGTGCAATGGCGCCATCTCATCTCACTGCAACCTCCGCCTCTGGGTCAAGTGATTCTCCTGCCCCAGCCTTCCAAGTAGGTGGGATTACAGGCGCATACCACCATACCCAGCTAATTTTTGTATTTTTAGTAGAGATGGGTTTTCGCCATGTTGGCCAGGCTGGTCTCAAACTCCTGACCTCAGGTGATCTGCCCGCCTCAGCCTCCCAAAGTGCTGGGATTACAGGTGTAAGCCACCGTGGCTGGCCGGTCTCAGGCTTTATCCAGACTCCTGGGATGTGGATATTAAACCAAAGTGTTTTCTCTGAAAGGTGCTCACTTGGTAGGTGAAGAAAGCTATGAGGCTGGCTATTGTTGAGGAAAGAAAACCTGCTGGTGCTTTTGGTGAGAAACCCTGAAAGAGAAAAACAGACAAGAAAATGATTTTGCTGGAGGCTAGTACTTTTTCTAAGTGTAGATAAAAGTCTGTGTAGACTATCACTTTGTGTGGACCCCAGCACAGGGCCATATGGCAGATAACGTGTGATTTCTTCCTTTTGGTGTACCTCAGAAGTCCATTGGTGGTGAATATGTGAACACTACCCCTCCTAGCTGGGCTAGCTGCCCTTGGTCAAAAATGGCAGAAACCAGCCCTTTTTGGTGGTGGTGTGCCTGTAGTTCCAACTACTGAGGCTGAGGCAGGAGGATTGATTGAGCCCAGGAATTTTAGTCCAGTCTGGGCAACATAGGGAGACTTCATCTCAAGAAAAGAAAGTGTAGGGGCCAATTCCAGGCAGAACATCTTTTTTTCATGGAAAAACAGAGTTTTCCTCTGTTGTGATAATCCCACGTATCCTGTGAATCCCAGCTCTGAGGCTTGGATGTAGCTCCTTAACAACTTGTGAATTTGCAAAATTACTTATATGATCTTTGTAATTTAATTAATCTTGTGAAAATATTGGAAGGCTCGTTTCCTGCCAACTTCTTTTTCACCCCTCCTCTCTCTCCTCCGCACTGCAAGCTCACCCTTTCTTTGTGCCTCCATGCCTTTTGTGCACTGTTTTCACTCTCTGGAATGCTTCTCTCTTTCTTATCCAAATGTTGGGCCAGGCTCAGTGGCTCACACCTGTAATCCCAGCACTTTGGGAAGCCAAGGCGGGAAGATCACTTGAAGTCAGGAGTTTGAGACCAGCCTGGGCAACATGGTAAAACCCCGTCTCTACAAATAATATATACAAAAATTAGCTGGTGTAGTGGTGCACGCTTGCAGTCCCAGCTACTCAGGAGGCTGAGGTGGAAGGATCACTTGAGCCCAGGAGGCAATGGTTACAGTGAGCTGAGATCACACCACCGCAGCCTTAGTGACAGAGCGGGACCCTGCCACAAAACAAAATAAAACAAAACAAATGGTGAGCTCCTATTCATCCTGTAAAGCCTACCACTTAAACTCACCTTCTCTATGAAGACTTCTCTGGCTTCTTGAGTTTGTCACTTGATCCTTTGTGCTTCTAGAGAACGTATCCACAGTTCTGTCACAACGCATCACAGGAGATTTAATTATTTGCTGGAATGGCCATTCCGCTGAATAGATAATGAGCACGTTAAGGGCAGGAACAGAGATTTAGTAATCTTAATGTTCCTAGTCCTTACCATTTCTGACACAAAGTAAAAACTCAGTGACTAAGTTTTCTCCTTTTTTTTTTTTTTTAATTACCCTGTCCACCTGAGCAGTAACATACAGCCTTGGGAGAGAACAAAGCTTTTTTTTTAAGTTGCATTCATCATAACTTATGGATGCTAAGACTAACTCATAAAGCATTTACTTGAGTCCCCTGTAGGAATGCCTACGGGCAGAGAGCAACAGAAACAAGGAAAAACTTCGTGCATTCTCAATGTGTCCTGGGATTTGCTGTAGATTCTGGGCAAATCTAGTTCTGTTCTTCATTCCTGTATATCACTAGGACTTTTATGTCTTTGTCTTGTCGTTGAAATCATTCTAATCCAGTTCTCATCTTTTCACACATGAACTGTAGCAATTGCAGCAGGTATGACTCTCAATTTATAAATTCATATGTGTAGGAAGTATCACATTTATTTATATTCTTAAATAAAGGTAAACTCCAATTATATGCTCTGATCCCATCTGACTGGTGGGAAAATTAACCTAGCTTATTTCTCATCTTCAAGCTTGCATTGTGGTTCCAAGATCTTATATTCTGGATGAGATTGGAGGGGGCTTTGAGTTGTCCCATCATTTGCACCGTCCCTTCATGCCCAGGTACTGACAGACTGCTCTTCATCCTTGCCTCATCCTATGGCCTGGGGTCCTAGCTTCTAGATAGACCATGTGGCCAGGCCTCTCTAGGGTCTTGCTCTCTTCTCAGGTGCTGCCATGCCAGGGAGCAAGGACTGGGTCTTCTTGTTCCAGGACCTACAGACATTCTTCAATAATGAAGACCCCAAAGCTAGTCTGCTTGAAGTACCTTCCTGCGTCATGCTGCTCTGAGGCCAATTTCCTTAAGCTCTAGCCTCTGTCTTGTTCTTCTACAGTAGTCTTTGATGGTCTTTTTTATTTTTTACTTTTATTTTTATTATTTTTTAAGAGACAGCGTCTCGGCTGGGCACGGTGGCTCACACCTGTAATCCCAGCACTTTGGAAGGCCCAGGTGGGTGGATCACCAGAGGTCAGGAGTTCGAGACCAGCCTGACTAACATGGAGAAACCCTGTCTCTACTAAAAGTACAAAGTTAGCCAGGCGTAGTGGCGCACACCTGTAATCCCAGCTACTCAGGAGGCAGAGGCAGGAGAATCGCTTGAACCCGGGAAGCAGAGGTGGCAGTGAGCCAAGATCATGTCATTGCACTCCAGCCTGGGCAACAAGAGCAAAACTCTGTCTCAAAAAA
>NW_016107589.1:350798-378722 GCF_001604975.1 Cebus imitator | reverse complement strand
AAAAAAAAAAGGAATAAAAAGCTGATATGGTGTCACATGCCTCCTGGCTACTTGGGAGGCTGAGGCAGGGGAATCACTTGAACCTGGGAGGTGGAGGCTGTAGTGAGCAGAGATTGCGCCACTTGCACTCCGGCCTAGGTGGCAGAGCGAGACCCTGTTCCTCCCCTGCAAAAAATATTTTTTTTTTTGGTAGAAACAGGGTCTCGCTCTGTCACCCAGGCTGGTCTCAAACTCCTGGGCTCAAGGGATCCTCCTGTCTCTGCCTCCCAAAGTGCTGAGATTATAGGTGTGGGACACTGCACCCGGCCTTTTGATGGCCTTTTAAATCCCAAACCCCTATCACTGCGGCCATGTATTGGTTATGGTTTACCTTTCAGTGCATGTTTCTACATTCCTCATTTTGATTTGTGAACCTCTCAGGTGCAGAGACTACACTTTCTTGTATCCTGAACTACCACAGGGCTTTTTGTAGTGTGGGGGACACTTACTAAATGTTGATTAGTTTCAATAATGACATGGACACAGGACTCTTTCTGAGCATACCCAGCCCTGCCACACAGTGAGAATCACGAAGATGAAGGGAGGAAGGGGCCAGGTTCATTATTGCCGTATAATCATGAGTGTTTCCCTGGTTTGAATCACCAAGGAGTAGCCTGTTTGTCCTGCTGCCAGCGCAGGAAGAAGCATTTGCCCTGATAATGATGAACAAATTCCATTGATCAGAGTCCATGGGCCAGAGCTCCTCTGGGTGCTGGTCAGGCTGGCTGTGCCCTCCTTTGGCTTCTTCACAGGCTGTCTTGCCCAGCCCTCAACAATAGGTTTCTCTGTCACGAATACAAACTAGCCAGGTCCTCTTGAACAAATCAACCTCCCTGACACCTGCTCAAAGCAATTAGCCTTCCAATGAGCCTTCCAATGGTTAATAAACACGAATGGTTGTTATCTGCTTTTCCTTGGCTGATCCTGTGAGAGTGTCCTCATACAAATAGGCAGTTTGACCAGAGACCAGCTCCAACACATACTCAGGTCAGAGAAACGGAACCCCAAAATCCTCCTGCCTCAGCCTTTGGGGCTTCAGGGGTACTCCCTTACCTCAGCCTGCTATGACCTCATGCCAGTGCCTCTCTGGCCTCCATTTGTATTGATCTGGTGATAGAGAATGAGCAGAGGGGATACCAGCATCATCTGGGTGGTGGGACTAGATGACCTTTAAATCCTGTGACTGCCAATCCTGTGAGTCTTTGATTCTATACTTTTCGCTTGCTTGTTTTTTTGTTTTGTTTTGTTTTGTTTGGGAGATGGAATCTCACTCTGTGGCCCAGGCTGGAGTGCAGGGTGCAATCTTGGCTTGCTGCAATCTCTGCTTCCCAGATACAAACAATTCTCCTGCCTCAGCCTCCAGAGTAGCTGGGACTATAGGAGCTGGCCACCATGCCCAGCTAATGTTTGTATTTTTAGTAGAGACAGCATTTTGCTATGTTGACCAGGCTGGTCTTGAACTCCTGACCTCAGGTGATCCACCAACCTCTGCCTCCCAAAGTGCTGGGATTACAGGCATGAGCTGCTGTACCTGGCCCACTTGCTTGTTCTTAATCAACATTTAAAATCCCCCAGAGGCTGGGCGAGGTGGCTCATGCCGTAATCCCAGCGCTTTGAAAGGCCGAGGAGAGCGGATCACCTGAGGTCGGGAGTTCAAGCCTGGCCAATGTGGTAAAACCCCGTCTCTACTAAAAATACAAAAATTAGCCAGGCATGGTAGCACACGCCTGTAATTCCAGCTACTCGGGAGGCTCAGGTAGGAGAATCACTTGAACCTGGGAGGCGGAGGTTGCAGTGAGCTGAGATCGTGCCATTGCACTCCAGCCTGGATGGCAGGAGTGAAACTCCATCTCAAAAAAAAAAAAAAAATCCCGCAGAGTTGGGTGTGGTGGTGCACATCTGTAGTTCAAGCCACTTGGGGTGGTGAGAAGAGGATCCCTTGAGCCCAGGAGTTCAAGGCTGTAGTGTTTGATGATGGTGTGCCTGTGAATTGCCACTGCACTCCAACCTGGGTGACATGGTGAGATTTCTTCTCTTAAAAAAGAAAACCATCTCCCAGCTTCCTGCTGGTCCCTTCAACCTCCTTCTATCGGCAACCCCTCCTTGATAGATTCACTCCAGCAACACGGGCCTTCTTTTGGGTCCTTGAAAGTGTTGCTTCTGCACTTCCATAGGCCCTCACTTCTCCCTAGATCATTTTCTCTCTGCTAGCCCTTTGTCTAACCCTATTTAGCCTTCAGGTCCCAATATAAATGTCATTTTTTTAGGCAAGCTTCTCCAGCCCCCAGAATAGATTAGTCTCCTAAGGCCAAGACCAGACCTGCATATTATCTTCCACAGCACTGTTTACCCCTTTTTTTTTTTTTTTTTTTTTTTTGAGATGGAGTCCCACTCTGTTGCCCAGGCTAGAGTGCAGTGGCACAATCTTGGCTTGCTGCAAACTCTGCCTTCTGGGTTCAAGTGATTTTCCTGCCTCAGCTTCCTGAGTAGCCGAGATTACAGGCACCTGCCACCATGCCTGGCTAATTTTTGTATTTTTAGTACAGATGGGGTTTTGCCACATTGGCCAGGCTGGTCTCGAACTCTTGACCTCAGGTGATCCGCCCACCTTGGCCTCCCAAAGTGCTGGGATTACAGGTGTGAGCCACTGCACCTGGCCTATAAACTATATTTTAGTAAAAAATTGTTTAGTATTTATCTTCTCTAGTATTTTGAATCTCCATGTGTGCAGTGACTGTGTCTGTTTTGTTCAAATTTTTATTACCAAAACCTAGCCCAGTCACCTGACACCTAGGAGCTGTTCAGTAAACATTCATCAACTGGCCGCCTGCTTGCCATCTCAGTTATGAAGTTGACCTGCTGTTCATTCATGTATTTGTTTTTTATGGAACACTTGACGAGTTTACATGTCATCCTTGAGCAGGGGCCATGCTAATCTTCTCTGTATAGTTCCAATTTTTCGGTATATGTGCTGCCAAAGCGAGCACCATGTATTGGTTTAATGTTGTTTTTCTGTTGTTTATTTGTTTATGCTTATCTGTTTAATGTTAACTGTCTTAAGTTGTACATTTCTTTTTTTTTTTTTTTTCGAGACGGGGTTTCACGGTATCGGCCAGGATGGTCTCGATCTCTTGACCTCGTGATCCACCCTCCTCGGCCTCCCAAAGTGCTGGGATTACAGGCATGAGCCACCGCGCCCGGCCTTAAGTTGTACATTTCTAAGGGGCTAGAATCTATGTATAGAATTTTCTTTGTATGGTGTTTTGTATGTGTGTGCGAGTGTATGTATCTCATCCCCCAACTGTAGGGAAAGCATGAGGAGGTATTGGGAGGCCAAGGTGGGCAGATCACCTGAGGTCAGAAATTTGAGACCAGCCTGGCCAACATTATGAAACTCTTCTCTACTAAAAATACAAATACGAGGCCAGGCGCAGTGGCTCATGCCTATAATCGCAGCATTTTGGGAGGCCGAGGCGGGTGGATCACGAGATCAAGAGATGGATACCATCCTGGTCAACGTGGTGAAACACCGTCTCTACTAAAAATACAAAAATTGGCTGGGCATGATGGCGTGCGCCTGTGGTCCCAGCTGCTCGGGAGGCTGAGGCAGGAGAATTGCTTGAACCTTGGAGGAGGAGGTTGCAGTGAGCCGAGATCGTGCCATTGCACTCCAGCCTGGGTAACAAGAGCAAAACTCTGTCTCAAAAAAAAAAAAAAAAAATTCTCCTGCCTCAGCTTCCTTAGTAGCTGTAGTCCCAGCTACTAAGGAAGCTGAGGCAGGAGAATCACTTGAGCCTGGGAGGCAGAGGTTGCAGTGAGCCAAGATCATGCCGCTGCACTCCAGCCTGGGCAACAGAGTAAGACTCCGCCTAAAATAAAGAAAAGAATGAAGAGGTAAAATTGAGAAGGTGGAAGTAAGTGTTACCATGGGGGAGGCTATGAAACTCAACTGAGATGACTTCCAAGTCCTTATGGTATTCCTGAAGACGGGCAGGGTGAGGGTCAGGACTGTGGAAGTTTTGGGGTGTTGTTAAAAGTGGCTATGCTCAGAGCTGTGCTATATACTGCAGAGTAACAGGAGGAGGGCAGAGAGAGGCTTCAGGAAATGAAGAATAAAGAGAAGTGGGCAGAGCTTGAAGCTTCATTTTCCACAAGGACATTGAAGCATTGTTAAGCCAAGGAGAACCGTTAGCTCTGACAATAGCTCCTCTTTTTATGAGTCCTTTGGTGTGTGTTTTAATTATTTTAAAAATGAAGGTTGAAGAACAACTTTTATAACTGCAACTGGAACTGTGACAAGCAGGACTGATGGGGTATAATCATAACAGAAACTTTGTTTTAGGCTCCCACTGTTTCTTCCTTTTTTTTTTTTTTTGAGACGGATTCTTGCTCTGTCACCCAGGCTGGAGTACAATGGTGTGCTCTTGGCTCACTGCAACCTCCACCTCCCGGGTTCAAGCGATTCTCCTGCCTCAGCCTCCCGAGTAGCTGGGATTACAGGTGCACAGCACCATGCCCAGCTAATTTTTGTGTTTTTGGTAGAGACAGGGTTTCACCATGTTGGTCAGGCTGGTCTCGAACTCCTGACCTCATAATTTGCCCGCCTCGACTTCCAAAGTGCTGGGATTACAGGCTTGAGCCACCGTGCCTGGCCTCTTTTTTTTTTAGACAGAGTCTCACTGTGTCGTCCAGGGTGGAGTGCAGTGGTGTGATCTTGGGCTCACTGCAACCTCTCCTCCCGGGTTCAAGCGATTCTCCTGCCTCATCCTCCTGAGTAGCTGGGATTGCAGGTGACTGCCACCACGCCCGGCTAATTTTTGTTTATTTATTAATTTTTTTAGTAGAGGAGGAATTTCACTGTGTTGGCCAGGCTGGTTGAACTCCTGACCTCAAGCAATCCACCCACCTCGGCCTTCCAAAGTGCTGGGATTACAAACCTGAGCCATTGCACCTGGCCCCACTGTAGCTTGCTGCAGGCACTGCCTTTCATTTCAAGCAATTCTCCTGCCGCAGCTTCCTGAGTAGCTGGGACTACAGGCGCACACCACCACACCCAGCTAATGTTTGTATTTTTTAGTAGAGACGGAGTTTCACCACATTGGCCAGGATGGTCTTGATTTCTTGACTTAGTGATCCGCCTGCCTCAGCCTACCAAAGTTCTGGGATTACAGAAATAAACCACTGATCCCAGCCCCACTGTTTCTTTAAACCTGCTTTGTAGTGTTGGTCCTAAGTCTGCTCCCAGACACTTTTCAGGATCCCTTGGAGATGTTGGGAAGCCTTATAGCCACTGTACGTAGTAAAACATGATTTCAATTAGGCACTTAAAATGTTCAGCTGGGTATTATCAATTTTTGTTTCTGTTTCTTTTTCTTTTTCTTTCTTTTTTTTTTTTTTGAAGCTTAAGCTACTTGTCCTTCCTATCTGGGGTCTGCTGCAAGCGAAAAGAAAGGGTGTTGTCTTTCTCCTCTGAAGTTTCTGATCCTTCCAGAATTAGAGCACAAGAATGTAAAAGGCGACAGAAAATATGGTACTTGTCTCATGTCAAAGCTGGCTTTGCACTCTCCCATCTTCCATGTGGCCAGTGTTTAAATCTAGCTTTCTCCCAAAGCACTTTTGTGGGTTCTTCAGATTTCTGTGTGTGCGTGTGTGTGTGCACACACACACACAAACACACATATACACACTCTGCTGCTGCTGCTGCTGCAGTTCCCAGTGGCCTGGGCAAGTGCACCCCGCCCTGTCAGTTGCTTTCGCCCTCTTTGGCCCCTCATGATGTAACAGTCGATTTCCAGTTTCTCTTCTGCTCAGGCCTGTTTACTCTCTGATATTCCTGTTGGTCAGGATCTAAAATGCTCTCCAAACCATCCCCCTATGTATGTGCCCCACCTCAGGTCTGTGAGAAACAGGTTCTTTGCCCACACAAGCTCCGAACAAATCCCAGCATCACAAAGCAGCTGCTAGCACATATGGTGGCTTCTACATTTTTTGGGCTGGAGTCAGAAATTAGACCACTCTGCCCCGCTAACTGCAGGAGAAGACACATATCAAACTCTCCCAGGAATCTCTTTCAAGCCCTTCTCATTAGGCTTGTAGTGAAACACAGGGACCCTCTTTCTTTTGGAGGGGGTACCCACAGCACACCAATACTTTGCATCAAATAAATCCTTTTCAGAAACATTCTCTTAATATCCAACAACTTCTTTTTTCCCCTTGATAGGGGGTGAGAGTTGGAGAGTGCCGTAAGTGATTGTTAACTGTTTCCTATAAAAAACTGCATCATTGCTGGCACCTCACTTTGGTTTGACATGCATACTACATATTGGAGCCTTACTGAAATTTCCAAATAATATGATGTCGTCAAACAAGGGATTTCAGGAACCAAGTGATTATTTTCTGAGTCTAAGTAGGTAATATCATTGTTCTCCTGTCTTCTATCAAGGAAGTTTAATTGTTCTCATCTCTAAAGTAGGCCTTCATCCTTTCCTTGCTCAGTAAGAGCAATAAGAAATCTTGAGAGTAAAGATGACTCTGGATGGACCACAGGCCCTCAGGAATAGTTACGTAATCTACAGAGGAAGCCTCTTTCATAAAGAAGGCAAGTAGAGGTGAAGAGCATGATGGAAAGAAGAAAACTCTAATTTCATCAGTGTTTTTCCTTTTTTTATTTTGTGATGGAGTTTCGCTCTTGTTGCCCAGGCTGGAGTGCAATGGCGAGATCTTGGCTCACCACAACCTCCACCTCCCGGGTTCAAGTGATTCTCCTGCCTCAGCCTCCCAAGGAGCTGGGATTACAGGCATGTGCCACCACACTTGGCTAATTTTGTACTTTTAGTAGAGATGGGGTTTCTCCACATTGGTCAGGCTGGTCTCAATCTCCTGACCTCAGATGATCCTCCCACCTCGGCCTCCCAAAGTGCTGGGATTATAGGTGTGAGCCACTGCGGCCAGCCTCATCAGTGTTTTTCTAATCCCACCCCCACCTTGGTTTGGAGCTGTCCTCTTGTTATATGCAGGTCTCTATTATAGTCCCCAAAGCAATGCTTATGCAGAGCATAGCCAGCGGCTGCTGGGCTGCCTTCCCCAACTTCTGTCAGAGAGATCAGTAATCCTTCGCTCAGTGTTTCCCCGGTGTATTTGTATCTTTGTCTATGGGTTTAAGGTGGGAGGGGTAGATGTCATCGCCTTTGACAAAATGGCTGAATATCTTTGCTTTATCATGATGAAAAGTCTTCTTGGTCTTCCGGTTCAGAGCCAGAGCTTGCCTTGCAATGAATTCAAAGGCTGTGATCTGAAGCTGCTGTCAAGCCAGCAGATGGAGTTGCAGTCCTTTTCTGTGTGCTGCTGGGCCCACTTGGGCTGGCGTACAGCGTGATGCTGGGCCCAGGTTTGTGGCCAGTGGGGACAGGGAAATGAATACAAATGATGGCGCCTCATTGCCATAACTGTTTTCCTGTCTGCACAGGAGTTCAGTAAAATACGATCCTGGAAAGGTTGCTTTCATGTGTCTCTCTGGAATCACTGCAGAAGCAACTGTAAGGAGTGAGTGCTTGGATGCCCAAGATAACTGTAGGGCATGGGGCAGGGAAGATGCAGAGATGGTAGAACCAAGTCCTGGGCAGTGGAGGAACATGGCACAATTCCCTCACCCCTGCAAAGCCTCGGCGGGGGGGAACAGGGATACAACCAGTGGCCCTTGGAGAGAGGACAGCCCTAAGAGGAAAGTTTAGACAATGATAGTGAATTACTATGTGCTTGACTCACTGTCTTCTGTCTGAATTGCAAGCACTGGCATCCCTTTTACTAACATCTGTAGACTGCTTAGGAAATTTGCTTTGGGGCTAGTAGAATTTAAGCTTCCTCAAGATTACTTTTTCCTATTCTCTAAGCACCCCACACACAGCTTGATAGATAGTAGCTCTTAATAAATCACAGAGGCCTTAAGCGTGTTTCCACTGAGAACTGTTCTCTGCCCCTCTCCAGCCTACAGGAGGCCTTCTGTGAAAGGAGCCCTCCCCACCTCCTCTCATAGTTTCAGAATAGAGGTGGGGTAGTGGATGGATTCCTACTCCCTGTGACTGTCCTCTCTGACCTTCACTATCTAAATAGCCCAAATTCAGAAGTAGGGGTGGACCTGAGGACCCAGCAGTATAGTCTCTCCAGCCCATGGCCTAACCACTGCAGAAGTCCAAAAAACCAGGGGGCAAGTGGGCCCTCTAGCTGGTCCTTTGCTCAATCCTGAAGGCCATCTGTGAAGGGAGTGGAGATGCTTTGGTTCTTAGCTGCAAAGCAGGTAGCATAGTCTCCTCTTCATTGGTAATCCAGAGGTGTTTGGCAAGTCTCTTGGCCACAGGCTTCCCTGGGGACCAGAGCTCTTTGAAGAGAAGAAAAGGTTCTAGGAACAAGAAAGCTGCTGCTCTTGATGAAAAAGTCAGGAGGGAAGAAAATGAGACTAACAAGGGCTGAAGAGAACTGTCTGTGGGCTGAAGAGAATGTTAATGGCTCTGCTCCCGAGCTTCAAAGCCTGAGCTGGGTAGGAGTGCATGCACATGCCTCAGCTGTCACCTCCAGAATACTTACCAAGTACTGAGGCTTGCAAACATTCACAGCCTGATTTTCCCAGACCAAGCAGAGCATCTGCTAAGGCAGAAGAAAGAGAAGCCATTGGGAGATCCTAGGCCTGGTTCAGCTATCTGGGGTTTAAACTTAACTCTTCCATATCAGACAACAAATGGGGTTCCCAGAGGAAGTTAGGTGCTGGGGAAATGACTGGTGGGGAAATGGCTGTTGCGGAAAAAAGCCAGCTAATGCCTGTCTGTTTTTCCTGTTTACAAAATGGTAGCTGCTGTGGACTGAATTGTGTGCCCCCAAAATTCATATGTTGAAGCCCTCATGCCCAGATGGTATTTGGAGATGGAGGCAATCAGATTAAAGTGAGGTCATGAAGATGGGGCCCTCAGGATGGGATTCGTGCTCTTAGAGGAAGAGACACCAGAGGGCTTCGTCTCGCTACTCTGCCTCCCTCTCTCCCCCTCATACTCCCCCATCTTGGACTTCTAACCTCTAGAACTGTAAGAAAATACATGTCTGTTGTTTAAGTCACCCAGTCTATGGTATTGTGTTACATCAGCCCAGGCCAACTAACATGTAGCTGTACTGGATGTTGTTGGTACCCTGCCCAGATCCTCTTTACCTTGTCAGTGTATCCATTCCCCAGCTGCCATTTGGGGCTCCAATAGCTCACAGATGCCTCTTCCTCCAGAAAATTGCTCCCAGTGGATAGGAGACACTTTGTCCCCTCCCGTGCCCATCGCCTTCAGGTTTTAGCCAAGAAGGTACAAAGGCCAGCCCCTTTATTGCAAGAAAGGAACAATTCCTTGGTGCTGTTTATGCTTTTGAGTCCCCCCCCATGGAGTGAGGTTGAGGCTAAACACAAAGTTGCAGCCATATCTTTCTCTCCTACCCTTCCCTGCTTCCTTCATTCCCTTTCTTCTGAAGCCAGATCTCAATAAATCATATGCCTTGAATCATGTCTCAGGCTCTGCTTCCAGGGAACCTGACCTAATACAGCCGCTCTCCCAAGTGGCAGAGTATTGAGTAACCCAAATGACTGTAGAGAACCCTGTGAGTATAGTGATGATGATTAATGCCCAATGACAGCGAGCATTGGAAACAACGGCCGCTCTCCCTACGTTCAGAAAGCATAGACGAGTAAATGCCCACTGAGAAAGAAGTGGAGTGTGTTTTTCTACGATAGATGGCTCCTTCAATAGGCATCTGGCAGACAGCTGTGCTAGCAAGGGTATAAATAGCCTTGTTAGCAGAGAGCCACAGGCTGAGGTTCCATGGGTTTAACCAGTAAAGGAAGCACATTGACTGGAAGAATCTTTGAGCCATGACTAGAGAGTCAGCCGGGTAGGTCTGTGCTCTGCCTGGGAGCCAGCTGTGCCCCAAGTGCCACACTCCCCTGGGCAGGGTCCGGAGCTCTCTGGAAGGAGGCACGGCACCTGCCCAAGGAACTGTCTGCTCTGATGAAAGCCTGCAGGAACTCGGGTCTTGTCATCCCTCTGCTATGTTTTGCTCAGTCTCTTGGCCTCTTCATGATGTCATTTTGTTCTTGGGGCTTTCTTTTTAAATCTTTTTGCAATTTTTCCCTTTCATTTCCCTCTTCCTTTTTTCTACCTCCTGCTTTCCTCTCTGAGCCCAGTCTTCATCATTAGGGACTGTGAGATTGGGTCTGGCTCCATTTAAAAAAAAATTTTTTTTTTAGGCAGTGTCTTGCTCTGTCACCCAGGCTAGAGTGGAGTGGCACGACCTCATCCCACTGCAACCTCCACCTCTGGGGTTCAAGCAATTCTCCTGCCTTGGCCTCTCAAATAGCTGGGATTACAGGTGTGCACCATCACACTTGGCTAATTTTTGCATTTAAAGTAGAGGTGGGGTTTCACCATGTTGGCCAGGCTGGTCTTGAACTACTGACCTAAGGTGATCTGCCCGCCTCAGCCTCCCAAAGTGCTGGGATTACAGGCGTGAGCTGCCACGCCTGGCCAAGGTCTGGCTCCATTTTGGAAGGATGAGGGTGGATTCTTAACCTTCTTCCAATAAAGCATCTCCAAGATAATTCCTTATTGCTTCCATCACCTTTTAGAGCTTAACTTCAATGCACTGTTATGTTGAAGACCTCCTTCCCACTAGCTGTGAGGATGGTAAGGGTGTTGGTGAGGGGACAAAGAACCCTCTCCTGCAAGGCCACTGGGGGATACCTTGATCTAACTATTTTGAAAATGTGAGACAGAGAGCACAGTAAATGTTTATCAAGATGCTCCTAAAAATTTAGGGGTACACCTCAAATATCTCTGACCTCTTCAGCAAGCACTTAGTTGACTCACTATTTCTAGAATCAGAGTGGCTCCTGATTATTATTCTCAAGAGATCTGGAATCTTGTGTTTTGATTTAGAGGTGAAAAAGAAAACTTTGGATAACTCTTATCCATTTCCATAACTTTTCTTCCAGGTATGGTGGCTCAAGCCTGTAACCCCAGCACTTTGGGAAGCCAAGGCAGGTGGATCACTTGAGCTCAGGAGTTCAAGACCAGCCAGGAGTTCAAGACCAGCCTGGCCAACATGGCGAAACCCATCTCTACTAAAAATACAAAAATTAGCCAGGTGTGGTGGCAGGCGCCTGTAATCCCAGCTACTCGACAGGCTGAGGGAGGAGAATCGCTTGAACCCAGGAGGCGGAGGTTACAGTGAGCTGAGATTGTGCCGTTGTGACAACCTGGGCGACAAGAGCAAAACGCCGTCTCACAAATGATGGGTTCAGCAGTCAATTATAAGTGGTACTTTCTAGATTCAGCTGTGAGAAAATGCAAGGTCAGTATAAGGGAGGATCAAATCAGTCCAGCTTCTGGTCATAGGGTCCAGAAAACCAGCTGGGGGTGTTGGAAAACCACGAGGAAGAGGCAGCCTCGCTATGAACCCGGGGGTTGTGCTAGGAGCAGCAGCTTGCACACAGCAGCACTCAGTTCATGTTTGTAGAATGGCTCCTCCAAGAGTCAGAAGGTCAAAGAGAAAGCTGAGAGAAGCAGGAAGAACCAAAAACTGAGGGCAGACTCTTGTGCTAAGCCAGAGTCCCACTCTTCCACCAAGCCATGTTCCCACCATTTGCCGGATTGTACATGGCTGATTCTCTAGGACTTTCCCTCGCTATATGAAAGTTGTTTTGTTGCCTTCATTCTAAACAGCAGGTAAAGTATTTGGCTTTCTAATAGTTCACAATGGAGGACAGGGCAGGGCAGGGACCCAGTAGAAATGACAGGTGATGCTGGTCTTGGGGACAGTCTTCAGAAACAGGTAGTCTTCTTCTTGAGAGTTAATTTTATTTTATTTTTTGAGAAAAAATTTCACTCTGTCACCCAAGAGAGTGTAGTGGCACCATCTTGGCTCACTGTAGCCACTGACTCCCAGGCTCCAGCAATCCTCCCACTTCAGTCTCCTAAGTAGCTGGGACTACAGGTGCATGCCATCGGGACTGGCTAATTTTTGTATTTTTTGTAGAGACGGGGTTATGCCATGTTTCCCAGGCTGGTCTTACACTCCTGGGCTCAAGCAATCCTCCTGCCTCATCTGCCCAAAGTGCTGGGATTAAAGGCATGCACTACCACGCCCGGCTAATTGTATTTCAGTAGATATGGGGTTTCACCATGTTGGTCAGAAGGTCTCTATCTCTTGACCTCGTGACCCGCCCGCCTCGGCCTCCCAAAGTGCTGGGATTACAGGTGTGAGCCACCGTGCCCGGCCAAGAAATATTCCATAGTGGGGCTCTTTAAGCAACATTTTCTTGAGCATGAGTGGGCTTTGGGAAATGAACACTGATTTACCCTACCTTCTCCCTCCCATCTCTCCTTGCACAGCCTTTGTAGCTGATAGACAAGAAGGCATTAGTGTGTATTCCAGGGAAGCATGTGGGTTCTCAGGCCGGGAGGTGGCATTCAGTGACCTGGCTGGAGAACAGCGTGGAAATGGAAAGATAAAAACCTGAGATATGTGATGGGGGCTGCAGTTTGGAATAAATGGGTTCAGGCCCTCTGCCCAGTCAGCCGAATGCTCTGGCAGCTGCTGCATTTAATGGACGACTCCATTAACATCTTCCTTAAGGGAGGGCTGTTGGGGGTGCGGGAAGGAGTGTGCGTGTGTGTGTGTGTGTGTGTGTGTGTGTGTGTGTGTATAGAAACTAAAAAGGCTTGGAGCTTTCCTCATGATCTCTTGGAGTCTATTCACAGTTATAAATCTGTTGTGTTGGCATTTTTGGTTTCCTGGGGAAGCTTTGTGGTTCCCTTTGTCTGTGTACCGTGCCCGGCTTTGGCAACTGAGGTGGAGCTGGGCAGGACAGCAATTTGGATAGGGTAGAAAGGGGGCTCAGACCACCTGCTCTCTCAGCCCCACAGGCTAGGGAAGATGAGAAGGCATATATCTTTTCCCCTTTGTTTATTTGTTTGTTTTTGAGACAGAGTCTCTGTCACCCAGGATGAAGTGCAGTGGCACAATCAAGGCTCACTACAGCCTCAAACTCCTGGGCTCAAATGATTCTCCCACCTCAGCCTCCTGAGCAGCTGGAACCACAGGTGCACACCACCATACATGGTTAATTTTTAAATTTTTGTAGAGACGGGGTCTTCCTATGTTCCTGGCCTCAAACAGTCCTCCCACCTCGGTCTCCCAGGGATTGATTATAGGAGTCAGCCCTTTCCCCCTCGTAATGAAGAACTTGTCAACTCTGGAATTCAAAAGATAAAAACATGAGGGATTCTGGGGTGCCCTCAGAGCACTTCTGGAATGATGCTGGCAGATGAGGAGAGGGGAGGGAGGGAATAGGTGGGCCCAGGATCCAGAAGCATGGGGTCATGAGTGACAAGATACTGGCCACTGCAGGAGGAGATGAGGGACAGGCCTAAAGAGGGAACATGGGAAGCAGACAGACTCAGCTGCCTGACATGCTTAGGTTCAGGCACTCTCCAGATGGAGAAAAGGAGGAGGTGCCTCTTCCCATGGCTAATGAATGAGACTGAAAACCTACCAGATAATTGTGGTGCCTGAGCCTTCCTGAGTCTCTTGAACACAGAGAGCACAAAGGGTAGTAACAAGGAACCAGGTTTCCACTGAGAGATTTTCAGTCCTAGATCTTCCCACTCCAGTCTTTTAGCTGCTGTCAGAACACATTAGGGCAGAATCTTGAATCCAACCATATCACAGCTGCTGGGGATTTCCCCAGAGGAAGGTGGTGTGACACGAACGGGCAGAGCAGCTCTGATCCAAGACTTTGCTCCTGGCATCCCTGAATACCCTGACTAGCTTACCTCTTCTTAAAACTTACTTCCAGAGGCAAAGCTAGGTACTTGGGGATGGTGCCTACCCACAAACACAGAACTGTGTATGACTTGCCCAGAGACAAGTTCTTAGGTAAAGGCTGTGATTTGCAGCCATGGTGGCCTGACCCTGAGTCCTGGGTTGGCGGAGAGGCCAGGGTGGAGGGTACAGTGGACACGGCCCTGGCTTAGAGGTGAAAAGTGCAGGGTTCAGGTCCTGATTCTACCCTGTGTAGCTGTGTGGTCTTGAGTTATTGCTAAGTTCTGTAAGTTTTAGTTATTCATCTCTAAAATGGAAATAATAATACTTTCCTCAGAGGGTTGGTCTCAAAATCATATAAAATCACTTTGCAAAATGCTATACTAATAGAAGGAATGATTTCCTTTATTCATTCTGTCTTCCAGATCCAAAGGCTGCTCTTGGGAATGTGTGAAGGCTGCTGGGTTCAAGGGAAGCATCTGGAAAGGAGAGTGTGTAGTGAGGATAAGGAGAGAAGAAGGGAGGGTAAAAGATAGGGGAAGTGGGGTTCCCTGTAGTCATGAGGACATGACATGAGCTTCTCACTCACACAGAAAGAGTCAATGAGCACCTGGTGGAGGCCACTGGCTTGAAATATCCAAGGGCCTGATGCTGCTCTGATACAGGGAGAGCAAACAGGGGCAGCCAGAAAATGGGGCTGTGAGCACGGGAAGAGAGTGAGGGGCAGATTCGGGATGAAGTTGCTGGCTGTGAATCTTCAGGCCTCGATCTCAGATTCTGGCTCTTCTTTTTTTTTTTTTTTTTTGAGATGGAGTCTTGCTCTGTTGCCCAGGCTGGAGTGCAGTGGCATGATCTTGGCTTGCTGCAACCTCCGCCTCCCGGGTTCAAGTGATTCTCCTGTCTCAGCCTCCTGAGTAGCTGGGACTATAGGCACGCACTGCCACGTCCAGCTAATTTTTGTATTTTTGTTAGAGATGGGGCTTCACCATGTTGGTCAGGTTGTTTTCGAACTTCTGACCTTGTGATCCACTTGCCTTGGCCTCCCAAAGTGCTGGGATTACAGGCGTGAGCCACTGTGCCCAGCCCTGGCTCCTCTTTTTATTCATCTTGTCTGCCTTCACTCCCACTGCCAACCATGTGGCCCTGCATTCCACTCCTAATTCTTCAGAGAGAGAATTTGATGCCCTCCCCTCACCGGATTGCCCTGCTTCAGAGCTTGAACTCTCATTATAGAGCACATGGCTGCTTAGGATGAAAACAGTAGCTCAGCCGGGCGCGGTGGCTCACGCCTGTAATCCCAGCACTCTGGGAGGCCGAGGCGGGTGGATCACGAGGTCAAGAGATTGAGACCATCCTGGTCAACACGGTGAAACCCCGTCTCTACTAAAACTACAAAACATTAGCTGGGCATGGTGGCGCGTGCCTGTAATCCCAGCTACTCAGGAGTCTGAGGCAGGAGAATTGCCTGAACCCAGGAGGCGGAGGTTGCAGTGAGCCGAGATCGCGCCATTGCACTCCAGCCTGGGTAACAAGAGCGAAACTCCATCTCAAAAAAAAAAAAAAAAAAAAAAAATGAAAACAGTAGCTCAGGTTTTTGAGGGATTCACATGCATCAGGTATCTGGTGCTTATCTCACTAATATAATCCTCTAAACAACCCTACTGCAGTAGCTTCTAATATTTTCCCCATTGTGTAGATAAGCAAACTGAGAGGCTAGATAACCATTGAGTGGGAGAGCTAGGATTTGCATCCAGGCCCACTGGCTTCAGAGCCGGAGCTTGTAAGCAGCTTCCGTACTGCTTCTGAGGTAGGCCTGTGAGTGAAGCCGTGCCTTTAAGCAAGTGAGTGCTCTGTTGGGAGCTGTGAATGGGTTAGTATGAAAAGGGTTCCATGGCCATTTCAGGTTGATAAGCACTGAGGGGAGGGGCACATGGCTCCTTTTACATGTTCCAGTAGAGAAACTTTCTCCATTTGTTGACTTTGGAGTTTCTTTCCCAACATTATCTCAGCAGAGAACTCATTTTTATTTTTTATTTTTTGCAACATGCCTACTAATCTACAGTGGACATCAGGACTACTGGTTTGGGAAGTGCTCTCCTAGACTTATCCTCCACCCCACACCACTCAGCACCAGAGGTAGTGGCAGCTAAGATTTCTGCAGAGTACCAAGTGTTTGGTGGCCAGTCAGCTCAGAAGGCAACCACAGGCTGCTAATTAACCAGGGTCAGGCAGCAGCTGCTGTCCCCGGGCTGATGAAGAAGCCATCCAATAGAGCTGGGTGATTTATTTCTTGCTTTCATTTCCCTCTGTCACTGCTCTTGTCTGGACCCTTTACATGTCAAGTCTGCACTGTCACAACAGTTTCCTGACAAGTATCCCAGCCAGCTGGTTCTTCCCTCCAGTCCACCCTGCACACCTGGCCAGATCTGTCTTCCTAACATGAGGCTTGGAGGTTGCCACTCTCCTGTCCCGAATGTATTAATTCAGCTTTCAGGACTGTCTTGGTTCCCTGTTTTCCCCGCACACCCCTAGGCTGTGGGTGCAGCTGAATCGTTTCAGGCCCCTCTCTGCTCGGCACGTTCAGCTTCCTCTGGCCAGTGCTGGAAGAGTTCCCTCCTACCTCAGGAAGGGAGGGAGTTTCTTCCCCAACATTATCTAAGCAGAGAACTCCTTTAAAAAAAATTTTTTTTATGTTTTCAACATGCCTATTAATCTACCATGGGCTATAGGACTACTGGGTTGGGAAATGCTCTCCTGTCACAGTTTTGTGTTCTCACTCAGTGACTTACCCATTCCATAAGCATTTATTTTGTGCCTGTGTGCTAGAATAATACACACTCCTTAACCTCCAGGAGCTAATAAAAACAGAGACATATACAATGGAGTGATGTGTATTAAGATAGATTGATACTCAGGGTTTTACAGGCAGGGACACTATGTCTGCTTGCGGCACGAAAGGCAAGTCAGGGTAGGATTTCTGGAGAAGGGGATTTTGAAGCTTAAAGGATGAAATGGTGTTAGGCATTTGAAGAAATATGGTATGCCAGGAACTGGCCAAGGATGTGTTGGGTGCCTGGATTTTTGCAGTAGGCTAAGCAGGCAGGTTCTCCCCAACCTTCCTGTCCTCAGGGAGCACCTCAGGCTAATTCTGCTGACCTGCAGAAGCCAGGTGAGGGGACAAGACTTGTTCTCATCAGGAGGTGGGGTCTAGAAGCTGAAAGAAGGAAAGGAGGACAGTGGCTGACATGCTCCCTGCATCCTGTGGTTCAGGGACCGATTCCTCCTCCTCCCCAGCTCCCAAGTCTCCTCTAAGAGATACAGAGATTCAAGCAGTCTGGTTGCCAGGGGCAACCCCAGAAGGCAGCTTCATTCCAAAGGCAGACACTGAAGGCCCTACCCGAGGGCCTCCTAGCCCGGCTCTGATAGACAAGGGGTAGGTGGCTCACCTGGCCAGTCCCCTTTGGGAAGTGACTGGACAGAGTCTGAGTGGCACATGTGGAAGACAGCCCTTCCAGCCATTCAGCAGGGCCCCAAGAAAAGAAAGGTGACCCACAAAACAGTAGATGGCATTTTAATCCACACGAATACTTAATATGAGTAACATAACCTTGTTTTTCTGAGACGCAGTGTAATTTATTTCAGGCCTCGGGCTTAGTAACTAACTGCTGACAACCTGCAGGTCTGGTGCATGTGTGTGTAGGTCTGCAGTGCTAATGAGATTGTAGAAATGTTGAGTTTCTCTTGTTCGCAATTTTCCTGCTCTGTTGAGGCTGTCTACCATAAGCTGCCCCTTTTCCTGAGCTAGGACTTGTGATCTGGGAATATGGACACTACCTAGAAGGCAGAGGGTGTAGACTCCTCTTGAGAGAGCATGTCTGGTGCAAATGACGTGCAATTGGGTTTAACACTCCCTGCTTCTTTCTCTTGTTCCTGTTATTCTGCCTGCTTACATTGCCCTCTGCTCTCCCAACAAGAGAAGCTTGTGCTATGTGGAGTCAGAACACCTGGGTTTGTTTTTGTTCTGTGACTTGGACAATGGATTTAATCATCTTGAGCCTCAGTGTTTTACCTGTGAAATGGAAGCAGTACATCTGCCATACCCAGTCACAGGGTTATTGCAAATACCAAATGAGATCATTGATGAGAAAGCATTTTGTAAACTAAGTAATGAGGAGGAGGAGGAAGAGGAGAAAGTTGCTGAGTGGTTTCTGTGCTAATTGCTGTTCTCTTTATTTATATTATCTCTTTCTCTTTTTCTTTCTTTCTTTTTTTTTTTTTTTGAGATGGAGTCTCACTCTGTTGCCCAGGCTGGAGTGCAGTGGCACAATCTTGGCTCACTGCAGCCTCCATCTTCCTGGTTCTGGGGATTCTCCTGCCTCAGCCTCCTGGGTAGCTGGGATTACAGATGTGAGTGACCACATCCAGCTAATTTTTGTATTTTTAGTAGAGATGGGGTTTCACCATGTTGGCCAGGCTGGTCTCAAACTCCTGATCTTGTGATCCGCCCACCTTAGCTTCCCAAAATGGTAGGATTACAAGCGTGAGCCGCTGTGCTTGGCCTAGCGAGCCTTTAAGAGCAGAATCTTCCTGCTTTCTAATTTCTTCCAATTTATGTCAAATCACTGCTCTCTGGCCCAGCGTGTCCCAAACACATGAGCCTCCTTTCTCATCTCAGGGCCTGCCATGTCAGGTCTAGCTTAGGGCCTTTGCACTAGTTGTTCCCACAGCCTGGAATCTGCTGTTCTGAGATTTTTGCCTGGCTGGCACCTTCTTATCATTCAAATTTTATCCTAAATCACAAATCTTTTCTGACCTCCCAATTTAAAATAGCTTCCTTGGGGGCAAAAACATAGGCTGTACACATGTACTTGCTTTTGTATGAATAAATTTCTCCGGAAGGATGCACAAGAAATTAACATTTTGTTGCTTATGGGGAAGGAAAGTGGATAGCTAGGAAACAGGGCAGGAAAAGAGACTTCTCTGCATATCTTTTTCTGTTTTTTTAAATGTAGATTAAATATATTATCTATTCAAAAATTAATTTAAAAATATAAATAAAAAAAGAAAATAAAATAGGCCCCTGCTGAGCTTCCTCCTTCCTTCCTTCCTTCCTTCCTCTCTCTTTCTTTCTTCTCTCTCTCTTTCTTTCTTTTTAGAGACAGGGTCTCACTCTTTTGCCCAGGCTGGAGTGCAGTGGTGAGAGCACAGTTCACTGTAACTTCATGATCCTCTGGCCTCAGCCTTCCAAGTAGCTAGGACCACAGGTGTGCACCTGCCAGGTTTGCCTGGCTATTTAAAAAAATATTTATTTTGTAGGAATAGGGGATCTTGCCATGTTACCCAGGATGGTCTCAAACTCCTGGCCTCAAGTAATCCTTCCAAAAAGCTATGATTGCAGGAATGAACTACTGAGCCGGCCTCTTTATTTACTTTATAAATTTTATTTACAAAACGGGTGGTGGGCAGATTTGGCCCATGGCTATAGCTTGCTGATCTGATCCTTGCTCTATCATTCCTTATTTGATATTCATCCTGGCACTGATTATTGGTTTCCTCATTTCTTAGCTGCCTTCTCCCTACCCCCACACACTAGAATGCAAGCCCCATGAAAGTAGGGTGCCTCTCTGTCTGGTTACCACTGTATCCCTGCACCTGGAACCATTTCTGGCTCATAAAGACTCAATAAATACTCTTCGAATGAATATTTGAATGAATTATGTTTGTCTGGGCTGAAGAGAAGAGCAGCCCTATTTGAAGGGAGATAAGATGAGATAGACGTCTAATGGCAGCCCCTCCAGGAAAAATCGTTTCTAGTTTGATCATCCTCAAGAAAGTGCAATCTGTAGTTCTTGTTTCGAGGAAGTGCTGCTCACGCCTGCTTCCTGACAGCAGATATGAAACTGAGTAGTACCTGTCCTCCTAGGACACGCTCCAGAAGAGAGGGAAACCAATGGATTAATCACTTTTTAATTTAAGAACAAAATCACCTTACACACACACACACTCCAGGAGAGACCTCAGAGTCCAGAGAAGTCGCTCTGCTCAGTTGGCAAGTTGGGCTTTGCAGATTAACAGTCGCGCCCCACCTGAGAGTATGGAGGAACTGTGACTCTGACTACCAGCATGACATGGGGAACAGCCAGGACCTGGGGAGGAGGAGGAGGCGGGGGGGAAGTGGGAGAAGGGAGTTTGGCACATTCCAATTTAGGCACATTCCCTGAACAAACAGCCTGAATCACCATGTGCTTATTAATTAAAAAACTATCTGAATCAACACATTCTTTGCCTGTCCAGGGCTGGGCTTTTTGCAGCCATGCAGCACCCTGGCCAAGAAAGTGTGGGGTCCTGCAGAGAAACGGCTTTAGAGGAATCACCCGAGCCGTGGGGCACTGCCTTGCAACACTTGGAAGACACACAGAGGGTCTTCAGGCTGTGCTACTTTTGTTCCCTTGGAAGAAAGTCATAGGCAGATGCCTCTTCTACCTCCCCCAACACCTTCTTCAACACCAGACTCCCTCTCCAGCTCAATCAGGAAGCTGGGAAGGTTCCAGTGGCGCACTACTGAGAAGCAGTGGGAAGGGCCAAGGTTACAAGTTCCCCAGGCATGGGGGCGAACCCTGGCTCCTTCACTTGCTAGGCGTGTATTCTGTCTCTCCAGCTTTCTCTCTCTTTTGACAGATGAGTTCTCACTATATTACCCAGGCTGAAGACTGGACTCCAACTCCTGACCTGGGTTCAAGTGATCCTTGTGCCTCAGTCTCTTAAGTAGCTGGGACTCCAGGCACACGCCACCGCGCCTGGCTGTAATCTTGATCAAATCATGCAAAATCCCTGAACCACAGTTTTTTGTGTTTTTTGTTTTTTTTTTTAACTTTCTCTACAGTAACACCCTGCGGAGCTATATAAATTAAAATAAAATAATGTGCCTAAAGCACAAGGGCTAGAGAAGCAGCCGGAGAGAGGTCTTGGGGAGGGAGAAGGGCAGGGTGTTGGCCTTCCAGTGGAGCAAGGAAAATGATGGGGCCCATCTTTGACTGGGTGCTTGCCTCTGAGCCCACAGAGTCTCACATTTGATCCCCACACAATAGGGAATGACCTTGACCTTCCTGACCCAGGATCTAGCTTGGCCACGTGGCTCTCACTGGCTGGTTCTCCTGGAGCTTTGAGAGCCCTCTGACAGGCCTGCTTTCAGAGTAGTGGTGCTTTCTCCTTCCCTCTTGTAGTGATGTCTCTCCCTCAGACAAGTCCAGGGACGGCTGGCCATCAGCTGAACCCGAGGGAAGGGAGGCCACAGCCTATGAGATGTACCCCACACTTCCTCTGCCCCGCCCCCCCAAACCAGGATTGTGTCTGTGTTTTTCAGGGTGTGCTGCTGGAGCCCTGGGAGGAGGGGGTTGGGCAGCCGCTGCTGCTGCCGCTGGTGGTCCCTGTGCTTGAAGTGCCGGGTGGTATCGGAGTCCATGCGCCCAAGGCTTGCTACTCTCTCCTACCGCGAAGATGCCCAGCACCCAGCAACATTTTCTGGCCCAGCAGAGGGGTGAGAGATTAAAGGTGGGGGCCTGGGGCATGCATTGCTTCTGGGCAGATCCATACCAGTGTGACATGGGGTTTCCTGCCTGAGTGTTGCTGACTGCGTGGCTGCGCCCACCACGCTCGTCTGGGGGGTGTGTGTGTGTCTATATCGGCGGGTGCGTGTGGGGGGGTGCACAGCCGCTCTGGGTGTGTAGGAGGGTCAGCACTAGGGGGGCTTCTAGGATTTGTCTGTGGCCTCATCTCCGCCCTCCCTGCTCCTGGAGGGGGAGCTGTAACTCAGCCCGGAGGCCACCTAGCTGATTCCCCTCCCCCCACCCACCAGCCGCTTGCTCTGTCACAACAAGAAGCTTTGGCAGAAAGGGAGGGGAGCGTGGGTGCTGCAGAGAGAAAAACACCCCAAAGTTTCAGAAAAAATGGCAGGAGAGATGCCAGCGCCCAGGAGCAGGAGCCTTCTGCTTCTCACAGCCTGCACTGCAAGGCTGTGGGGAGACCACGGTTTCCTTTCCTTCCTTCCTTCCCTCCCCGCCCTCACTGAGTGATATTCAGGAAAATGAAACCTTACAGTGAGGGGAGAAGGGGAACAAAGAGATTCTTTTCAGAGGGATCATGGGATCTTTCTATAGCCACCAGAAGACACAGTTCTGGGCTCTGCTTGCTCTGGGCAAAGTGTGTGTGTGTGTGTGTGTGTGTGTGTGTGAGCGCGCGCACGTGTGTGTGCTTGTCTGTAGGAGAGAACAAAAGTGAGAGAGAAGGTGTGTGTTGGTGTGTTAGTTCATGCATACCTGTGAGTAAATGTGTGTTAATATTTGTGTCTGAGTGTGGATGTGAATTGTGTGCGCGTGTGTGTGTGTGTGTTGGGGGGGGAGAAGCAGTAAAGATAAAAGCAGACAGAACAAAAAGAATCATATACAAGGTTGGTTAGATAATTGCCCTTGGATAGTCCACACATGAATACTCGAAAATTGACTGTTTATGCAATAGGTTGGCCATTACTCAATATTTCACAGCATTAGAATCAACATGTATACAGTGAAATACCTCTAGACTGACCATTTTTCCTCACGCTTTTGTACTTAGGGTATTTCATTTGGGCAATGGCACCTTTTCTGCAGGGTAAAAACCTCCTTTACTCAAAGCTCAGAATACAGTTTTGTGATCATTTCACCTAAGTAAGGGCGAGAGTTTCTCTTAGCATTATTTGCTTACAAAATATTTGAGTTTGTAAACAAGATCCCAAGGGGAATATTTATCCCACTCAAGAAAACAAGTTACTTTTACCTCTTTGAAGTATCTGTTTGCATTCCAACAATATGGTACTTATAAATCACTCCTTTCTAGCAATTTATTAAAGCAACTCTTAGAGGCAATACTTTTAAAAAATAGCAAGTCTATTTTTTCTTTAAATTTAAAAGCCTACAATGAGTTTTAATAGCTTATCTGGCTTAGTGATGTCTCTTCACTTATGATTATAATAACTTCTTGCATTTACTGAGTCCTCTTCATGCACCAGACACTGCATTAAATGCTTTACATGCATGCCTTCATTTGGTCCTCCCAGCCAAGAAGGTACTATTATTTTATAACTAAGGGGTAGAGAAGTAACTTAACCAGGGTCAGGAAGGTAAGAAGTTTCAGGGCAGAACTTAAGTTCGAGTTTTGGTCCAAAGTCCCATGCCTTACCCTCTATACTCAGTTGCATTTTTTTATATTTATTTATTTATTTATTTTTTTGAGTCAGAGTCTCACTCTGTCATCCAGGCTGGAGTGCAGTGGCACGATCTCAGCTCACCGCAACCTCCACCTCCTTCCTGGGTTCAAGCAATTCTCAAGCCTCAACCTCCTGTGTAGCTGGGATGACAGGCATGTGCCACAATGACCAACTTTTTTTTTTTTTGTATTTTTAGTAGAGTCCAGGTTTCACCATGTTGACTAGGCTGTCTTGAACTCCTCACCTCAAGTGATCCACATGCCTCAGCCTCCCAAAGTACTGGGATTATAGGTGTGTGCCACCATGCCCAGCCCATTTCTTTATATTTCACTGCCCAAAGATGTCAAAACATGCAGCATGCAGGTGCCTACAGAGGGCTGTCACCACAAAAACCTTGGCTCCTGGTTCAGACCCACCGTTAGGGCCAGTGCCTGGGAATTATGGGTCAGTCCAGCTCTGAGAGATTTTAATTCCTGTTGCTGGAACGAGGGGAATAAACCCAGCTCTGTTAGGCACTCAATCTCTTGGGATTTTTCAGTTCTCTCTGGCACAGTAGATTTTTTTCGTAGGGTCATCTCTGATAGAAGTATACCTGGGGCATTGGCATGAGGAAATCAATCAATGCAAAGCATATCATGAGGTATGTATTCAGCACCATGAGGATCAACTCAGTAAGAATAATTGCTCAGAAGGTTATAGGAAGAGTGTAGGACTTGGAGGAAGAGTGATGACCCTGCACTTGATCTGGAAGGGGTGGGGCAGAGGGGACAAGAAGAAAAGGAAGGTGATGGGAAGAGGTTGCAGAGGGGCATGCGGTATATGTGCAACTGGAGGAAGCAACTGGATGACTAATGGAGAGCAGCTTTATTACTTTGACTTTTTGAAATAAGAACCAGCTTATTAAGGTGGGGAGGGAACAGCCTGGGAATAAATTAATTGAGAAAGGAAATTAAAGCCATGATTTCTGCTCTGCTGACGAGCAGATGTCAGCTTGCCTCTAGCCTCTTGCTATATTCAGTGCTTTTCTAGAGATAAATGGTGGAGCTCAAAGAGGTTCCAACAGGGCCTGTGCTGAATACTTGAAGGCTCTGGGATATTTTGGTCATGAGAAAAGAGGGCTGGACGTTGAGGACCAGGCTTCTAGGCTCTGCGGATTGTTTTTTGTTTACATGAGCTATTTCACAATTACCAGTAGATTTAAGTGCAAAACTGAAGGGAGATCAGGTAAGCATTTATAAAAGAGGAAATAAAATGCTGGTATCCCTACCAAGATGACTCTAGGGAGAAAGGAAAGAGTTGGAAGCACCTTTGCCAAGCCATTGAGAGGCTAGCACTGGGGGCAGAGGGTGCTTGAAGCAATCCAGCCTTAAGGCACTCTCTTAGATGCAGCCAGGGCAGAGAGCAGGGGCGACAGGCAGTTCCAGCAATAACTGGCTGAGGAAGATAGAAAGGGAGGCTGGGTCAGTGACCTAGCCTGGGAAAGCAGCCTCTGTGCTGAAACGCGTTAGGAGTTCTCTGCCCTATAACCCAGCACTTTGGGAGGCCACGGCGGGAGGATTGCTTGAGCTCTGGAGCTCCAGACCAGCCTGGGCAACATAGGGCAATATAGATAGACCTCCTCTCTACTAAAAATAAAAAGTTAGGTGGGCGTGTTGGCATGCGCCTGTAGTCTCAGCTACTTGGGAAACTGAGGTGGAAGGAGGAAGGATTGCTTGAGCCCTGGAGGTGAAGGCTGCAGTGAGCTATAAGTATGTCCCTGTGCTCCAGCCTGGGCAACAGAGTGAGATCCTGTCTTAAAAAAAAAAAAATTTGTTTGTGAAGACTTACTCCCAGAAAGGGGAGACAGACAGAGTGTGCACCAGGATCCAGGCATCTTCAACATGGATGTTTTGGATTTTTTTTCTGCATCCAGACAAAGGAACTTATTTACTAGCAGCTGGCAGAAATGGGCAAAAATCACAACTTGATGCGTTAACCAAGGTCCGTAGCCTTTTTCAGGTGTGCACATCTAGCACAGGGAGCAGTTTTCCCCTGGGGTAGACCTTGCTGACTCAAGGTCTATACAACCTGAAAACCTGCCTCTGAAAGGCAAGATTGAGAGCCTGGGATAGGAAGAGAATTTAGATGGTACCATGAATGCCAGAAATCTCAGGCACAGGATTCTGATGAACCAGACAGTTGGATTCTCCTGTTGGACATGTGGTTCATAAATAATGCTGGAGGCAAATGCAATGGCTTACACTGTAATCCCAGCACTTTGGGAGGCCAAGGTGGGTGAATCACCTGAGGTCAGGAGTTCAAGACCAGCCTGGCCAACATGGTGAAACCCTTTCTACCAAAAATACAAAAATTAGTTGTTGGTGGTGGCATGTGCCTGTAATCCTAGTTATTCGGGAGGCTGAGGCAGGAGAATCGCTTGAACCCAGGAGGTGGAGGTTGCTGTGAGCTGAGATCGTGTCACTGCACTCCAGCCTGGGGGACAGAGTGAGACTTCATCTCTAAAACAAATAAATAAAGCTGGAATCAATGAAGTATGTATTGAACACTTTTTGGGGGTTAAATGGGGGATTTGAGAAAAACAAAGAGATATGAGACTGCTCTGACTCTTGAAGAAATTAACGTGTCTTCTGATGGGATGGGCCCCTTCCTCATGTCCCTTTCCCTTTTCACTGTTTTTACCTGTGTGATCATTTGCCTCTACACACTCTCTCCTCTTTTGCTTTTGCTTCCTTCCCTGGTTTCTTCCTGCTGCCTTTGGTCAATTTCTTTTCTTTTTTGAGACAGTCTTGCTTTGTCACCCAGGCTGGAGTGCAGTGGCATGAACATGACTCACTGCGGCCTCCTGGCTCAGGTGATTCTGCCTCAGCCTTCTCAGTAGCTGGGACCACAAGCACATGTCACCACACTCAGCTAATTTTTTTTTATTATTATTATTTGTAGAAATGAGGTCTTGCAGGCCGGGCGCGGTGGCTCACGCCTATAATCACAGCACTTTGGGAGGCCGAGGCAGGTGGATCACGAGGTCAAGAGATCGAGACCATCCTGGTCAACATGGTGAAACCCCGTCTCTATTAAAAATACAAAAATTAGCTGGGCATGGTGGTGCACTCCTGTAATCCCAGCTACTCAGGAGGCTGAGGCAGGAGAATTGCCTGAACCCAGGAGGCGGAGGTTGCGGTGAGCCGAGATTGCACCATTGCACTCCAGCCTGGGTAACAAGAGCAAAACTCTGTCTCAAAAAAAAAAAAGAAGGTCTTGCTATGATACCCAGGCCTGGTCTCCAACTCCTGCGCTCAAACTATCCTTTCACCTCAGCTTCCCGAAGTGCCGGGATTATAGGCATTAAGCCACCTCTCCCAGCCCCTTTGGTTATTTTCTCCTCTGAAGGTCTGGATGTCTTTGTTTTCTCTCTCCCACCTGGTCTTCCCTAACCTCTGGGCACTTTGTCGCTTGGTTTTCCCAACTTCTCCCCAGTCCTCAGGGGATGATAACCTCCAAGTTGCTATCAGGCTCCAGAGAAGGTTAAAATTCTGTGATCCTGCAAGTGTGTCTGGACTTGGATGGGCACACATGTCCCTGATTTTCCAGTTAGAAATTGCTGGAATGAGCTGTAAGGGAGGGAAAACTTTCCCCCTACTTTTTGAGATTCAACTATTGAGTCTATGAAATACACTGACAACAGGGAGATTAACAGGAGGAAAATTATACAAATTTATTGCATGCACCCGGCATTGCATGAAAGAAAAGTGAGTACCTCCAAACCCAGTGAGATGTAGAAGTTTCTGTGCCTTCTTCATAGTGGGCATGTGAGGGGAGATGTAGGCAACTTAGGGGACTGTAAATGATTTTGGGGCGAGATGAATGGACCCTCAGAAGAACAGGTGACATATAAGAGGGTCTGGGTATGAAGTGGGGCTCTAGTTTCCTCTCTGGGTTAGTCTTCCCTGGTTGATGAGATATCTGGGGAGGGGACTCATGACAGTGAAGTTCCTCTTGGAGGCTCTGTCCTTAGGCAGATGAGGGAAGTTCAGAGAAAGCCTCTCCCTGCATTTGCTGTTTCCCAAGTTTGACGCCCAAAGTATCATATTTTGGGGTGGCATTTTCTGAACTCCTTCAGAGCTAATCTGTCAGAAGGCAGGTGGAGCCCGGGTCAGAGGAATCTGAGCATGCCCACGTTACATAAAAGTTATGAGTCAACAAGCACATCTTGCTCCACTTTGTTTTCTTTTTTCTTTTTAGAGACAGGGTCTCACTCTGTCACCCAGGCTGGAGTGCAGAGGCACGATCATGGCTCACTGCAGACTCAATTTCCTGCCCTCCCTACTTTTTTAGTGTAATAGCTGAAAGATATGGAATGTGGACTTGATGAAGGGTGACTCATTAAAATTATAATAGCAATTAGGAACAAGCAGAAAAAGACCACAGGCAAGGACAGTTTCATGGGCAAGATCGTTATGTTTTCCCACATTTTATATTTGGCAAGCGTGTAGGAGGGATCAACATATCCAGACTCTACTCTCCAGCTATAACTTCAGTTTCAACAAAAACCTGAATCTGAAGCCCTTGACCCGGGCCCTCTTTCCATTTCCTGAGCACTAAGCCTCCTGTTGGTGCTCTTGGCATTGACGGCTTCAAGGTGAGGGTGAATGGGCTTGTGTTAGTGACTTTGTGGATGAAAGGACACCTGAATATTACTTGTGCAGCCTCAGCACTGCCTCAGGCATTAAAGGCTATGAAATCTGCACTGGTGTTTTGGTCAGGGAGTGGAGTTGTCTCAGATCACTTTTTTTTTTTTTTTT
>NW_016107589.1:347444-350762 GCF_001604975.1 Cebus imitator | reverse complement strand
CCAAAATTTTTTTTGAGATGGAGTCACCCTCTGTCACCTAGGCTGGAGTGCAGTGGCACAATCTTGGCTCACTGCAACCTCTACCTCCTGGGTTCAAGTGATTCTCCTGCCTCAGCTTCCTGAGTTGCTGGGACTACGGGCACGTGCCACCATGCCCAGCTAATTTTTCTGTATTTTTAGTAGAGATGGGGTTTCACTGTGTTAGCCAGGATGGTATCAATCTCCTGACCTCAGGGGATCCACCTGCCTTGGCCTCCCAAAGTGCTGGGATTATAGGCATGAGCCACCACACCCAGCCTCAGACCACTTTTTATACCCTATGCGAGAAGGAACTGTCAACCTAAATAACGATCAGAGAGACTCTCTAAAAGAAAATACCTTTACTTTGGAATAGAGCAGTGCAATGGAAATGTGCATGCCATTACTATGGCATGAGTATTCAGGGGGGTAAAGGAAGACTAAGTCTTTTTCTGAGACACGGTCTGGCTCTTGTCCAGGCTGGAGTGCAGTGGTGCGATCTCGGCTTACTGCAGCCTCCGCCTCCCAGGCTCAAGAAATCCTCCCACCTTAGCCTCCAGAGTAGCTGGGACTATAGGCATGTACCATCATGCTTGGCTCATTTTTTTTTTTTTTTTTTTGAGACACAGTTTTGCTCTGTTACTCTGGCTCTAGCGCAATGGCGCGACCTTGGCTTACTGCAACCTCCGCCTCCTGGGTTCAAGTGATTCTCCTGCCTCAGCCTCCTGAGTAGCTGGGACTACAGGTGTGAGCCCCCACGCCCAGCTAATTTTTGTATTTTTAGTAAAGACGGGGTTTTACCATATTGGTCAGGCTGGTCTTAAACTTCTGACTTCATGTTCCTCATGCCTCAGCCTCCCAAAGTGCAGGGATTACAGGTGTGAACCACTGTGTCCCACTGCCTGGCTAATTTTTATATTTTATGTAGAGATGGGGTTTTTTCATGTTGCCCAGGCTGGTTTCAAACTCCTGGACTCAAGCGATCCACATGCCTCAACCTCCCCAAGTGCTAGTATTACAGGTGTGAGCCACTGTGCCTAACCTGACAAAGGCTTTTAAAGGAAAAATTAGGAAGATTCCATAATTATTTTAAAATAATTATCCTTGGCTTTAAAGATCAATACCAAGGGTGATGCCGAAGGCAGTTGCTGGGCAGATGTCCTCACAGAAGTATTTTTTTATGTAATGTGAAGGCCTTTGTGCAAGGTTGTAGGTTTTACAGTCTTTTGTGATTTTTTTTCTTAAATCAGGCATACAAGCATGAAAACCCTCTCTTCATGGTCTGCCCTGAGTTTTCTTAACATTGGTGACTTTATTTTAATTTTGACAACTTTCACAGAACTTAATTGTAGTCCCTTAATCCATAGTTGTCTCTGATTCTGAACTGCCCAGAGAGAAGGGACGTTAGCTGGTTGATTCCTTGGGTTTTTTCCTTTCAGTTATTTATTCACAACTGGTGTCAGACACTGGAGATGTGAGAACAGAAAAAATCATGGTACCTGCCCTTCAAGAACCACAGTCTTATAGGGGAGATAGGGATAGAAACCACAAATACAGGGCCCTGTGAGGTAGCCCATGCCTGTAATCCCAGCACTTTGTGAGGCTGAGGTGGGTGGATCACCTGAGGTCAGGAGTTGGAGACCAGCCCGGCCAGCATGGTGAAACCCCGTCTCTACTAAAAATACAAAAATTAGCTGGGTGTGCTGGTGTACGCCAGTAATCCCAGCTACTTGGGATGTTGAGGCTGGAGAATTGCTTGAATCCAGAAAGCAGAAATTGCAGTGAGCCAAGATCGTACCATTGCACTCCAGCCTGAGCAACAAGAGCGAAACTCTGTCCCTCTCCCAACCAAAAAAACAGAGGTCACAGAGTAGAATTTGGTGGAGGCAATTGTTCCAGGGTCCCAAGTACAAGGGGGCTTAAGAGCTGTCTCCTATCCTGGTCCTCCAATGAGGACTTCCTTCCTCCCTTCTTCTCTTCCACAAAGATGTAGTAAGCCCTATGAGCCTGGCTCTGAGTTAGGTCCCGCAAATACACAAATGAACAAATACCACTCCCTGCCTAAAGGAGATCGCGGGCTAATTATGTTCTTCCCAGACTCCATGCTAGGGCATTCACTGGTCCATTTTACTACCATGATGAAATGAGAAAAAGCAAGAGACAATGTAGTGAGTCTTTAAATAGAATTAAATATATTCAATATAAGATCTTTTCTCTTTAGTTTGAGGTCATATTCCTATGTACATTCTTTCCTCAAAACATGTTGATAATAGATGATAGTCACCATTGACTTGTTTGTTTCCTTGCTTGCCAAATGAAAATTAAGCAATCTTTTGTCATATCACAAAAAGTGTGTGTGTGTTGGGTGGTGCCACTGGTTAAAGATTCATTTCCTCTGGCCAGTCGCGGTGGCTCATGCCTGTAATCCCAGCACTTTGCGAGGCAGAGGTGGATGGATCACTTGAGATCAGGCGTTCCAGACCATCCTGGTCAACATAGTGAAACCCCGTCTCTACTAAAAATACAAAAAATTAGCCGGGTGTGGTGGCAGGCAGCTGTAATCCTAGCTACTCTGGAGGCTGAGGCATGAAAACTGCTTGAACTTGGGAGACAGAGGTTGCAGTGAGCTGAGATCATGCCACTGCACTCCAGGCCAGGTGACAGTGTGAGACTCCGTCTCAAAAAAAAAAAAAAAAAGATTCATTTTCTGATTCCAAAAGTGGGACTAAGGCAGGGCATGGCGGCTCATGCCTATAATCTCAACACATTGGGAGGCCAAGGTTGGTGGATCACCTGAGGTCAGGAGTTCGAGACCAGACTGGCCAATATGGTAAAACCTTGTCTCTACTAAAACTACAAAAAAATTAGCCTAGGTTGTGGCACATGCCTGTGGTCCCAGCTACTTGGGAGGCGGAGGCAGGAGAATCACTTGAGCCCAGGAGGCAGAGTTTGCAGTGAGCTGAAATGACGCCACTGCACAATAGCCTAGGAAACAGAGTGAGACTCTGTCTCAAAAACAAAACAAAACAAAAAACACCACCACCAACAAAAAAACCAAAGTGAGACTAGAGTGACCTTTTCTCATCTAATAAAGTGGACCTGGCTAGGCATGGTGGCTCATGCCTGTAACCCCAGCACTTTGGGAGGCCAAGGTAGGCGGATGACCTGAGGTTAAGAGTTCGAGACCAGGCCGGGCGCGGTGGCTCAAGCCTGTAATCCCAGCACTTTGGGAGGCCGAGGCGGGTGGATCACGAGGTCAAGAGATCGAGACCATCCTGGTCAACATGGTGAAACCCCATC
>NW_016107589.1:343561-347169 GCF_001604975.1 Cebus imitator | reverse complement strand
AAAAAGAAAAAAAAAATTAGCTGGGTGTGGTGGTACATGCCTGTAATCCCAGCTGCTTGGGAGGCTAAGGCAGGAGAATCACTTGAACCTGGGAGACAGAGATTGTGGCGAGTCAAGATTGCACCATTGCACTGCAGCCTGGGCAACAAGAGCGAAACTCAGTCTCAAAAATAAATAAATAAAATAAAGTGGACCTTAATTAGGGAACATGGATTTACCAGGCATGACAAATGCGAGCTCTCACGCCACTCCCTACCCTCCCTAGATCTAGAAGGGAGGAAATGGGAGAGCCCCAGGCCTCAAGAGAGGCAGGATTAGCTGTTTTCTTGTTACCCCTGTGCAAGGCACCAAGAGCAGCAGCCTCTCAAAACCCTGTAGGAGGCAGTGCGGGAAGTCCTGCACAGGAACAAGAGCAAGCGCCAGTAGCTTTTGGAAACAGTGGAGCTACAGATCAGTTGGAAGAGCTGTGACCCTCAGAAGGATGAACACTTCTTGGGCACTGCCATCTGAAGTTTACTCCCTGGCCCAGGTTCTCCGCGTGTGTCCTAGGGGACCAGCAGTACTGGGATGAAGCCAAGGCTGTGGGTGTCTCCCACATGAACATCAAGGTGCTGAAGAAATTCAGCAAGAGCAAGACACTCAACAAGTATGATGCCTTTTTGGCCTTAGGGTCTCTGATCAGGCAGATCCCACAAATCCTCGGCCCAGGCTTAAATAAGGAAGGGAGGATCCCTTCCCTGGTGACGCACAGTGAAGACATCATGGCCAAAGTTGATGAGAAGTCCAAAATCAAGTTCCAGATGAAGAAGGGGCTCTGTCTGGCCATGACTCTTGGCCATGTCAAGATGACAGCCAATGAGCCTATGTACAACGTCCATCTGGCTGTCAACTTCCTGGTATCATTGCTCAGGAAGAATTAGAAAAACATCTGGGCTTTATACATCGAGAACACCATAGGCAAGCCCTAGTGCCTATATTAAGGCACATTCTAATAAATCTTAGTGCTATAAAGAGAAAGAGGAAGAGAGAGACAGATAAACAAAGGGAGAGAGACTTGGAATTCAGCAATCTCCTTTCCAGACAAGGGCTCCTCCTTCTGACATCACAGAGATGTCTGATGTTCTAGGAGTCTACAGGCCCAAGAGACCTGGGTTCATCCATCTGGTTGGAGAAGGAGAGCAATTCTACAGATGGACCCACCAGGAAAAGCTGGTGAAACACCAACAGGCTGCCCCAGAGAGGAGCCTCTGGCTCTTTTACAGGATAACTGAATGTGGTCACCAGCTTTTATCAAAATTAGCCAGGTTCTCAGAGTTTCCATGGCCCAGGCACAAATAATCCACAAACCAATCCCTTCAAATTATACCCCTGAAATAGTCACACGCATGCTCTCAACATAGCATTAGCACCTAAACTCAAACTACGACACACCCACAAGGCCGCATCACCCTGCTTTTAACTTAAAGCTTGTGGGTTGAAACTAATGTAGGAGTCAATCTGGGGACCAAAGGGTGAAAGTCTTATGATGAGGTGGCGATTTGCTTAGGGAGGAGGATGCCATGCATGCATGACATCCAGAGGTTGGGAACCAATGGTCTCACAGGAAAGTTAAATGTGTAAGCAGGCTGGGTGCAGTGGCTCACGCCTGTAATCCCAACACTTTGGGAAGCCTGAGGTCAGGAGTTCGAAACCAGCCTGGCCAACATGGTAAAACCTCGTCTCTACTAAAAATGCAAAATTAGTCGGATATGGTGGCACATGCCTGTAATCCCAGCTACTCAAGAGGCTGAGACAGGAGAATTATTTGAACCTGGGAGGCGGAGGCTGCAGTGAGCCGAGATCGCAACACTGCGCTCCAGCCTAGGCAAGACAGAGCGAGACTCCATAACAACAACAACAACAAAAAGTATAAGCAATTATTTCAATACAGTGTAATAAATGCAGATACAAAGACAGAAAGGACCGTAGTGTAGGGATAGGGTGATGAGTTTAGCATGGGTAGAGGTGGGGGGCATCTGGTGAAAGTGCCTGAAAGGGGGACTAGAAAAGGAGGTTGGAGCCTGATTGTGAAGGGCTAGACCAGGAGTAGGTTCTCAGGAAGCAGAGCTGAGTGGAGAGCTGCTGACCAGCGACCTAGGGAAGCTGGGAGAGTCTTTCCCAAGGAGCGTCTTGGGACGCTTCCCTTGGGATGCGTCTCTTTCCTCACCTCCTGCCTTAAGGCTCTCTTCTCTTTTTTCTTTGCCCCTGCCCCACATTCCCTAAGCATGCTAGGCCCAGAACATCCTCACAGGCTGCTGCTCTAATTACTTCATCCCATTTTAATTCTGCTGAGTTAGGAGCCTGTGAACTCAAGAGGAAATTCATGCAAAATACCCAACAAATTGAATGTGCTGGCATTTTAGAACAGGTCTGACCCTATCTGCCCCCTTCATCGTCCCTTCCTGTGGCCCTGCCCCTGACCAGTCTCAGCTGGAGAAATCAAAGGTAGAATGTCCTGGTGGGAAGAGAGGGTGGCATTGATGAAGTAAGATGCTGAGTTTCACTGAATCGTTTGAGCCATTGCTTGGAATGAGGACACGGTGGGAGCTTTCTGATGGGAGCCTTCTGTGGGAGCCTTTTTAGAACTGATGGAGTCCATATCTGGAGACTTGAAATACTATGTCTGTTTGTGAGTTGTAATGTTTCCTTGTCCCTCAAGATACTTACAAGTTAGGAGAGATTTCTTATTCCAGCTGTTTATCCATGGAGATGCTAAATCACTGAGAACAAATGGATGGGTGTTTTTTGGTTTTTCGTTTTTGAGATGGAATCTCTCTCTGTTGCCCGAACTGGAATGCAGTGGCATGATCTTGGCTCACTGCAACCTCCACCTCCCAGGTTCAAGTGATTCTCTAGCCTCAGCCTCCCGAGTAGCTGGGACTACAGGCATGCACCACCACATCTGGCTAATTTTTGTATTTTTAGTAGAGAGGAGTTTCACCATGTTGGCCAGGCTGGTCTTGAACTCCTGACCTCAGGTTGATCCGCTCGCCTCGGCCTCCCAAGGTGCTGGGATTACAGGTGTGAATCACTGTGCCCAGTGGATGGCTGTTTTAAAATCAGCCAATTCTCAAATTTGAGACTAGCCTGGGCAGCAAGGCAAAACGCTGTCTCTATTTAAAAATACAAAAATTATCTGGGTGTGGTGCTGCATGCCTATAGTCCCAGCAACTCAGGAGGCTAAGGTGGGAGGATGGTTTGAGTCCGGGACGCAGAGGTTGCAGCGAGCCGAGATGGCACCACTGCCCTCCAGCCTGAGCAATAGAGCCAACATCTCTCTCAAAAACAAAACAAAGCAAAAAAATCAGTGATTCTCAAAATTTTCAGTCTCAGGACTCCATTATACTCCAAAAAATGACTGAAGTCTTTAAGACTTTTTATGTGGTTATCGCTATGGGTATTTACGGTATTCAAAATGAAAACTAGGATCCTTTTATAGATCATAAGTGGGATGATTGGGTTTTCATGCCTGTGTGTGAGATGTGCTTTCCTCAAACCTTGTTATGATGGTGGCACATTACCCATCTGATGTGAAAAAAAAATTAAAATGCTGAGAATCTGAAGTTATT
>NW_016107589.1:335722-342666 GCF_001604975.1 Cebus imitator | reverse complement strand
TTTTTGAGGTAGCATTTGTCAGCCAGGCTGGAGTGCAGTGGCATGATCTCAGCTCACTGCAACCTCTGCCTCCCGGGTTCAAGTCATTCTCCTGCCTCAGCCTCCGAAGTAGCTGGGATTACAGGTATGCACCACCACACCTGACTAATTTTTGTATTTTTAGTAGAGACAGGGTTTCACCATGTTGGCCAGGCTGATCTGGAACTCCTGACTTAAGTGATCCACCTACCTCAGCCTCCCAAAGTACTAGGATTGCAGGTGTGAGCCACCACGCCTGGTCTAATCAGTTTCAATATGTTGTTTTGGCTGTACTTCTGGATTCAAGTGATCTGCCCGCCTCGGCCTCCCAAGTTGCTGCAATTACAGGTGTGAGCCAATGTGCCTGGCCAAAGCTGTTATTTCCTAACTATCTCTTTAATTCATGACATGAAAATCTAGCCTCACCGAGTTGGAAAAGTGGGAAATATTTTAGTCTTCAGATAATTGTGGATATTTTTCTTGGACAGTACACCAGAAGTTGACACAAATAGTTTTTTCTTTCTTTTCTTTTTTCCTCACCATTATACTAAAGAGGAAACATAGTTTCTTAAAGGTATATGGAATCTGAAATCATATCAATCAACTCCTATTCTATTACATTAAAATCCATTGGTTAATCTCAAACTTTGAAGAGATTTTGTAACACTGTTCATTGGTCATTTGGAAAATATAGGTCCACTGAATTATATATAGCTTCTAAATGTTGATGCATTTCATTACACAATAATTTTAAAGTTACATTCATTATATCACAATCAATCTCATCAAAGAAGTCTTTAAGTATTAGGAAGTTTTCAAGTTCATGGTGACAGATACAAGTGTTCCAAAATTCTAATTTTTCACTTGGAAGCTTGAATTTTATTACTGGCAACCAACACTGTCAGTTGTTTTCCTTGAAGTAATAAGCTCACTTTGTTCATTTTTGGAAAACTATCTGCCAGACACTCAAATCTGAAAAATCATAGTTTGTCTCTGTTATTCTTTCAAGTAAAAATAATTCTCCTTGCCGAGTGCCATGGCTCACACCTGTAATCTCAACACTTTGGGAGGCTGAGGCAGGAGGATCGCTTGAACCCAGGAGTTAGAGATCAGCCTGGCAACAGAGTGAGAGCCTGTCTGTACAAAAAAATAAACAAAATTAGCCAGGTATAGTGGTGCGCGCCTGTAGTCTCAACTACTCTGGAGGCTGAAACTCCATCTCAAAAAAAAAAAAAAAATCTGATAGGCAGGAGCAGTGGCTCAAGTCTGTAATTCCAGCACTTTGGGAGGCTGAGGTAGGAGGATCACTTGAGAATGGGAGCTCAAGGGTGTAGTGAGCCAAGATCGTGCCACTGCACTCCAGCCTGAGTGACAGAGTAAGACTCTGTCTCAAACAAACAAACAAACAACAAAAAAACCCTCAAAAAGCAAAACAAAACAAAAACCAAAAAAAAAAAAAAAACCCCAGGCTGGGTGTCATGGCTCGCACCTGTAATCCAAGCACTTTGGAGGCCAAGGCGGGCAGATCACCTGAGGTCGGGAGTTCAAGACCAGCCTGACTAACACGGTGAAACCTCATTTAAAAAAAAAAAAAAAGAAAGAAAGAAACCCAAAAAACCCAGAACAAAACAAAATGATATTCCATGAAAAAAGAGGCTAGCTCTGCTTGAAACAAAGACAACCGCAAAAGTGCTTTTCCTGGGGACTATTGCTGTACTTGGGATACAGCAGAAATGCTTTATGTGTACTTTCTTTCTTTTTTTTGAGACAGAGTTTCGCTCTTGTTGCCCAGGCTGGAGTGCAATGGCGCGATCTCGGCTCACCGCAACCTCCACCTCCTGGGTTCAGGCAATTCTCCTGCCTCAGCCTCCTGAGTAGCTGGGATTACAGGCACGCGCCACCATGCCCAGCTCATTTTTTGTAGTTTTAGTAGAGACGGGGTTTCACCATGTTGACCAGGATGGTCTCGATCTCTTGACCTCGTGATCCACCCGCCTCGGCCTCCCAAAGTGCTGGGATTGCAGGCTTGAGCCACCGCGCCCGGCCTATGTGTACTTTCTATTTTATCAGAATTTTTTTTTTTTTAGCGCTCCCCTCTTGTCACCCAGGCTGGAGTGCAATGGTGCACTCTCAGCTCACTGCAATCTCCACCTCCTGGGTTCAAGCAAGCTCACTGCAATCTCCACCTCCTGGGTTCAAGCAATTCTCCAGCCTTGCCTCCTGAGTAGCTGGGATTACAGTTACACACCACCACGCTGGCTAATTTTGTCTGTTTATTTATTTACTTATTTATTGAGACGGAGTCTTGCTCTGTTGCCCAGGCTGGAGTGTAGTGGTGCGATCTCGGCTCACTGCAACCTCTACCTCCTGGGTTCAAGCAATTCTCTGCCTCAGCCTCCTGAGTACTGAGGCGCCTGCCACCATACCTGGCTAATTTTTGTATTTTTATAACTTGGGGTTTCACCATGTTGGCTATGCTGGTCCCGAACTCTGGACATCAGGTGAGGTACCCACCTCAGCCTCCCAAAGTGCTGGGATTACAGACTTGAGCCACTGCTCCTAGCTGTCAGGTTTTTTTTTTTTTTTTTTTTTTTTTTGAGATGGAGTTTCGCTCTTACTGACCAGGCTGGAGTGCAATGGCATGATCTTGGCTCACCACAACATCTACCTCCTGGGTCCAAGCAATTCTCCTGCCTCAGCCTCCCGAGTAGTTGTGATAACAGTCATGTGACACCATGCATGGCTAATTTTGTATTTTCAGTAGAGATGAGGTTTCTCCATGTTGGTCAGGCTGGTCTCAAACTCCTGACCTCAGGTGATCCACTTGCCTCAGCCTCCTAAAGTTCTGGGATTACAGGCATGAGCCACCGTGCCCAGCAGAATATTTTTAAAAAAGTACCCAAGGGTTGAGGTTTAGTAGAAATTAATAATCTTTACTGTTTGATCAAGAAAATTCTTTTTTTTTTCTTTTCTTTTTTATTTCAGGCCCATACTGGCTGAAAGAACATTGCTAAGTAAACAGGACATGTTTTTAGTGCATGCACATGGCAGTGAAGTGTACTATGACTGCTAGCACAGGTTAGCACCACTGTCATGATTTGTGCTGAGGCGCAGGCTGTTTTACCCACCATTGCTTTTGCACCATCAGTGCAAATGTCAACACAATGAAAAAGACACATCATGTCTTACACTGTTATGAAAATAGTTTTAGCTGGGCACAGTAGTTCATGCCTGTAATCCCAGCACTTTTCGAGGCTGAGGTGAGATGATGGCTTGAACCCAGGAGTTCAAGAACAGCCTGGGCAACATGGCAAAACCTATCTCTACAAAAAAATACAAAAATTAGTTGAGTATGGTGTTGCACACCTGTGGTCCCAGCTACTCAGGAGACTGAGGTAGGCGGATCACTTGAGCCTGGGGAGGCAGAGGTTGCAGTGAGTCAAGATCGCACCACTGCACTCCAGTCCTGGCAGCAGGAGTGAAACCCTGTCTGAAAAAAAAACAGAAACAAAAAACAAAAACAAAAAAGGAAAGAAAATAGTTTTAACCTCACAGGCCTTTGAGAAGGTCTTAGGGATGCCCCAGGGTTCCATGGAGCATGTTTTCAGAACCACTGCCCTAAATGACACGTCTGAGTTCCTCAGAGTTGGTCCTAGGCCTCTTTCCTTCTCACTCTACTCTCTCCTTAAGCAAGCTCATATACTGCCTTTGAACTACCTCTGAGTAAATGACCTACACATTTGTCATCTCCAGCCTGACCTCTCCCTGGGGCTCCAGGTCATGTATCCAGCTGCCGGCTCAATTTTGGCAGTTGGGTGTCTCAAAGGCAATATGTCTGAGACTTCACTTCTGGTCTTCCATCCATTTATATAAGCCCAAATCCTTGTCACTATGTTCCTCCTCATCCCGTATCTAATCAATCATTAAGTCCTGGAAATCCTGTTATTTCCCCTCCCTCCCTCCCTGCCTCTCTCCCCTCCTCCCTCCCTCCCTCCGCCTGCCTTTCTTCCTTCCTTCCTTCCTTCCTTCCTTCCTTCCTTCCTTCCCTCCTTCCTCTCTCTTTCTTTTTTGTTTTTTGAGACAGAGTCTTGCTTTGTTGCCCAGGCTGGAGTGCAGTGGTGTGATCTTGGCTCATTGCAACCTCTGCATCCTGGGTTCACGTGATTCTCCTGCCTTAGCCTCCTGAGTAGCTGGGATGACAGGCATGCACCACCATGCCCTGCTAATTTTTGTATTTTTAGTAGAGATGGGTTTTCACCATGTTGGCCAGGCTGGTCTCAAACTCCTGACCTCAAGTGATCTGCCCACCCCAGCCTCTTAAAGTGCTGGGATTATAGGCATGAGACATCACTCCTGGCCAATGCTGCTATTTCCTAAACATCTCTTTAATCCATAACTTCTCTTTGTCTCTACCACCATCACCACTACCAAAGCAAAATACCATTATCTCTTGCTGCATTACCACAACAGGCCTCCTTCAATCTGTTCTCCTCATTGTAACCAGAGCAATTCAAAACGCAAATCTGATTATGCCAAAACCTTGTTTAAACCCTTCAACAACCTCCTATTGTTCTCAAGATAAAGGTCCAAATCTTTAACACGGCCTGGTTCCCCAATCTAGGTCAGATTCTAAAAGTTCTCGTAGAATCATGCCCCCTTCTTTCATAACACTCATAGTGGTTTGTATTTGTATATTCATTAGTAGGATTATTTGACAGTCCCTTAGTAGGATTATTATTACAGTCCCTGGTGGGACTGTAAGTTCTATGAAAGCAGAGACAGCCACAAAGTAGACATTTTATGAATATTTGCTGAGTCAATGATTGAATGAGGACTAGGACAACTCCTCTGAGCATGGAATAACCTCTGAGAAATAATTCTTCTGCCCTAGGCCCTCGAGTTGGCAAGACCTATTTTCATTTTTATCGTCTCATAGCATTTCAAAGAAAAATGCTGCTTTGTCCAGGCATTCCATCATAGTGTCTTCCTAAGCATGGGGCACATTTATCTTCCTTTTCACACAGGCGCCCTCTTTGCTCCTCATCACTTGTCCTGCCAAAGGCTCTTGAAGAGGGTTAGCTAGCAATACTCGTTCTTCAGGATTATAAGAGAGGGACTCCATCTTCCTCTCCTACTAGGTGCTTGGCTAGGAGGCCCATTTCTGCCACAGAGAACAAAATGTATTACTAGAGAACAAAGGAAGAACAAAGGGAACAAGAGAGAACAAATTACGGTCTTTCCTACAGAAGGGAAGGGAAGGGAAACCAATGTTTCTCAAGTAACTACTGTGTGCCAGGGACTTTGAGACTTTTCTTGTCCCCTTTTCTTGTCCCATCTTTTCCTGGGCTTTTAATCTTTACAAAAACCCTATGAGGTAGGTGTTATTGTCCCGTTTGTATAGATGAGGAAACAATGGGCCCACAGAGGTTAAGAAACTTGCCTAAAGATACACAATATGTGTATTAGTCCTGTTTGCCTACCCACCCTACAACCCCTTCTAAGGGACTTAGTACTGGCCAAGACTTCGCAGCGGGCCACATTATACACCATATGACATCACCCCTACCCCAGTTGTTTAAATCACCACTTATCTACCCAGGCCTCTTCTGCCCTAGGTGATTAGACCAGAGGGCGGCTCTAACCTTAGTCCTGTTGGTCCACGGGCTAGCCAGTCACCTCTGACTTATTGCCTGGTGCAGAAAGACAGCTGGCCAATAGAATTCCCTCTTAGTAACCTCAATCTGAATCAGAGTTCCCCAAGAGGGAGCAGAGCTTGGAAGAGACATAGAAGATCCCAATGCGGTGGAATCACATTGAGGGCGGGCAGAGCCTGAGAAGGAAGAGCTGTGACCTCTTCACCCCTCAAGAGCCCCTGAGGAGTCTTGAATTCATATTCCTCCTCAGCTTCAGCACCTGCTCCTGGGGTTTCCTGAGAAGTCACAGTGGTTCCACGTGTATTTTTATACTAAACTTCTATGCCTGAGCTAACTCAAAGGATCTCTTTTCCCCTAAGAGTCCACCACAAGTGGTTACAGAGTGGCAGAGTCAGGATTCGAACCCAAGCCTGTCTGCACCCCCTAGCCCATCCTCCTTTCACTATTCCACAGAGGGTGAGCCTTTGAGTGGTGTCAAGCCCTTGAGCCTACTGCCTTCGAATGAGCAAACCCAGCTTTTGAGCAAGGCACCAATTTAAAGGAGAGCATGAGGGGATCCTCACTTTCTGAATGCTCTGAGGTGGGCCAAAGACTAACAGTGCCTGGCCTTGCTTTGGGAAGCTTTCCTGAGTACCAGCCATGCTGTCTAGAAGGCTTCCTACTTCAGGCCACAGTTCAGTGTGTGACATCACGTATGAAATCACTAATCATCAGTGACATCACTCGATTATGCCATTTCCATGATAGCCCTAAATCTTGGTCAGCTCAGGATGGAAACCACAGAAAGCTTGAGAATCAGGCAGACCAGGATTCAAGTCCTCTTCCTGACTGTTTGTTCTTGGGAAAGCCAGGACTGCTTTTCCTGTCTGCCCCTCCGTGTCCTTGTCTGTAAAAACTGGGAGCCAAGCAAGGTGGTGCACACCTGTGTTCCCAGCTACTCATGAGGCTGAGGCAGGAGGATCGCTTGAGCTCAGGAGTTCAAGACCAGCCTGGGCGATATAGCAAGACTTTGTCTCAAAAAAAATAAAATAAAAATGGTGGGGAAATAGCTCCTACCTCACAACAAAAGTCACAGAGATAGATACGCAAGCTCCTGCACTGTGGGGAGTTGGTGCTTAATGGGTACGGAGTTTCAGTTGGAGAACATGAGGTTCCAGAGTGGGATGGTGGTGATGGCTGTATAATACTTTGAGTGTACCTAATTCACAAAACTGGACACTTTAAAATGGTTGGGTTTATGTTATTATATATATATATATATATATATATATA
>NW_016107589.1:332499-335032 GCF_001604975.1 Cebus imitator | reverse complement strand
CGCAACCTCCGCCTCCTGGGTTCAGGCAATTCTCCTGCCTCAGCCTCCTGAGTAGCTGGGATTACAGGCATGTGCCACCATGCCCAGCTGATTTTTTGTATTTTTAGTAGAGACGGAGTTTCACTATGTTGACCAGGATGGTCTCGATCTCTTGACCTCGTGATCCACCCGCCTCGGCCTCCCAAAGTGCTGGGATTACAGGTGTGAGCCACCGCGCCCGGCCCTAAGCTAGCATTTTCAAGGCAAGAGCCTTGAAAGGACTTGGGGCTGAGAAGAGCTGGGGCCAAGACTTCACCAGGCCTGGCCCCAGCCCCAGGACACCAGGCCATGGGGCAGTGTCCAGCGTTCTGCCTGCAGGGGTCCTTCCCGCTTGGAGAAAGGAGCACTGGGTGGGCTTCTCATCAGGAAAGAGGAGATGGTTGAGCCGCATCTCCACTGAAAACTCCAGGGCTCATCTGGGAGGCTCCTTTCTCTCTAATCATCAGTTTTCTGACTAGCAATGCTCATCGTGTGCTGTGTGGGGCTGGCCTGGTTCCTCCACCTCTTCCTCACAGCAGCCCCCTGCCTCCCCAAAAGCCAGTGCCTGTGTTAATATGATAATGCCATGATAGTGGCCAGGAGATGGTTTTAGCTAACTGATTAGGCCCTCTGGAGTGGCATCTGAGGCACAGGCTTAATTCTCCCTGGCAAGGAGGCAGCTGGGGCCCAGGGCTGGAGAGCACATGGCACTGGCTGGGAAATTGCATCTGGGAAAGCACTGAGGGGGAAAATTGGAAGTATCAGAACTTCCCAGGTTGCTATTCCACAGAGGCCAAACATCGTTAGCAGCAGCACTAATTATGATCCAGGAGAGTCAGGCCTGGCTGCCTAGCCTGCCAAGGCAGTCCTTGAGAGTGGCCTTGGGAGTCAGTAGGACAGAGGCAGAGCTGCAGGCAGGCTGGGGCTCCCGGCAGCAGGGTGGATTTGGGAGAGGAGAGTGCAGAGCGCTTCAGACTCATGTGGAAGGGAAGCTGGATAGATTGAGTTGCTGGGTGCCCTGATGCCCTTTAGAGGCTTAGAACTATGACAGGAAGGGTGGAAATTAGATCCCTTTAATAATTTCTACCTGTCAGGAATTCAGAATCATCTATATTTGTCTCCACTTCCTCTTTTCCCATTCCTGCTTGTCCTCAGTGCTCCAAGGCAAATTCTCTTGTCAATGTCACCAGCAATTTCCATGTTGCTAATTTCAGTTGTCACTTCTGAGTCCCCGTTTTACTCATCCTAGCAGTGGCATTTGATATGGTTGGTCACTTGTTTTTTCATAAAACACTCTTCCTTTGGCCTCCGTGACACACCCAGTTCTCCTCCTACCTCCATCATCTCCTTGGCTGGCTCCTCACCTCCCCATCTCTGGATGCCTCCGAGCTGTCCTTACACCTGTTCTTCTTCATCCATCCTCACTCCCTAACTAATGCCATCTATCTCTGGACTTTAAAGTCAGCTATGTTGATAGGTCCTGGTCATACCCAGCGGTGACCCAGTGGCGACTTGCCATCCCCACATGAGTCTCTCTCATAGTCCTCTCAAATTCAGTGGTCCCTGAGTCTTCCCCAGGGCAATCAATGCAAATCTCTTCTACTAGAGCCCCAGTCTTGGAGTCATTCCTGGTTCTTCTCTTCCGTTCATGTCCCCTTATCCAATCCTTCAGGAAATGCTGTCAAGTTCTACCCTTTAAATTATCTCCAGAATCTGGTCACTTATCCCCAGTTGCACCACTAACACTCCCATCAGAACCACCCACTGTCATTGCTTGCCTGGGAAATTACAATAGCCTTTGAATTAGGTATAACAAAGGCCTTCGTGGTGGCTCACGCCTATAATTACAGCCAAGGTGGGCAGATCACTTGGGGCCAGGAGGTCAAGACTAGCTTGGGCAACATGAAAAAACCCCATCTCTACTAAAAAATACAAAACTTAGGCGTGGTGACTCACGCCTGTGATCCCAGGTACTTGGGAGGCTGAGGCATGAGACTCGATTGAACCCAGAAGGCAGAGGTTGCAGTGAGCCAAGATCACGTCACCCTTGGCAACAGAACAAGATTCTGTCTCAAAAAAAAAAGAACTAGGTACAATATAGATGAGACTGCGATATTACTGTCCCCCAAACACAGAGTTGTACACAAGATAGAAGCTTGCTTCTTTCTCATGTATGAACCTGTGTAGGAGTAGCCCAGGGTTAACATAGTCATCACACAATGTCAAGGACCCTGGCTCCTTATGGCTTGTTGCTTTGTCATCTTTAGCAGGTAACTTCCATCTTGTGGCTTAAGGTGGCGTCTCCAGCTGCCACCATCACACCCATGAGCTTGTAACCCGTAGAAAGGGAAGAAGGAAGAAATGGAGGGCAGGCCCATTCCTTTAAGAACATGAACCTTGGCCGGGCGCGGTGGCTCAAGCCTGTAATCCCAGCACTGTGGGAGGCTGAGGCGGGTGGATCACGAGGTCAAGAGATCGAGACCATCCTGGTCAACATGGTGAAACCCCGTCTCTA
>NW_016107589.1:322373-331979 GCF_001604975.1 Cebus imitator | reverse complement strand
CCAGGCACGATGGCTCATGCCTGTAATTCCAGCACTTTGGGAGGCCGAGGCAGGTGGATCAATTGAGGTCGGGAGTTCGAGACCAGCCTGACCAACATGGAGAAACCCCATCTCTACTCAAAATACAAAATTAGCTGGGCGTGGTGGCACATGCCTGTAATCCCAGCTACTTGTGAGGCTGAGGCAGGAGAATTGCTTGAACCTGGGAGGTGGAGGTTGCAGTGAGCCGAGATGGCGCCATTGCACTTCAGCCTGGGCAACAAGAGCAAAACTCTGTCTCAAAAAAAAAAAAGAAAAAGTAACTACATGAGGTGATGTGATGGATGTGTACATTAGTTTGATTGTGGTAATCATTGCACAATGCATACAGATACCAAAACATTACATTGTACAGCTTAAATACTATATAACATTTTTATTTGTAAATTATACCTTAATAAAGTTGGGGAAAAAAACACAAAGAAATAGCACAATGTGTCTAGCTGTGCTGAGCTCTCAAGAACATGACCCAAGAGTTGCAGTTATCTTCTCACATCCCTTTTGCTGGCATTTTGTCACGTGGTTGTGCTTAGTTGCAAGGCAGTTTGGGAAATGTAGTCCTTTTTCTGAGCAGCCATGTCCCTAGTTAAAATGTGGAAGGAAAGGATGAATTTGGGGGGAAAATTCCTGGCTCTGCCATAGTCTCCTAAGTGGTTTTCCTATTTCTGCTCTGCCCCCTACAGGTTGTTCTAAACACAGCAGCCAGAGTAGTCCTGGTAAATCCGAACGTGTCACTTTTCTGTGTAGAACTTTCTAATGACTTCCTGTCTTACTCAGAAAGAAATCTAAAATCCTTACCATGGTCTACAAGGCCCTGCATAATTTGAGCACCGATTTCTCCCTGATCCCATATCCTACTTCTGTCACCTTTACTACCCCACTCCAGCCTCACTCACTCCACTCCACACCTTGCAAAATACCCCACCTCAGAGATTTGCAGCTGCTATATCCTCTGCCTGGAACATTCTTCCCCCAGATAGCTGCAAATGTGGCTCCTTCACTTCCTTTTGGATCCTGCTCAAATGCCACCCACTTAAAGAGGCTTTTATTGGACCCCATTCCCACCATCCCCAGCCCCCTTACCATCTTTTGTTTTTCTCTGAGGCAATGAACATTACCTGAAATCTTATATGTTTACTTACTTTATATGTGTTTTTCCCACTAGAACATATGATCTAGGGTCCACGTATAGCAGGTGTGCTACACATGCTTGTGGAGCAAATGAACATATGGGGTCAGCAGTGCACGGGCAGCAGAAGGTTGCTTCTTCCTTAGTCATTTCAGGAGGACCCATGTATTGATCTCTGTTGTGGGTCCAATTTGGAAACAGACTCTTTTGTTTCTTGCTTCTAGGAGCTCCCTTGAGTTCAATTTATGAAATATTCATAGGCATCTAGTGTGTTAGTTATCCAGTACGGCAGATATTGGAAGATAAGCTATAGAGCGGATTTTGTCCTTTTCTTTCTTTGCAAGTGTGACCATTCGGGTGTTGTGCAAAAGGCCAGGGAAAGAGTGGCTTCACTGTGCATGGGGTATGGCCTATTAAGAAAGAGAGGAGGGTATGAAGAGGCTGCCCCATTACAGGTTATAGTGGGTTTGTTTGCCCTCTTATTCTCTGTGGAGTAGGGTCTCATTCCTTGCTGGTCTGCTTAAGAAACAGTTTGAGGCTGGGCACGGTGACTCATGCCTGTAATCCTAGCACTTTGGGAGGGCAAAAAAAGCACTTTGGGAGGTGACCTTTGGATCACCTGAGGTCAGACATGGTGAAACCCTGAATCTACTAAAAATACAAAAATTGGCCAGGCACAGCGGCTCATGCCTGTAATCCCAGTACTTACAGGGAGGCCAAGGCGGGCAGATCACTTGAGTTCGGGAGTTCAGGCCAGGCCTAACCAACACGGTGAAACATCATCTCTACTAAAAATACAAAATTAGCCGGGTATGGTGGCGCATGTCTGTAATCCAGCTACTAGGGAGGCTGAGGCAGGAGACTCATTTGAACCCAGGAGGCAGAGGTTGCAGTGAGCCAAGATCACACCATTGCACTCCACCCCCCGCCCCATCAAAAAAAGAAAATACAAAAATTAGCCAGGCATGGGGGCATGTGCCTGTAATCCCAACTACTTGGGAAGCTGAGGCAGAACTGCTTGAACCAGGGAGGCAGAGGTTGCAGTGAGCCGAGATAGTGCCACTGTACTCCAGCCTGGGTGACAGAGCAAGACTCCATCTCAAAAAAAAAAAAAAAAAAAGAAAGAAAGAAAAGAAAAGAAAGAAGAAGCAGTTTGAACCAGTTCTCATTTGATGGAGGATGGGGAAAGATGCGATGGGTTGGGGGGAGCTGGCCTAAAGTCTGGTGGAGAAGGAGGGGCGGCTGGCCCCAGCTGGAGGGAAAGGTAGCTGAGAAAAGCTGGGACCGAGCAGGAGATAAATGACCTGAAAAGATTGCTCCATTATCCTTCCGTGCTCTGGGCAAAATGCAAAAGGTCACGCTTGGTTATTTTCCCCGACTCCTCCTCACAGGGCCACTTAGACACTGCTCTGACATTTACAGCCGCAGAGGATCAGAGGCCTCTTCTGAGGCCTGGCTTGAGATTTCCACATTGGGAAAGTTCCAATTTCTTTATTTCTTTGGATGAAGCTGCTTGTTGCATCCCTCATAATTCTTCCTTTTCTTGACTTTTCCCTTCAGTTCAAGAGGGAGAGCCAAGAGCAGTGGTTCTCAAACTTGAAAGTGGACAAGAACCACTAAAAGGCTTGTTAAAACAAGTTTGGGCTGGGTGCAGTGGCTCACACCTGTGGCTCCCAACACTTTGGCAAGCCAAGGTGGGTGGATCACTTGAGCCCAGGAGTTTGAGACCAGCCTGGGCAACACAGCGAAACCCTGTCTCTACTAAAAATACCAGAAGATTACCCAGGCATGCCTACAGTCACAGCTGCTCTGGAGGCTGAGGTGGGAGGATCAGCTGAGCCCAGAAGGTCGAGGCTGCAGTGAGCTGTGTTCATGCCATTGCACTTCAGCCTGGGCAACAGAGTGAGACTGTCTCAAAAACAAACAAACAAAAAAACAAGTTTGCCTGCTGCCACACCCAGAGTTCCCAATTCAGTAGGTCTGGCGTAATCCTGAGAACTCACATTTCTAGCAAGTTTCCAGCTGATACGGATGCTGATACTGCTGGTCCCAACCACATTGGGAGAACCACTGGCCTAGAGCAGCTAGTTTGGGTCAAAAGGTGTCCCTCATTGATCTTTAGTCCTTTTCCCCAACTCCCCAACCAAGGGAAGTGGGCTTGAGTTATCACAAGAGTCATCCAAATTTGATGTCAAGGACTTCTTGACCATCAGGGTTATAGGTCAAGGCAGTCCACAAAATCCCCTTCCCTCTAAATCTTTGAGAATCTCTTCCATTCCCATATGCCTGGGTGAGTGAGGATCTGTTCTCCCCTGCCCCGCCCTGGACAGGGAATTCCAGGGACTTGAGAATGGCAGCAAGTATGGCAGGTGGAGGATGGGAGGACAACAGATGCCTAGTAAGCAGGGGGAACCCCTCCCCTCCTACATTCTCTTTCTTTGAGATTAAAATATTTGTTTCTTCCTGGGAGCTGCTCAAGCCCATATCTGGGAAAGCATTTATGCTTAATGTCCTCAACTCATTAGCAGCCCGGCATGGGGCTCTACTAATCAGGGTTCTTAATGGCAGCGCCGTGAAGAGTGAGGCTGTGAGTGACTGCACCTGCTTCCTAGCCTCAGCTGGAGAGGAAGTGTCTAGACAAGACCAGAGCCCAGGTAGGCTCAGTGGAGGCTGAGAATAATTCATGCTGGCTTAGGAGGTTGATCTGACCTAATGATAACCTGTCCTTCCACCTCCAGTTTGGTAGGGGTGCAGAGTAGGCCCCCTGGTCACTTTGGCTGAAGTAGCAACATCCCCTATTCCTACTCAGCCTCCTCTTCTCTCCTCACATTACAGAACATTGGCCTCCTTTGGAGCGTATTCCTCTCCCAGCATCCAGCATTTATCGAGCACCTCCATGTGCAAAGGATTCTCTCCCATACCAGCTGCTTTCCATTTCAAAATCCACAAACTTCAGTCTGTCACCAAATAGGTGGTGAGGGCCTTTGGCCTGGAATCTAGGGGAAACCTAGGGATCCTTTAGTGCTAAGACTGGTGGGCTGCAACTTCTCTTGATAAGCTGGGTTCTTTGGCTTTGATCTGCAAAGGGAGCATCTGGAGAGCCTCATTTAAGAGTAACCAGATGATAGTGTAAGGATCAAGCCCAAAGTATTTGTTTCTTGCTTCTCTTGACATGATGTGTGGTCCCTGCTGCAGACTAAGTGTCCCCCACTAAATTTGTATGTTGAAACCCTACCCCTCAATGTGATGATATTAGGAGGAGGGGGCTTTTCGAGGTAATGAGGATTACATGAGGTCATAAGGGTGGAGCCCTCATGAATGAGATTAGTGCCATCATTCATGAATGGGGCTAGGCATGGTGGCTTACACCTGTAATCCCAGCATTTCAGGAGCCCGAAAGGAGGATGGCTTGAGGCCAGGTGTTGGAGGCTGCAGTGAGCTATTTGTGCTACTGCACTCCAGCCAGGGTGACAGAGCAAGACCTGCTCTCTAAAACCAGAGTCCTGAGAGAGCGTGCTGCTTCTTGCTTGCCTCCTCTCTCTGTGCACAGCCAGCTGAGGATGTAATGAGAAGCTGGCCATCTGAAGGAAGAAAAAGGCCCCTCCCAGAACTTGGATTTCCAGCCTCCAGAACTGTGAGAAATAAATTTCTGGCCAGGTGCAGTGGCTTACGTCTGTAGTCCCAACACTTTGGGAGGCTGAGGCAGGCAGATCACTTGAGGCTAGGAGTTCAAGACCAGCCTGGCCAACATGAGGAAACCCTGTATCTACTAAAAATACAAAAATTAGCCGGAGATGGTGGCGCACACCTGTAATCCCAGCTACTCAGGAGGCTGAGGCAGGAGAATTGCTTGAACCTGGGAGGTGGAGGGTACAGTGAGCTGAGATAGTGCTACTGCATTCCAGCCTGGGCCATGGAGTGAGACTCTGTCTCAAAAGAAAAGAAAGAATGAAATTTCTGTTGTTTATAAGTCACTTAGTTTATGGTATTTTGTTATAGCAGCCTGAACTGACTAAGGCAGCTCTGCTAGATGACCAAAACTGCTGCAGCTCTTCAGACTCCGGAAAGGAAGTTATCCCATTCCACCCCCACTCAGCAAAACACTTGAGAGAGCAGGTGAGTTTCTGCTTCAGAGAGACGTGGAGTCATGCTTTAAAAAGGACTATAGAGGAAACAAACAGGCTGGGCGCAGTGGCTTGCATCTGTAACATAACAATTTGGGAGGCCGAGGCAGGCAGATCACTTGAGCCCATGAGTTTGAGACCAGCCTGGCCAACATAGTGAAACGCTGTCTCTACAAAAAATACAAAAATCAGCTGGGCGTGGTAGTGCACACCTAAAATTTCAGCTACTTGGGAGGCTGAGGCAGGAGAATTGCTTGAATCCAGAAGGGGGAGGTTGCAGTGAGCCGAGATTGTGCCACTGCACTCCAGCCAGGCTGGGCAGCAGAGTGAGACTCCATCTCAAAAACAAAAAATGAACAAACAGGCTGGGCGCAGTGGCTTGTACCTTTAATCTCAGCACTTTGGGAGGCTGAGGCTTGTGCTCAGGAGTTCTAGATCAGGCTGGGCAGCATGAAAAAACTCATTTCTACAAAAAAATACAGAAGAATTAGCTGGGTGTGGTGGCACACACCTGTGGTCCCAGCTACTTGGGAAGCTGGAGCACGAGGATCACTTGAGCCCAGGAGGTGGAGATTGCAAACAGCAGAAGAGACATGGAAACCACCCAGTGCCAGCCACTGGTTCCTGCTCATTCTCCCCTTGTTTATGGTAACTTTTCGGGGTCTAGAAGAGGTAGAGCACCTCTATGGGGGACACCCACACTAAGCCACCTCTGTCATCAGAGCCACAGGGCTGGACAGTGCTGACTTTTGTCTTTCTAGGAGGGGAAAGCCTATATGGACACCTTTATTCCAGGCCACCAACAAGCCCACTGCTTGTCCAAGAGCTCAGCGGCCTCCTTTCTCCTGCTTTTTCCATTCTGGCTCCTCAGCCTCAGGTCTGAGCCATGGGAAACCCTCTCCAATCTGCTGGAACAGAACATCACTAACTGCTCCTGTTGTGGTCTGGGCCGCCAGCTCCCCAGCCTGCTGTTGCTACTGGAAGAAGTCTACGATGTCAGCAAAGCATCTCTCCCCATGCCAGTCTCTTTGTAGGGGGAGGGTGCCCATTTGGAAAGAATCATATCTAAAACAGACAATTCAGAGCGATAGGGAGAATGGAGGAAGCGAGAAATGCCAACTGGGTAAAGCCGTGCTTCAGCCAGGCCCCACTATGCCCACGCTTTTCCCAAGGCCCAGCCTCCCCACATGGCCGGTTCGGGCCCATCTGCCCAGCTCTCTTCTCCTCGCCTGCTCCTGGGCCCTGTCAAAATGCCAGCTCTTCCCTTCTCTGTCCCCTCTGCCTTCCAGGCCCCACCTGGCCCATCCCCAAGATGTACAAACCTCCCAGCTGGAGGCTGGCTTAGCAGCAGGCAGGGTAAGCTGGGCCGGGGCTAGAACAGTAGGTCTGAGCTGATGAACATGTGTTCCAGAGCCAAGGGTAGATGGGAACATGAAGCAATTGAAATGTCACCTGCTTCCTGTCCCCCTTTCCTACCAGGACGTGATTTCTCTACAGGCAGACTTTGGAGATGGAAGACCTGTGCTTGACTCAGATCCGTCTCTTTCTAGCAGCTAGCTGTGTACAATTTGGCCCCTCTAAGTCTCCATTTCCTCCTTTGTAAAACGAGGGCAGTAATTAGGGTAATTTGAGAAGGAATGGTAAGCTGGTAACTGAGGTATAGCTCTTAGCTTTTAGTTATGCTCATACCCTGCCCTTTGGGTCACCCTGGGTGCTGGTCACACAGGAGATGCTCTCTTGGCTGCTAGGGGGGCTGGGATGCCCCAGGAGGCAGCTCCCACCTTGCCAAGGAGCAGGCAGAGCCCTGAAGCCTCCAGGAATGGGTGGAAAAGCCTCTATCTGTGTTGTCCAAGGGAGAGGGAGGACAAGAACTTAGGCGAGAAGAGGTACCGTGGGTGGTAGGGGTGGGTGGGGGTGGGCTGGGGTCTCATTTCCATAGTTTTGTCCCAGAAGAATGTGCCGGGTATTTTTCCTGCCTGGCCCTGGCCAGGTTTGAAGGAGTAATCCCTGCTGGAGATTGATGTCACAGACTCACCTTCCCCTCCCCAGCCTCATCCTTGGTGATTTAAAGAAATTATTTGGACATTGGAGTTAATGGAAGTAGGTTGCTAGTGTGTGGGCGAATCCATCACGGTCTCCCAGCATTCCAAGAGTGGATCTGTCTTTCAGGGTGAGGTATCCTAGAGCGACTTTCCAAGGTCTGAGAAAGAGAGTCTATCTTGGGAGGACAGGGCGGCGGCCAGCCTGGGCAGGGATTTTAGAAAGCTGCGGTGACTGCACACTGGTTCTAGGGCCTGGCTGGAGGGCATTCTCTTTTGTTTCTTTACATATGGGGGAAGGGAGGCAGAGGGTATTGGCATGGATGATGCTGCTTCTCTACCCCGGTCCCTGGCTGTCTCCTGCCCCAGGAAATAGATAGCAAATAGATGGGCACATCCCCGAGAGGGCTGTTTTTGCAGCTGTCAGTGGCAGTGATGAAAGAGGTGGAGTTGAGGGGAGAAGCGGGTGCTGTTTGATGGAGCAGTGCTATAGGCAGAGAGGACTAGCTCGCCTTCCTTCCACTCCCTCATTCTCTCAGCTCAGCGCTTCCTGGAGGTAGCATTCTGGGAGGGAGCTGCTTTGAAAGCACAAAGAACTAGTGCTGGAAGACTGGCAGGTGGGGAGATGTGAGGCAGAGAGATAATTATGCAGGTGGGGGCGGACTGCCCCCTGGAACTCCACACACAGCCAGGCCTTCCCCACAGCCTAAGTATGTGTTGTGCATGTGTATGTGTGTGTCCACGCCTACACGTAGTGTGAGTGCGGGCTTGCAGCTATGAAATGTTGACAGGGAGAGAGACTAGGGACAATGCCGAGCCATTCTCCGGTCAGGTGGCTCCTCTCAGATACTTGCTCGGGTCTTCCTCAGTCCTGTCTCCTTGCTTTGTCTTTCTCCTCCTTGGTTTCTCAGCATTCCTTTTGCTTTCCCCCTCCCTCTCTTCTAGCTGCCACTGTTTAGGATGCAGCAAGATGGATTTAAATCAGACTGAAGATTCAATGTGAACGCTATATGGCAAATAAATAAATAAAATTTTGAAGAATAAACTAGGAAAGGGGAGCAGCGATGGTCCAGGAGAGAAGGCAGCCCCTGAGGGTGAGCTGCGGAATCCCGTAGGTCACGGAGTGTTAGAACTGAGCACCTGAGGAGTCTGTGGGGCTCTTCTGCACCTGCACACAGGAAGCTGGAGGTCCTTTGGGAAACATGTCCCATTGGCTCCGGGGAGAGTTGCTGGGGAGAAGCAGTGTCTCGCCCTTGTGCTTCCCATGGCTGGCTGATCCCCCCACAGCACACTCATAACCCTGAGATAATTGACCGTCTCAGCCCTTTCTTTCTTAGGCTCAGAGGAAGAGGCTGGCCTTGCTACACAGACCATGACTTTTCTCCTGAAGCTGGGGACATCTGCAGGCTGGACGGCCCTCCAGAGCTCTGGGCATGTTCCCAGAGGCCGGGCTGCCAGGTCGATTGAACTCTAGACATTCTCCTCCTTGGTCCCTGATTCTCCCCCTCTCCCCGCGTCCAGGGAAGTCCAGCTCTGATTCAGGCTGTGGAAGTATCAGGGGGGCAGCCTGAAGTGAGGACCCTTCTGGTGAGGCCTTCTCCTGCAGCCGCTACCTTTGGGCATTGTGATTAGAATCTATACCTTAATAATTCTTTCTCCCAACCCCCACAGTGGTTTCAGCCAAACCAGACAGAAGGGGGCGCTCCTGAGTCATCTGAGAAGAGGATTCTGGGCTGATGTCTTAGCCGTGGCTCAAGGAACATCAGAAATTTTGTCTGTCCATCCATCAGTCTGAAGGTGAGTGGGGCTGGGCGTGGTGGCTCACATCTGTAATCCCAGCACTTTGGAAGGCCAAAGCAGGAGGATCACTTGAGCTCAAGAGCTCAAGACCAGCCCGGGCAACATAGTGAAACTCTCTCTCTCTCTCTCTGTCTCTCTCTCTCTCTCTCCCTCTCTTTCTCTCTGATTTTTTAGACGGAGTCTCTCTCTGTCACCCAGGCTGGAGTGCAGTGGTGCAATCTTGGCTCACCTGCAACGCCTACCTCCTGGTTCAAGCAATTCTCCTGCCTTAGCCTTCTGAGTAGTTGGGATTACAGGCGCATGCCACCACACCTGGCTAATTTTTATATTTTTAGTAGAGACGGGGTTTCACCATGTTGGTCAGGCTGATCTCGAACTCTTGACCTCATGATCAGCCCACCTGGGCCTCCCAAAGTGCTGGGATTACAGGCATGAGCCACTGTGCCTGGCTGAGATCTTGTCTCTGTATTTAAAA
>NW_016107589.1:318571-322341 GCF_001604975.1 Cebus imitator | reverse complement strand
AAATAAAGAAAAAAAGGAAAAAAAAAGAAAAGAAAAAGGTGAATGGGGCAGACCTTTTAGTTTTTCTTCCTTCCTCCCTCCCCCCCACCTCTCTCTGTTTCTTTCTCTTTCTTTCTTTTCTTTCTCTCTCTCTCTCTTTCCCTTCCTCCCTCCCTCCTCCCTCCCTCCCTTCCTTCCTCCCTTCCTTCCTTCTAGATAGTGTCTCACTATGTCACCCAGGCCGAAATGCAGTGGCATGATCATGGCTCACTGCAGCCTCAAACTCCTGGGCTCAAGCCATCCCCTCACCTTAGCCTCCCTAATAACTAGGATTATAAACATGCGCTACCACACCTGGTTAATTTTTACATTTTTATTTGTAGAGATGGGGTCTGTGTTGCCCAAGTGGTCTTAAACTCCTAGTCTCAAGCAATCCTCCTGCCTCAGCCTCCCAAAGTGCTGGGATTACAGGTGTAAGTCACGGCACCCAGCCCCATTCACCTTCAAACTGACAGATGGACAGACATTTTTTTTTTCTAGCAGGACCAGATAGAGACTTGGAGGAAACACTTTTATGACTTGTCCAGAGACTCCCTGGGCTGGAAGGAATCTGGCTTCTGCCTCTGGGAGATCAGCAAGTAGGGCAAGTCTTCATCTGGGGCCATGGCCAAGGCTGGCTGGGTCCCAGGCTGGGGACACTGTAACCCCTGACCCTTTGCCAGACCCCAGCAGCTCACCCTGGGCTGACTGTCTTGGAAGAGCTGAATGTCCCAATTTTCTTCAGGATTTTTTCTTAGGTTAATCTGTGTTGCTATTGCCCATGACCTGCTCACCACCTTCTGAAAAAAAAAAATGGCTTTCTCTCTTTCTCCCAGATCTCACAGTCCTCTGTGACTGTTCCTGACCCCATCAGATGGGGGGCCTGAGCCCGGAGTGCTGAGCTGGTCGGTAGGGTGCAGCACATTCCTCATCTGGAGCTGACACCTTTAGGACTTTCTTCCCAGTTGTCTTCTTCGGGCTTCCTCCTCCGCACCCTGTCACGCCGAAGCCTCTCACACTCAGGAGTTTCTCCTTCCAGTAAGAAGGCCTGTGTATGTATTGGCTTAGGGGAATGGGAGGTGAGGGTATGATGCCTGTATCAGCTTACACAGCCCCAGAAAAAAAGACTGGCTTTTTGGCTTCTAGTACCTCCAACTTCTCTCTGTCCAAAGGATGGGGGGCAATCCCAGGTATGGTGGCTGGTGTGCAGGATGAGACCTCTGGACTGCAGACAAAGGCATTGCCAGCAGAGCTGAGGGCACAGGCCCAAGTCTGGAGTCAGTGGACTTGTACTGGAGGAGGACATGCAAAAGTCATCCTCAGATCTGTTCCCCCTAGAGCAAACTTGTCCAACCCACAGCCTGAGGAGTACATGTGGCCCAGGACAGCTTTGAATGCGGCCTGACGCAAATTTGTAAACTTTCTTAAAACATGAGATACTTTTGCGATATATATATTTTTAGTTCACAGCTGTCAGTGTTAGTGGGTTTTTGTTGCTGTTGTTTGGAGGAAGTCTCGCTCTCTCAGGCTGGAGTGCAGTAGTGCGATCTCCGCTCACTGCAACCTCCCCGTCTCCCAGTTCCAGCGATTCTCATCCCTTAGCCACCCGAGTAGCTGGGATTATAGGCTCGAGCCACCATGTCAGCTAATTTTTGTATTTTTGTAGAGACAGGGTTTCGCCATGTTAGCCAGGCTGGTCTTGAACTTCTGACCTTGTGATCCACCCTCCTTGGCCTCCCAAAGTGCTGGGATTACGAGCATGAGCCACTGCGCCTGGCCCATGTTAGTGTATTTTATGTGTAGCCCAAGACAGTTCTTCTTCCAATGTAGCCCAGGGGAGCCAAAAGATTAGATATCCCTACTTAGAGTCTGGCTCTGCAGAAACTCCCAGGCTTCAGGAATCTACCTCATCCCACAGGGCCACAGGGTTGCCTTGGGGGTGTGGTGGGGTTGCCCTACCCTCTTTAAATGCCCTAAGGGTCCTGACAGTTACAGACGGATACCCAGCCTCAGCTCCAGCCCAGCCCTACTGAAGCATTAGCTCTGGAGTGCTCTAGGGCAGTAGCGGGTAGGGAAGGGGTCTTCTCTGATTGAAAATCTGAAGAGAAGAAAATTGTGTGGGCCCGCCAGATGCAGTGGCTCATGCCTGTGATCCCAGTACTTTGGGAGGCTGAGGTGGGTGGATCACCTGAGATCAGGAGTTCGAGACCAGCCTGACCAATATGGAGAAACCCCATCTCTACTAAAAATGCCTAATTGGTTGGGTGTGGTGGTGCATGCCTGTAATCCCAGGTACTGGGGAGGCTAAGGGAGGAGAATTGCTTGAACCGAGGAGGTAGAGGTTGTGGTGAGCCGAGATTGTGCCATTGCACTCCAGCCTGGGCAACAATAGTAAAACTCCGTCAAAAAAAAAAAAAAAAAAAGGAAAATTGTGTGGGCCTGTAGCCTTTTCTTTGTGTCTCTCAGCTCTTTCCCCAAGGACGTTTTCCCTGAGGTTTCATCTAAATCCTCCCAGCTGTGGTTCTAGCCCATTCTTTAGCTCGTGGCACACACTGCAGACCTCTGAGATACCCACCTGTGCAACCTGTGTGGGAATGGACCAGTAAGGTGCAGATCTGTGGAAAGAGCCAAGGATGAGGAAACTGTATCAGTTCAAAGCCCATCACGAATCAGCCCCTTCATCCCTCTCAAAGGTCAAAAGCATGATGGGGCCTGGAGGAGTGTTGGCATTCAGGGAAGAAGGCAGTGAGGATTTGGGAGCAGTCCACCCTCCTCAGTCACATCTCAGATCTCCTTGCTGAAATAAGGTCTCAGCTGGGCCGACAGAAAACGAGGAACCTAGGCACCTGTAAGAGGTGTCAGGCCTTATCCATTCTCCCGTGTGCCCCTCCACCCCAAGCCCGACACCAGCCCTCTGTATAGGGGCAAAATTTTGTCCATTCTAAATGACCGTTTCCTCCTTTTCTCCAGGACACTGGGCATTAACTGGATATCAGCCTGTTCAGGGGACCTCAGGCTTGAGACAGAAATGAGGAAGCACGGGGGTCAAAGGCTCCTTCCTGGTAGGAGCGGGGAAGGAATGGCTTCCCCAGAGGGCAGGGAAGGAGAAAAAAAGAAGAATGGTTTCCCCCGCTATAGCTCCAGAAACCTCATTTTCATGGCCCCTACTACTTAGGGAACTGGGAATTTGTGCCAGTTGGTGGTGGCTCCGCAGTAGGCAATCTGAAGGCCTGGGGTGGGGGTAACGAGGGGAGTGTAGGGATCACCCCTATTCATTGATGCTTCCCACAGCTAATGTGCTGGTCAAGGCGTTTTACATGTTTTCTCTTATAGAACCTGCAGACTACTCATTTAATTAGGTCTAATCATGATTTCTATCTTACAGACGAGTAAAGAGAGGCACATACAATGATAATAGAAATTAGAATAGTAATAATAATGATAAATTTTTTTTTTTTTAAACAGAGTTTTGCTCTTGTTGCCCAGGCTGGAGTGCAATGGCATGATCTTGACTCACTGCAAACTCTGCCTCCTGGATTCAAGGGATTCTCTTACCTCAACCTCCCAAGTAGCTGAGATTACAGGCACACCACACCATGCCCAGCTAAGTTTTGTATTTTTAGTAGAGATGGGGTTTCACTATGTTGATCAGGCTGGTCTTGAACTTCTGAACGCCTCAGCCTCCCAAAGTGCTGAGATTATAGGTGTGAGCCACCATGCCCAGCCCAACAATGATAAAATTTTAACAGCTT